>NW_027185889.1:10874418-10921298 GCF_028583685.1 Petaurus breviceps papuanus | reverse complement strand
GCCCTGGACTTTTGAGACCTGCCCCCTGAGCTGCCAAGGACTGAGGAGACATGGCTGTTTTGCTGGTACTTTGTCTGTCTGTTTTGATGTTATTTTGCCAGATTTGTCCACTGGTGAAAGACTGTCCTGTTGAAGAAGTCCTGGAACCTGGCATTTGGTTAAGAAGGCCTGAGACTGTCCTGCAGACAGAGAGTGAATACTGTCCACTGGTGAGGGACAGTACTGTTGTTGCAGGGGTCTGGAGACTGTCCTGCAGACAGAATGAATACTGTCCACTGGTGAGGGACAGTACTGTTGTTGCAGGGGTCTGGGAGCCTTTCTGTTGGTTCGGAAGCCCTGAAGAAGGATTTTCTTGTTGTATGTTTACAGAAATCCTGGGAGAGGGCTTTGCTAATGTGTTCAGGGGTTCTAGGGCTGTTCTACAGACAGAGGATAAATTCATGAAGGGACTGGCAATGTATCTTATGGCCTTGCTAAGCCTTGTCTCTCCAGGAACTAAGATTGCTGAGAACTTGCCTCGTGTTAAGATGAAGAAAAGACCTCCATTTGGGTATTAAGTGCTGTGTTTAAACTTGATGTAACTCTGGGGTAGATTCAATTGTGATCCAGGGGTGGGGAACTTTTGACCTTTTTGTGTTCTATGGTTGAGCAAATGAATGTATTTTACTTATGTTTGGAAACTAATCTCCATTTGAGAAGAGGGGCTTTGTGGTGGACTTAATTAAGGTATAGCCTAGGGGTGGAGAAGTATTTGGAACAGAGACTTTGTAATTGATTGAATGATTGGAAAGTCCTGGGGTGGGGTAGGCCTTGGAGATTATTTAATCACACTTAGTAAATGCTGTATTTTGAATGATGTCATGTTTTGATCTTCTCTGTTCTGGGTTTGTTACTGAATAAAATAGAGAGCACCTATGCTGGTATTTTGAACCTGGGAAGTTGCCTTTCTTTTGGCATTACATTACAGGGTAAGAGGAGGAAATGGAGGTAGTGAACATAGACATTTCTTTCAAACAATTTAGCTGAATTTAGTGAATGAAATGCTAAATACAAAATTATAGCAGAGTCAAGGGAATCATCTAGAGAACGAACCTGTGATTTCATTGATATGGAGAACTCTTGGATGAGGAAATCCTCTACCAATGCATGTGGACACCTTGAAGTGGGGTAATTGGCCTTTATGAAATGTAAGGTGCTTTCCTTCTTAAAATCTATGATCTTATGATATTTCTCTGCATTTGATAGTCTTAGAGAAATTCCTTGGGGAACTGAGAAGTTAAGTGACTTGCCCAAAGTCACACAGCCAATAAATTTCACAGATGGAGTTTGAACATACTTCTTCCTCACTCCAAGGCTAACTCTCTATCCATGATGCCATTTTGGTTTAAATGAAGAAATACTAAGGATGAGGAAAAAAACTTAGGCATGTTTGTAGGCCACAGAAAAACATCCAATAGAGTTGAAGACATTGAAAATGGAAGAGGGAATAAGAGATAAGGCATGTTGGGTAGAGTTGGAATCAAAGGTCTAGTTGGAGAGAAGGAGATGGAGACTATGTTGCTTTGATTTTCCTCTGACTTTGAAGCCAGGTAGCAGAGAATGGATGAAGGCAATAGGGAATATAAGAAGAGAAAGTTTATGGAAGATGGACTGGATCTTCTCAGCCAAGTAGGAGGCAAAGATCATAGGATCATAGCATGTAGCACTTGAAGGAGTGTTAGAGATCACCTAGTCAATCCATTTCCCTTAACAACTCAGACTCCCCAGTCAGGAAAGTGAAGCCCATAGATGTTATGTGACTTGCTTCTTGAAGGTCACATATGTCACATAGTACAGAATTGGGATTTGAACCCAGGTCTTCTGGTTCCAAATCCATTGACTTTTATGATGGAACATATATGTGTCTTCTGATGAAGATAAAAGCTGTTAATTTTCTTCAGAATATATTTATCCATATTTAATGAAACTTGGTTTTCAAACAAAAAAGATCAAATTTTTCTTCAAAAATAAATTTTAGTTACCTCAGAACAAAGATAATTTTTAAAAAGTGCGTGTGTGTGTATGTGTGTATACTTAAATTCTGGGTAAAATCCAAAGTATTAGATTTAAAAAACCACCATATTACTAAATTTCCTACAGTTTTACCAACTCACTCCTGAAGGTTTTTGGAAGACTTTGAACATAACAAGATCAGTATAAGGGGAATGAATACCTGATAAAATTGAGATGAATTTGCTTGTGGACAGAATCATTGGGATTGTTGGGTTGGGTTAATTCAGGAGTCATTTAGTACAATCCACATTTGAGAGGTGGGGGAAACACTCTACAATAGATTCACATGATTATCTAACTTTTGCTTAAAGATATTCATCAGATGGAACCTGCTACCTCAAAAAGGTAGGATGATGTTCTAATTTTGTACACTTCAATTTCAGAAAGGGTCCTAGGTTGAGTATCAGTCATTCTGTTCCTAGATCCCATCTGACTCTGGATTTTGTCACTAAGCTTCTCCACCTCCTCATGTTTTTCCCCATTAGAACATAAGCTCTGTAAAGGTAGGACTTATTCCTAGCATAGTATTTGGCATTTAATAAGTGTTTATTGCTTTCCTTCCTGTCTCTAATTACTAATCAAACCTAAATGTGCCTCTTTGATCTTCCATAAATGGCTCTCTCTGAGGTCAAGGAATAATCTTACTATCTTCCACATTACATCCCTATAGATAGTGAAGGTAGCTTTCAATTCCCTCCTCCAACCAATTTTTGTCTCCTTCATAAGAATTCCCAATTTCTTTAATCTATGCTTAATGGCATGGTTTTATATAGGTCTCCCCCTTATATATTCACCTTCCTCACATATATATTTAATTACTTATTTGTACTTACATTATCCAATGATTAGATGCACTCCTCACTCCAACCTCCTCCTGGTTTGTGGGAGACTGAAGGGAGGGAGAACATGCCTAAAACAAATGATTGATGTAGTAGAAAATCTTTCAAAAATCTCAAATTTGACAGTGAAATGTGTGCTTCAACCTGAGAAGTTAAAACAAATGTAACACACGCAGGAATGATTAGATAGTTGGGCCAAATCTAACAAAATAAATTTTCAGAGGGATAAATGTAAAGTCTTACTCATAGGTTTAATAAATCAATTTCACAAGCCTAGAGAGGAAAAGCATGGAAAGTTAATATTTATTTTAAAAACAGATGGAGTGGAGTGGGGGTGGTGGTATAGTGGAATGTGAACACAGTAGAAGTCAACAAATGGATATGGCTGATGAAAGAAAGAGAGAAAGAAAGGAAGAAAGAGAGAGAAAGATAGAAAGGAAGAGAGAAAGAAAGAGAGAAAGGAAGGATGAAAGAAAGACAAAGAGTGAAAGAAAGAAAAAGAAAGAAAGAGAGAAAGAAGGAAAGGAAAGACAAACAATGGCAAATTATTCTTAATTAAGAAAGGATTAGGGAGGTGAAATTCTGTCATAATTCTGACTGGAGCAGACCACTTGTGGAATATATTCATTCCCAATTTCCACATTTTATAAAAGACACTGAGAATCAGGAGAAGGTACTAAAAGAGACCAGGATAGGAAACCTGTATAAAACCATACCAAGGTAAACTTGGAATAATTAAAAATCAATCAATCCACAAGCAATTTTTGACCACCTGGTATGTGCTAAGCACATAGCATGCTTTTTGTTTTTTCATCAGAAAATAGTACAGAATAAGTAACAGGACACCTCACCCTTCCCAGTGAGGAAATAAACCAATAATGGCTCCAGAGAATAGAACATAAAATAGTCTTTCTTCCTCACAGTGGAAAGGTGAGGGCTATTAGGAAAGAATGCTCACATATGTCTATATCTAGGACCCGTAACTTTCTCCACACTTGTAGACAATAAGCATAATTTAAGGAAGCATGAAAGATTTTGGAATAATACCATTTGATCTTGGTCAACCATGAATCATGCTTGGTTACTTGATTTGGGAATATTTTCATATTTTGCTTCCACTTCAGGATGTTTCCATGTTAGTTATGAAACTGACTCATCTCACCCTCTCTAGGTCTCCTTCATAATTCATCTGAGGTCATAGGTCCACAATAGAATTGGCCTGATTTCTGTGTGATTTTGTGGAATATTGAGAATGACCCATAATATTAGAGATTCCTGATTCAAAACTCAGTGTTGGTTGGAACACTAAAAGTGCTCTTAATTTTGTCCAATTATAGAACTTCGAAAATGATGTAGCTAAACAAAAGAGTAGCAAAGATGAGTCAAGGGAAGGAAAACAAGACTTTGGAAAAAAAAATTGAAGAATATAGGAACTTAAAAAAATAAAACTCAAGGGCTGAGCTCACCTGTAAGAGACAAAGCTAGAGATGGTTGCACAGCTATCTCAATGAACTGTGCTCTGTTCAGACCATAGCTGCAGTATTGCATTCAAGTCTGGGAGTCACATTTTAGGGAGGACAATTGACAAGCTGGAAAACTCCTAAATGAGAGTAACTGTAATTGGTAAGGACATAAATCTATATTTCATGAGATTCAGTTGGAGAGAATGAGGTTTTTTAGCCTGGAGAAGAAAAGAATAGGGAGTTGGGGGACGGAGCAGGGTATTATATCTACTTTCTAGTATTGAAATATAATAATGACAAAAAAATAATTAGACTTATGGTGGAGTTATGGTGGAAATATAGAGGAAAAATTTGTAGACTTGATATCAGAAAAATAACCAAAACAAAACAAAACAGCCACCCCAAACACAATCTTGCTAAGAATTTGAGATGTCCCAAAATGGAATGACCTGCCTGGGGAGATAATGTGTTTCTCCTCCTAGATGTTTTCAAGAATAAGCTGGATGACCTTTTCACCCTCAGATTATATAGGGGATTTTTATATTTCAACCCTCAGATTATATAGGGGATTCCTTTTCAGGCTTCTCAGATGAGAGATTGCTTAGATCCCTTCTAACTGTAAAAATTCTGTGACTCTTTGACAATGTTGTCAGGAACCTTAGAGAAAACTTTGTTTAACTTGCTTTACTTTATAATTAGGATTTCATAAAAGGTTAATTTGGTGCATCAGTAAGTAGTGGAACTGGGTGTCATACCCATTTCCACTGACTCAAAATTCAGACATCTCTTTCCGGTATGAGAATTCACTTTTATATTCATGCCATAGTCAACCATGAGCCTGGCTGAGGGAGCTTTACTGCCAAGAAGTCAATTCACATTTTTAAAGTGCCTTCACTGTGTTGTCTCCTTGAGCACAGGGACTACGTCGTACCTCTCTTTGTACCCTCAGCATCCAGCATGGCACCTGGTAAATAGCAGATGTGTTGTTGTTGTTTTTGTTTGTCCTTTACTTAGAAGAGGACCAAGACAGAAGAAAGACAATGCCATGACCTGCACATGAATTAAGTGAGGGAGGTCACCAGCCTCACTCTCTCCTCCAGAGCCATCTGGGTCTAGTGGAAAGATATAGATCAGGATGACTGGATAGGTCCCCAGTAGATGTGACTAAGAGGAAGGAAGATTCCGAGATATTGCAGCCTCAATTTTGCAATACTGTTGTCAGAAGTTCAACTTCAGATGTAAGATTTGGGTATCTTCATCAGGAAAATATCATTCTCAGCAAATGTTCTAGGGATTTTCTCTTCAAATGGGCCTGGGATTCTTGTCCATATTCCGGGAACAATGAACTCTGATAATAATACTGATAAACTGAGAGGTAAAAGTATACTGGAAATGCAGATATTTATTTTTTATTATTTAATTTATTTACTTTTAGTTTTCAACATTCATTTCCACAAGATTTTGAGTTACAATTTTTTCTTTCCCTGTCTTTCCCCTACCCCTCACCCCAAAATATCAAGTCTACTGAATACCACTTCCTTCACTCTGTTATCTCTTACATCCTCCCCTTCACTCCCCTAACTTTCTAGTAGGGAAAGATGGGATTCTATACCCCAGTATGTGTATCTTATTTTCCAGTTGCATAAAAAAAAACAATTTTTAAACATTTGTTTTTAAAACTTTGAGTTCCAGATTTTTTTCCCCTTCTTCCCTCCTTACCCACTGCCACTGGGAGGCTAAGCAAATTGAATGTAGATTGTCCATGTGTAGTTACCCAAATAATTTCCATAGTAGTTATATTGTGAAAGACTATGTTTCCCTCCATCCTGCCCCGGTCCCCACTTGTTCTATTTTTTTTCCTTTGGGCTTTTCAAAAATGTTTGCTTCTATCTACCCTCTCCCTTCTATCCTCCCCCTTCTTACTCCCAACCCCCCTATTTTCTTGTAGGCTGAGCTTTTCAATTGAGTGTGTATGTTATTCCCTCCTTAGGCCAAATTCAATGAGAATCAGGTTGTCCCATTCCCTTTCACTTTACTGCTCTTCTCCTCCATTCTAACAGTTTTCTCTTGCCTCTTTTACATGAGATAATTTACCCTAATCTGTAGCTCCCTTTCTTTTCTTCCCCATAAATTTGTCTCTCACCTCTTAATTTTATTTTTTAGATATCATCCCTTCATATTCAACTCATCCTGCTCCCTCCAACTATGCATAGATGAACATACAAATGCTCACACTCACATGATATATTTATATATATTTATATACAACTACATCCTCTTATACATGCATATGTGGATGTATACATATATGTAATATATATGTACATATATATTCCCTTCAGCTATCCTCATACTGAGAAAAGTCTTATGAGTTACAATTATCATTTTTTCATGTAGGAATGTAAATAGCTCAACTTTCATAAGTTTCTTATGATTTCTTTTTCCTATTTATCTTCTCTTGCTTTTTGTATTTGAAAGTCAAATTTTCCGTTCAGCTCAGGTTTTTTCATCAAGAACGCTTGAAAATCCTCTATTTCAGTGAATGACCATATTTTTCCCTGTAGCATTTTACTCAGTTTTGCTGGGTAGGTGATCCTTGGTTTTATTCCTAGTTCCTTTGACCTCCAGAATATCATATTCTAAGCCCTTTGATTCCTTAAGGTAGAAGCTGCTAGATATTGTATTACCCTGATTGTATATCCACAATACTCAAATTGTTTCTTCCTGATTGCTTGCAGTATTTTCTCCTTGACCTGGGAACTCTGGAATTTGGCTATAATATTCCTAGGAGTTTTCTTTTTTGGTATCTTTTTCAAGAGGTGATTGGTGAAATCTTTCAATTTCTATTTTTCCCTCTGGTTCTAGAATATCAGGGCAATTTTGCTTGATAATTTCTGGAAGGATGGTGACTAGACTCTTTTTTTTTTATCATGGCTTTCAGGTAGACCAATAATTTTTAAATTATTTCTCCTGGGAAGCAGGACCTCCCTGCTGCTCCTGCTTGACCTTCCCCAATCCATTAAAAAGGGGACTCTAAACAAACTTTGGAGCTGCAGAACCCACAAAATGACACAGAGAAGCTAACTTCCCACTGAGGACAGCCTGGCAGGCCGGCAGCAAGCAGCCAGCACAGTGCTCTGGGAGCCAAGACAAGCCCTATGCTGAGGCTTTACCCCAGGGTGGGCCTGACCAGCCCCAGCTGGAGGGACTCCAGATCAGCAGCAGCTGTGGGAATTTCCAGATTTATCAATACATAGATGCAAAGGACAAAGTAAGAGGTCAGTGCAGTATGGACTTTGGGACCCAGTAAGTAGGAGTGAGTGGCTTTTGCCCCCGGGGTGAGAAGCCGCTGAGATACAGGCATAGCCAGCCAGTGCCACGTGGCAGCTTCAGCTCCTGGCCAGAGGAGCATAAGCACCAGTCTGAGGGGTAATCACTCTTGCTTTAACCTTCTTGGATCTGGATTGCAGTCTAGGGTGGAGGTCCTGGGGTGTGTGTCTAGCTTGCCAGAGCATGAGGAGGCTTCAGAGAGGGCACCCATCTAATACCTCTGGCAGCTGAGAAAACCCCAGCGTTTGGGACGAAAGCTCCCCTGTCTGGTGGCAGAGTCCTACTGTGGCAAAAAGACCAGGGGTCAAGTGACTGAGGGGAGACATGACCAGGCAAAGGAAACAAAGCAGACAGAAGATTCCAACATTAGGCTTCTATTTTGGGGACAAAAAGGAGCAAAGCATGGAACAGGAGGAATTCAGTGAAGTCAGAACTCCTGCACCAAAAGCTTCAAAGGAAAATACGAGCTGGTTACAGGCCACAGAGGACCTTAAGAAGCAGATAAGAGAAGTGGAGGAAAAATTGGGAAGAGAAATGAGAACAATGCAAGAAAATTACAAAATGAGAGTCAACAGCCTGACTGAGGAAAATGACAGCTTAAAAAATTGACTAACTCAAATGACAAAAGAGGCTCAAAAAGGCAATGAGGAGAGAAATGCCTTAAAAAGCTGAATTTGCCAGATGGAAAAAGAATCTCAAAAGCTCAATGAAGGGAATCATTGCTTCAGAATTAGATTGGAGCAAATGGAAGCTAATGACTTTATGAGAAATCAAGATGCTGTTAAACAGATCCAAACAAATGAAAGAATGGAAGTCAATGTGAAATATCTCATGGGAAAAACTAATGACATGGAAAATAGATCCAGGAGAGATAATTTTAAAATTATTGGAATACCTGAAAACCATGACCAAAGTAAGAACCTAGAAATCATCCTCCAGGAAGTTCTCAAAGAAAACTGCCTCGATGTTTTAGAACCAGAGGGCAAAATAGAAGTTGAAAGAATCCACTGATCACCTTCTGAAAAAGATCCCAAAAAGAAAACTCCTAGGAATATTATAGCTAGGTTCCAGAATTCCCAGATTAAGGAGAAAATATTACAAGCAGCCAGGAAGAAACACTTTGAATATTGTGGAAACACAATCAGGATAACCCAGGATCATGCAGCTTCTTCACTGAGGGATTGAAGGGCTTGGAATATGATATCTTGGAGGTCAAAGGAGCTGGGATTAAAACCAAGAGTCAGGTACCTACCCAGAATAACTGAGTATCATGTTTCAGGGGAAAATATGGTCATTCCGTGGAATAGAGAACTTTCAAGCATTCTTGCTGACAAAACCAGAGTTGAATAGAAAGTTTGACATTCAGATACAAGAAGCAAGAGAAGCATAAGAAGGTAAGCAAGGAAAAGAAATCATAAGGAACTTATCAAAGTTGAACTATTAACATTCCTACATGGAAAAACAATAATTGTAACTTATGAAGCTTTTCTCAGTAGTTGAAGATAATAGCTATATATATATATATATATATATATATATATATATATATATATATATGAGGGTATATGGGCATATGAATACTTATATGAATGTATGTATATATGTTTACAGGTATACATAGATAGAGGGCACAGGACCAATTCAACAGGAATGGATGATACTTAAAAGGTGAAATTAAGAGGTGAGAGAGGAATATAATGAGAGGAGATGGGGAGAGACAGAATAGGGTAAACTATATCATATAGAAGAGGCAAGGGAAAATGGTTACAATGGAGGGGAAGGATAGGAAAGCAAAAGGGAATGGGTCAATCTTATTCCCATTGAATTTGGCTTGAGGACAGAATGAAATACACAGTAAATAGGGTATCTCACCCTCCAGGAGAGTAGGGGGGAAAGGGGATGAGAGGGGGAATGATGGAAGAGAGGGCAGGCTGGGGGGGGGAGGGAAGTTGGAAGCACCCACTTTTGAAAAGGAATGGGATCAAAGTAGAGAATAGAACAAGTGGGAGGTGGAATAGGAGGGAGGGAAATATAATCAGTCTTTTACAATATATCTACTATGTTATTGTTTTGCATTAGCCACACATGTACAACCTATACTGAACTGCTTATCTTCCCAGTAAGGGTGGGTGACAAGGGAGGAAGGGAATGAATCTGGAATTTAAAGTTTAAAAATCAAATATTCAAATTTATACATATACACATATACACATATACATATATACATACATACATACACACACACATATGAATTCTTTCTCTCCTGCCTCTATTTTCCAGGTCAGTGGTTTTTCTGATGAGATATTTTACATTGCCTTCTATTTTTTCATTTATTTGGATCTGTTTTATAGTATTTTGATTTCTAATGAAGTCATTAGCTTTCATTTGCTCCAATCTAATTTTGAAGAAGTTATTTTCTTAAGTGAGTTTTTGATATTCCTTTTCCATCTGGCAAATTCGAATTTTTAAAGCATTCTTCTCCTCATTGGGTTTTGGGCCTCTTTTGCCATTTGAGTTCATCTCTTTTTAAGGTGTTATTTTCTTCAGTATTCTTGGGGGTCTTCTTAAGCAGGCTATTGACTAGCTTTTCATGATTTTCTCGCATCATTCCCATTTCTCTTCTCAATTTTTCCTCCACTCATGTTACTTGATTTTCAAAATCCTTCTTGAGCTCCTCTATGGCTTGTAACCAATTCATATTTTTCTTGGAGACTTTTGATGTAGGAGTTCTGCATTCAATGTCTTCCTCCTGCTCCATGCCTTGATCCTTTTAATCCCCCAAGAAGGATTCTGTCTTCTGTTTTTTCTTCCTCTGTTTGCTCACATTTGCAGCCAATTGCTTGACTTTTGAGCTCTTTGCTACAATACAACTCTGCTTCTAAAATGGAGATAGTTATGTCTCAAGTCTCTGGGGGTTTTGCAGCTGCCAGAACTGTTAATTAGGCTCTCTCTCTCTACAGCCCCCACATGTTCTGGCTCACTGGTCACACACCCCAGGAACACTACCCAGTGATCCAGATCCAAGCATGTCAAAACAAAACTGATTACTCTCTGAATGGTGGCTTGGTCCCCCTACCATCTTTAGGCCAGGAGCTCCAGAAGAAGCCATGTGTCAGTGGCTGCAGCTGCTGTGCCTCCACGGCTTCTTGCTCTGGGTGCAGTAGCAAGACAGTGCTCCCTCTGTTTGAACAAAGTGCCACACTGACCTTTTACTTTGTCTTTGGAATTTGTCAATTGAGAAGTCCGGAAACTACTATAGCTACTGGTGATCAACTCTCCTGAAGTCCACTCCAGCCACAGCTGGTTGGGGCTGCCCTAGGGCTACTCTAGGGCTAAAATTGCAGGCTCACTTGGGGCTGGGCTGGGCTTCCAGAATGCTGTGATGGACCTTTTCTGCTGGACTTCCTTCAGCAGGAGATTTGTTTCTCTCTGTCATTTTGTGGGTTCTGTAGCTCTAAAGTTTGTTTAGAGTAATTTCTTACATGTATTGGAGGAGGTGGAAGCCAGAGCCAAGTGGAAGTTCTGTTTCTACTTCACCATCTTGGCTCTGCCCACTGAAATGCTGATATTTCTAAATGGAGATAGAATACTGAAACCTGAATTTTCACTATACCATGTCATGAAAGGGTAAGACATTCATCCAAATCATGAAGATAAACATACCTTTATCTCCTCAGAATTCAACTGATTAAACTCCATTGAAAACCTATGAGTTATAATCAAGATAAATTTTGGGGAAAATATGCTTTTAATAATCAATTTAATAAAATTATAGTTTCATGATGAAAAATTAAAAATGTCTAAATCTTGTGAGATTAAAGCCAAATTACGTAAAATAAATGATGATAATTATGAGGGTGATGATATTAACAAAACAATAAGAATAACTAGGTTTTTATAGGACGCCTACTATGTGGAAGGCACTGTGCTAAGCACTTTGCAAATATTATTTCATTTGGTCCTCATAACAACCCTGGGAAGCAGGTGTTATTATGATCCCCATTTTTTTTTTTGCCTTTTCAAGGGCAATTGGGGTTAAGTAACTTGCCCAAGGTTACACTGCTAGTTTTGTTTGTGTGGGTGTTAAATGTCTGAGGCCAGAACCGAACTCAGGTCCTCCTGACTCCAGGGCTGGTGCTTTACTCACTGCCCCACCTAGCTGCCCTGATGATCCCCATTTTTTACAGTTAAGGAAACTGAGGGCAAGCAGTGGTTAAGTGACTTGTCTAAGGTCACACAGATTATAAATGTATAGAGTTGGATTTGAACTCCTGACTTCAGATCTAATGCTTTATCTATTATGTACCCTAGATGCTTCAGAGATTACAATACAAAGAAGACAGTCTGCACATTGAATTGCTTTTTTCAAATAAGCAAAAACTTATAAAATTTATTGTCTATCAATACAGTTATTTACAACAAAGTTAATTTGCTTTGTTCCCATTAATTTGTATTGATGTTTCTTTTCCCTATAGAAGCAATTCACTCATCTGTATAGTGATAGAGTTATACCTGATAATCTCCAATGTCCCTTTCAGCTCTGACAATCTTTAATTCTATGATTCCATGTGGGAGAATTCCTTGTTCACTTTTAAAAATTCCTTGTCCTTGTACATTATATAATTTAACCCACATATCTCAACTCCTACCCAAGTTAGGTTTTTAGAACTTCTTTCTTTAGTTAATATAATATGACCATTTTTTAGACAGTTGAGAAAGCTTTTTTTTAATGCACATTTATTCTCCAAAGTTATCATTTGGCTTTTCAATTGATCAGTTTTGAGAGAGATGGTTTTTGAGGACTTTTTTCCCTCTCTGTTCCACATGTAGTCTGCTGTTCTTAAAAGAAGTAAATCAAAAGAAGAAAGGTGTGTGTCACTAGTGCAACAAATATTTAATACATGTCTACACTTGAAGTGTCACTTGCCCAAGACCAGAGGGACTTTCTCCTCATCCCAAAACTCAGTCATACTTTTTGGTTAAGGTTCAGTGCTGGGAGATCTGGTCTCTAAGGAGATGAGGCTCTCTTTTTTCACACTTTGACTTGTTAAATCTCCCACTCATGCATAGAGGAAATTTGATTCACAAATCAAGGGTTATACTAAAAAGGAGGGAAATATAGATGGTGAATAATACATAATATGTATCATGTATAGATCAAACAGTTCATTTCTAGACATATACAGGAAGGGTTAAATCAAACAATCACCTAGTACATGCCAGATGCTGGAAAATAAGCACAAATGGTGAAGCCAACTCTACTCTCAAGGTAATGGCATTATGATGAAGACAAGAGATTACACATATAAGTATTCACAGGATAAAATATAAAGATAATAAAAAAATAAGTACAAAGTAATTAAGAACAAAGTAATCTGGGAGGTATAGCAGTAGAGATTGTGGTTGATGGGGCAGGAAAACCTTAATGAAAAAGACATAGCTTGAGCTGTGTCCTGAAAAAGAGAGGAATTAAGTTGAGGTGAGGAGGGAGTGTATTCCAAGCATGAGCTAGGTGAGGGTGGGGAGTGGGTTGGAAGAAGCCTCCAAAGGTAGATTGCAGCAAGCTTTGAAAGAAGAGCACTCTGACAGATAAATGGAGGATGGATTGGAGTGGGAATAGACTTCGACTTTGTCCTATAACAGTTGGATATAATCGAGGCGTGAAATGATAAGGGTCTGCACCAGGGTGATGACAGTAGCAGACTTTAGAAGGGAGTGAGGTAGGTTGCAGTGGATTGAAAGAAATGTGAGGAAGGTAAAGTAAATCGTCCTTGGCAACAGGTCAGATATGGAAGGTAGAAGATATTGAAAAGTCAAGAAAGACACCTAGATTTTCAAACTTCAAATTACTAAAAGGATGGAATTTTCCTCAAGAGTGATGAGGAAATTAGGAAGAGGGGAAGCTTTTGGAGGAAAAATAATGAATTCAGTTTTAGACATATTGACATTTGGATAGTATGGGGCATTCAGTTTAATAGACAGCTGGAGACTAGAGGTCAGCAGAGAGGTTAGTGCTGGATGTGTAGATTGAAGAATCATCAAGATAGACATGATGATTAAATCCATGGGAGCTGGTGAGATCAAGTGGAATAGTACAGAGGAAGAAAAGAGGGCCCAGAACAAGACCCTGGGGGACACCCAAAGCTAATGGGTCTGACCTGGATTGAGATCCAGCAAATGAGACTGAGGATTAGTCACATAGGTAGAAAGAGAACCAAAAGAGAATGGTGTCCTAAAACCTAGAGAGAGGAAAGTATAGAGGAAAAGAGGGTGATCGCCAGGCTGCCGAGAGGTAAAGAAAGATGAGGACTGAGAAAAAGACCATTGGATTTGGCAATGACAAGATCATTAGTAACTTTGGCAAGAGGAGTTTTGATTGAACGATAAGGTCAGGAGTTAATTGTAAAAAGTTAGAAGGAGCATGAATGAATAGAAAGGGGAGGCACCTGTGGCAGATAGTCTTCTCAAAGTGTTTAGCCACAAAAAGGATTTAACAGGGAAATGAGATGATAGCTAGCAGAGATGGACAGGTAAGTGACATTTTTTTTTTGAGGAGGAGAGATACATTGGGATGTTTGCAGTGAGCATCAGAACTATTCTAGAAAACACAAAGGAGAGAGTTAAAACAATTATTCAAGTTAAAGTAATAATAATGAAAATAAAATAATATAGAAGAATAATACAGTCTTAAATAAACTACCTTTAACTTTATTACATTTCAGACTGACATTACAAAAATTTGTCTGAATTGTTCCTTTCATTTCTTCACAAATCAGCTATGCTTTGCTAGAAATGTTTTTAGAACAAATTTTGTCCAATCTTGCATTATTTTGCAGTTCAGTGACTGTTTGAATTATTTGGATTATCTCTCATGGCAAACCAGATAAATTCACAATGAAATATATTTTTCCTAAATCTGTCAGAAGCCAAAAGCTTTTCCCTTAAATCTGGGGGTTTGGAGAAGGAGATACAGAATTTTTAGTTTTATTAGTATATATGAAATGAAAATATGTCCTATTGTTTTTTAGCTTTTATGATTACCTTTTCAGGAAATTCAGGTGTAAAATGCATTTACATTTTCCATTAGCATTTAATTTTTCCTTCTTTTTAAGCAAGACATCACAATACATAATGAAAATGTTAAAACATTGCATCCAGTCCTCTTAGGTCTATCTAATTATGTATCTAGGAGAAGGAAAAACAAAATGCCCTTTTATTCCTTTCATTTCTCAACATTGTAAGAAGGAACTGCATCAAATTGCAGATTAATCTGAGATGGTTAAAGAAGCCAAGAAATTGAATATCAGGAAAAGAAAAATTGTTGCTAATCTTACACAATGGTTTGCAGGTGTTTGTTCTTAGAGATAAATCCTAAGGGCATTTTTGTGATCAACTTAATTACAGTAGGAGGTTGTGTATATATTTCAGAGTACAAAATGCAACATGAATTGTACATGACAGATGTTTTTGTTGTTGTTTTATCTGATTTCTTTTTTTTAAATTGAATATTATTTCATTTTTTTTCTTCCATTCCTTTAACCAGCCATTATATATTAAATCCACACTAAGCCTTTGCAGTCTGAAATGGATCAAGAGGTTTTAAAAAATTCAATTTATTAAGGATGGGGAGTGATGAAGGGAGCCCTTGATCAATTAGATGAGTTTCCCAACCACCTTGGTGAGACTATAAGTGATGACCTTTGTCTGGTGGTCTCTTAAAGACATACAGGAAACCCCCCTAATTAGCTCTCAGTTGCTTCTATCTATGGTGACAGCTAAACCTCAGGGAGACAGAAAGCACCAGATTTTCCCATGAACACTTTGGTCCTACTTTTATCTCTTTGCATAGATTTAATTCAAGCAATGGAAATCCTTTGGTGAGCCATATTAGTGACATTTATTTCCCCCTTTGTTCCTTCCCAGAAGCAGTCAATATTGACTTTCAAGGAAAGTATTTAGTAAGGTGTATGTATGCCCACATAACCTGAGATTCCTAGACCTTAAGTTGCTAATGCCTTCTGTGTTCAATTTTATTTTTGGAGTAAAAGTCAGGGAATACACTAACCTGAGTATTAATTTCTCCGGCGCAACAGAAAGGAATTGATGGGATTCCTGCATGGTAGAGGTACACATGTGCTTATTTTACCTGGCCTGAGAGTAGACTTCCAATTTCATGAGTAATGTCAAATTTGAGAGTTACAAAATTCGAGAATTCTGGAAACAGCCTCTATAGGGAGATTTATTCAATAGCTTGTTTCTTGAAGAATGATAAAAATTGTCAACATGGATGGTCCTTGTGCTGGAGGACTGGAGTCACATCTTGTGTTAAGGGTCATAAGATGTCCCTACTCTTGATGTAAATGGATTAGATAGTGCAAATCTAAGATGAAATGGAATTCTTGTTCAGCAACCTCTCCCCCAAATGTTTTCACTTTCTAGGGAAAAATCAAACAGATGTTTGAGTAATTTTGCTTTTCTGTATCTATTACTAAGTTCCTCTGAATCTTTTTCTTTTTACAAACATGTAAGTGATACTCTGGCCACAATTGCCTTGAAGGTGAGATCTGTTTTATTTTACCCCTTCCCTTAGGGTCTTCTGTCACTCTTAGGGGATCGATGTGTATGTGGGGGGAAGGAAGGGCTCTTCTACTATTGACTCAAGCCTCTAACAATGGTGTCCCCCCAATTTTAGGAGTCCAAGCATTACAATTACATGTTAACCACTTAATGTCAGGTTAGTTTTTTTTTTTTTTTTTTACAAAAGAATATGTACTTTAAAGATATAACAAGAGCACATGCACAAACATTGTTCCACCCCCAATGCTTGGGGTTATATGTCCTATCTCACCTTGATCTCTGGGGAGGAGAGTTCCTGGATTAACTCAGTTCTTACATAATATTAATTCCACTGAATTTCATTTACAAAGTGCCCCCCTTATGGGTTTGCCTTCTGATAGGCTGGCTGCTCAGGACCTCATTGCTAGGCTGTTCACAAGATTGTCTCAGAATCCTGGTTCCAAGGTATCTGTGACTCAAGGTTTGAGTCAGGGTCTCCAGTCTCTATGCCACCATAATTCCTTCTCTTTTTCCTCATTTTTCCCTTCCTCCCTTTCTTCTTTCTTTTCCTTCCTTCCTTCCTTCCTTCCTTCCTTCCTTCCTTCCTTCCTTCCTTTCTTCTTTCCTTCTTTCCTTCCTTTATTAATTCTTGACTAAGGACCAGATACTTAAAAACAAAAGTATAGTGGATAGAAAACCGGGTTCAAGTCTCATTTCTGATGCATACTGTCTATGCCACGTAACCCTTCAGTGCCTTAAGTAACTCTCAGTTTGTAAGTTGAAAAGGAGGCACTTGTCTGTATTAGTAGGTATTCCTTATCAATATTTCTTTATACTGATGAAATCTTTGTTGTCCAGTTGTTTCAGTTGAGACTGACTCTTTGTGGCCCCGCTTGATTTTCTTGGCAAAGATACTGGAGTGGTATGCTGTTTAATTCTCTGGCTTATTTTACAGATGAGGAAACTGAGGGAGGGAGGTTAATTGACTTGAGAAGGTTTACCCTAATAAGTGTTGGAGGCTGAATTTGTACTTGGGAAGAGGAGGCTTCCTGACTCCAGGCCCAGCGCTCCATCCCTTGGACCAGCTAGGCAAAACCCAAAGCAAAGAGCACGAACAAGACCTGAGCAAGGGGGGGGGGGGACATTTCTTCTCTTGACATGTGTGTATGTGGAGTCTCAGGAGGGAGTGGGAGCTGAACTTTCATCACTTCCATCAGTGTAAGGAGATGTCTTGTGATTAAATTCTCTCTACCAATGCTGACTAGATACTCTTCTGCTACCCATAGTCTTCAAGAATTGCCTCTGTGACTTGTCCAAGGTCACACACAAAAAGTATTTATCAGGGATAGGAGCTGAAGCCAAGGCCAGTTGTATTTCGACTAGGCCCTGCTGTTTTTTAGCAGTGGGCAGACATGGTAAAGACATGGAGATAAGAAACCTTAAAAATATTTTTTTGGTCTTTATTAATTTATTTGTTTGCTTTTAGTTTACAAGATTCAATTCCTTGAGTTTCAACTTTTCTCCTTCTCTCTCCCTCCTCCCCCCTGCCCTTGACAGCATACAATCAAGTATAGGATCTGCAGATACTTTCACATTAGACATTAGTCAGGTTATAAAGATGGATTGTATCAGATGGAATGAAAAATGGGAAAGAGGAAACAAAACCAAACAAGAAAAAGAAAAAGAGCAGGTAGTTTGCTTCAATCTGGATTTAAACCCAGTTCTTTCTAGTTCTTTCTCTGGATGTAGACATCTATCTCCATCATGAGTCTTTTGGGTTTGACTTATAACCCTGAATTGCTGAGAAGAGTCCAGTCTATCAGAGTTGGTCATCTCACATATGTTGTTTCTGTAATTGTGTACAAATTTCTCCTGGTTCTACTGTTCTCACTCACCATCAGTTCGGATAAGCCTCTCCAGGTAAATATGAAGTCCATCTGCTCCTCCTTTCTTATAACATAATAGTATTCCATTACATTCATATACCACAATTTATTCAGCCATTCCCCAATTGATGGGCATCCCCTTAATTTCCAATTCTTTGCCACCACAAAAAAGAGCTGCTACAAATATTTTTGTACATATGGGTCTTCCTCCCACTTCTATGATCTCTTTGGGATACAATCCTAGAAGTGGTATTGCTGGGTCAAAGGGTGTGAAATTATTTATAGCCCTTTGGACATAATTCCAAATTACTCTCCTGAATGGTTGGATCAGTTCACAACTCCACCAGCAATGCATTAGTATTTAAATTTTTCCACATCCTCTCCAGCATACTTCTTTTTTTAAAAAGCAATCAGGGTTAAGTAACTTGCTCAAGGTTACACGGCCAGTTATTTCTGGGTGTCGTGCTGAGTATCTGAGCCAGGGATTCGATTTCCAGGTCATCCCGACACTGGAGCCAGTGCTCTTACTCCCTGAGCCACCTGGCCGCCCCTAAGCAATTGGGTTAAGTAACTTGCTCAGGGTTACATGGCCAGGTGTTTCTGGGTGTGGTGCTGAGTACCTGAGACCGGGATTCTATCTCCAGGTCATCCTGATACTGGAGCCGGTGCTCTTACTCGCTGTGCTACCTGGCCGCCCCTCCAGCATACTTTTCATATGCGACATCAAGAACTCCTGAACATGGAACCCTAGGTTCAAATCCTGCCTTTGATGCTCATTGACTGACCATGGACAAATTCACAGTATTGCTATTGTCACTGATAATATCCTCCTAGTCCTTGGTGGCTGGGAAGATTGTAGTCCCCTAAATTAGGACTTTGGAGGCTATCTACTCCATCTCTCCTTACAGATGAAGAAACTGAGACCCAGAGAGGTTTAATTACTTAATACCTTGGCATCCCAGATAAATCTCTGAAATTAGACTCAATTGTAGAAAGACTGTGCTCTGTGTTGGAGGAGTTTCCACAATAAATGAACACTGCAAGTTCTTATCATATCTATGATAACAGAGAGGGAATGCAAGACATTTGATGCAAAGAGGAAAATATACTTGCTTTATATGGGCCCAATTTTTGTCCACTCACGCAATAGCAGATCTAGAACAAACAAGCAAAAAGCATGCCATTTAAGTAACAAATCCCAGATGGATTTTATTTTATTTGATTATCTTATTCAAGCTTGTTGATTTTATATACACATTTTTATATTTTATTCAAGTGGGTTTTTCTACTTGCTGGTACTTCTAATATGAAATGAAGATTCAGGCAATCTGTTTTACTCCTAATGCTAGAGAATTTCAAGGCAAATGACACGAGTATTTGTGTAAGCTATTCAAATATTAGAAAATTTCAAACTAAAATAAACTTGAGACAAGAACAAATCTTCTCAAACATTTAAAATCTGGGCATCTACTTAGAAAGAGCTAACAAAAGTCTCTCACATTCTTGTTAAAGTCAAGCACCAATTGAATGTGCTTATCATGTATGAAAATTATATTTCACTCAATAGGACATAACAAGAAATGTTTTGAAAATCGTCTAAAAGATTTTAATTACCTTTTAGGGATGGAAGGTGTTTTTCTTTCTGAATTAAAGGTTATTTTTTTTCTAAAAATCAATTCTTTGAACCTACAGAGATAAATAACTTAAAATTTTACTTTAATTATCCATAATAATTTTGAGATGAATAAGACAAGGATGTTACCCTTCAGAGTGATTCTTTAAGTGTGCCACAAAACAATACAACAATAGGCATTTCAGTATATATGGTGCCAAATTTTGGATATTTCATTTAATTTGTAATTATTCTAATATAAATATTATTTTTTTGTGTTTTTTTGGAGTGCAGTTGAGGTTAAGTGACTTGCCCAAGGTCACAAACTAGTTTTTGCATTAAGTGTCTGAGGCCACATTTGAAATCCTCCTGACTCCAGGGCCCGCGCTCTATTCAGTACACCACCTAGCCACCCCCAAATATAAATATTATTTATCCAGACTTCCTAGTGGTCTAATTAACATAATATTTGCCAAAAAGACACAATTTGCTTCTTACATATACACATATATATATATATATTTTTTTTTTTTTTACCTCAAAATGTAGTATCTAAACTTGCAAGGAAATCAGTAAAAATTATTTCTTTTATTGAAGGGAAACTGTGCATATATGTGAATCTTCTGACTTTTAGTGTTGTTCAATTGAACTTTCAGTGTTCCATGATTCCAGTTTCATATTCCAAAGAATATTGCACTATAAGTAAAATGTTTGAAAGTCAGTTGTCTAGTAGAACTTATTTATCTTACGTACATATGGTATGAGCATATGTTGTCTTGAATCAATTGAATGGAACTCCATTAATAAATATTTATTAAATAACTATTATGTGCTAGTCACTGTGATAATAACTGGAGATTCAAAGACAAAATGGAAAGTCCTTGACCTTGATTCTTTTTTTTATAATTTTATACTCTACTAAAGAAAACCTACAGGTATTGAGAAATGCAAAGATTAAGTATATTCAAACTGATTTCAGTGATCGCTAACAGCTATGGTATTAGCAATGACCAAGAGACACACAAAAATTTGTGTTTATTTTTAGTTTTCACTATTCAATTCCATAAGATTTTGAGTTCCAAATTTTCTCACTATCCTCCCCTCCCCTCCACCCCAACACGGAGTACAATATGATACAGGCACTATATATACATTCAAGTTAAACACTTTCACATTAGTCATGTTGTAAAGAAGAATTAGAACTAATGGGAAAAAAACAAGAAAAATAAGAAATAAAAAAGGGAGAGCAAATAGTTTGCTTTGATCTGCATTTAGACTTGATAGTTCTCTTTTTGGAGGATAGCATTTTCCATCATGAGTCATTTGGAGTTGTCTTAGATCCTTGAATTGCTAAGCAGAGAGAATTCTATCAATTTTAGTCATTACACAATGTTGCTGTTACTATCAGTTCACATAAGTTCAGGTTTTTCTCAAGTTCACCTGGTCATTGTTTCTATAGAACAATAGTATTCCATCACATTCAAATACCACAACTTGTTCAGCCATTCCCCAGTTGATGGACATCCCCTCAATTTCCACTTCTTGGCCACCACAAAAAGAGCTGCTATAAATACTTTTGTACATGTGGGTCCTTTTCCTGTTTTTATGATCTCTTTGGGATACAGACCTAGAAGTGGTATTGCTGGGTCAAAGGGCATGTACATTTCTATAACCTTTTGGGCATAGCTCCAAACTGCTCTCCAGAATGGTTGGATTAGTTCACAACTCCACCAACCATGCATTAGTGTTCTAATTTTCCCACATCTTCTCCAATATTTTTTATATTCTTGTTTTGTCATGTTAGCCATTATGATATGTGTGATGTGGCACCTCGTAGTTGTTTTGATTAGCATTTCTCTAATCAATAGTGATTTAGAGTATTTTTCATATGACTATAGAGAGCTTTAATTTCTTAATCTGAAAACAGACTGTTCATATCCTTTGACCATTTATCAATTGGAGAATGACTTGTATTCTTATAAATTCCAAGAGACATTTTTAAAGTAGCACAGTAGATAGGGAACTGAACTTGGAGCATGGAAACCCTTACTTCAAATCCTGCCTCTAGTATTCACTAGCTCTCTGACCCTAGTCCTGTGTGTAGTTCAGACAACATGCAAGTACTTCATCATAGTGAAATAGTGATCTACATTGATGGAGGGAGTCTCCATCTCTAGGAGTTCTCTACATAGATTCATAAATCCTTCTGATAATATGAGTAATATTACCCACTGTATGGATATACAGATGTCTATATCATATACCACACATTCATTTTCTGTATTCTCCCATCTCTTCCCCCTCCATCACACAGTTTTATTTTAGTAAAACTGATTTCAGAGTAAATAACTCATTTGGCAGCTTCCCTTCACATGCTAAGTGAAAGGCTATTCAATGCCTCTTACATCTAAATCCCATGATAGTTACATTCCTATAGCAATCTCACCATATTAGAAGTTCTTTTTAAAAAATCAAAACATTTAGATGTCAATTATTTTAACTATAAGCCTTTTTTGACTCAATTTATCCTTCCACCTTTAAATTTGCTAAAAATAATGTGCTTTTATTGAAATAGTGTACTTGAATACACAAGTAACTTTCTCATTCAGTGGGGATTTTTATGTTATGAACAATATCCACCACTTTGGGGAGTCAGAAATCATTCTTGCTTCATGGAAAATTTGAAAAATTAGGAAATATACAGAAGCACATAGAAATCCACCACTATTAGGGGTAAAATTATGCTTTATTTGAAATGACAATGAATAAATGACTGGAGAAACTTTATTCATTAAACAACAAAGATGAACGCTTGGCAGTGGCTGAGCCACTTTGAGATATTTGCCTCTTCTGATAGATGAATAGTTGAAGTATCAAGGAGTCCCGCCAAAGATGAGAAGGATGAATTCCACTACCCCCCACCATTGGCATGAGAGAACTAGATTACTAATGTGATCATAATTCTTCATTTTCCTTCCTCAAGCCCCCAGTCAACTTCAAAATGTCAAGACTTTGCAGAAACAAATTGAAAGAAGATGGATTTGGTGTGAGTCACTGGAGAAAGCTGAAAACAGTCCTAGCTTGGCTCAACACAGCAGAGTTAATGACTGGACATGCTTTCTCTGAAAACAGCTAATGTTGTCAGAGCCAGCAACATAGGAACTAATGGTGGTATTTGTTGTTTCTGACAACAGACTTGATGCTATATTAGTTCTGATCAAATTTTTTCCACACCACTTGCTTAGACCATTGTCTTTACCTATACTGTGAAATCCTACCACCCAAATTTGTTGGTCCCTCCTCATAACTCCCACAGACTGTAGCAGCTGCAAGGGCCACCAGCTGCTGAAGGCAGAAATTCAAAAGCAATGATGTGGAAAAAATAGCAACCATGTAGACGTAGTGGGATTGCCACTATACCTACTGGAAAAAATATAACACAACAGTTAATGCTGGAAATGTTTTAAATTGTCTTACCAAAGTAAGGACCCAAAAAATCTTGCTGGCTTACTTTGACTTTGTTACATCTTTGGTTTTACTGTCTATTTTCACTTACAAAACATGGTAGAAAGATTTAAGAGATTCATATTGAACAACTTTCAGATAGCAGGATACAGATGAGTTCATAGGCCAACTGTTCACTTATTCATTCAGGAGCTTGCTCAAGCTCAAGTTACGGAAGGAAGACTTTTCTCCTGAGAATATTGAAGAGGAGAAAAGCAACATAAAGAGTTAGAATTTTAATGCTACAATTTGAGGGAGGTCTAAAAGTTCATTCTGAATTCTAGGACATCTTCTTCCTCCATTCCCAACAATGTGAATGTAAACATCAAGGTTGACTTGCACAGAAATGTATCAAGAAACTCAAGGAATGATTCAAAGAAATTGTATGGATTTTTCCTCCAATTTTAAGTTAAACTGAGAATATGCATCACAAATTTCCCACTCAAAGGATTTGACCAAGGATATAAGGCTGGGGTCTCTCTTAAGAGGTGAAGTTCATTTTTGTGAGGAGTTGATTTTCCTTTCTTTCCTCAATATTCTATTATATAAGTACCTTAGAGGGGAATCGTGGGGTGTAATTCATAGACTTCCACCAATACTTCTTTACTTCTACCTCTCTATTCCTTTGGGGTTTTTTTTTTTTTTTTTTGGTCTTTTTTTTGTGGCGCAGGGCAATTGCAGTTAAGTGATTTACCCAAGGTCACACAGCTAGTAAGTATCAAGTATCAGAGGTCAAATTTGAACTCAGGTCTTGCTGACTCCAGGACCAGTGCTCTATTCACTGCACCACCTAGCTGCTTTCTCTCTCTATTTCTTTGAATTCTGCTTTCATCCATTTTTTTACATAATTAAAAAAAAATTCCTCTGATTCCTCTTTTGTTATTACTGAAATTGTTTTAATCATGTCTACATATGGTGTGATTTATTTTATCATTCATTCTTTCTTGGTAGATTTTTAACTTAATTTTCTTTCTCTGTTTATTTTTTTCTTTGTGTGTGTATGTTGTTTAGAATATTTGCAATTTGAATATTTTGTTCATGTGGTTTTTTTTCTTCTTCCTTGTTTGTTATGTAGGAGTGTCTCTAATGTCTCTTTTATTGAGTATCCATCTTTTTTGTTGATAGTTATACTCAGGTTTGCAGGGTATGACATTTTCATTTGCATCATGAACTCTTTTACTTTTCATATGATATTCTATCCCTTCCTACAGTTTCTAGTGGGTGCAGAACAATGTTGCATTACCCAAATTTCCTCTATCTTATATTTTAAAGTCTTTTTGCCAGCCATTTATAGAATTTGCTGTTTGTTCTAGAATTTTAATTATTACCACCATAATTAGTGAATTTTTAACTTAAAAATTCCTTCTTTCCTTCCTTTTTTCTTCTTCTTTCCTTCCTTTCTTTCTCTCCTTATTCTGTCCTTCCTTGCTCTTTTACTTGAATTCTTTCTTCCTTGTCTTTCTTTTATGGGGGCAATTTGGCAGTTCTTTTGACTGGTGTTTTGTTTTATAGATCTAAATTCTGTGTCATTTTATTGTGTTATTTCCTGAATTATGATATTCAGTTTCATTGATTTGTTATGGTTTTCTATGAGACCTTTCATCCTTAAATTGTTTCTATAATTATTGTTTTCAAGATTAGTGACTTTAGCTTATACAGAGATTATGCATTCTTTTAATATGACTACATTTTGCTTCTCTTCCTTCACTTATTCCTTCACTTCTATACATTTATTTTTCAAATTTATCATTCTCACTTTACCTTTATAGAAGTACAGAAATATAATTAAAGATTTAAGTTCTTCTATTGTCCTAATTATTTTTGTTTTGCAGGCCACAAATTCTGATATTTATTCCCTAGTAATGTCTTTTCTTGTTTCTCTTTTGAATTACTCTAAAATATCTATTAGGGGCAGCCAGGTGGTGCAGTAGAGTGTTAAACCTGGAGTCAGGAAGACTCATCGTCCTGAGTTCAATTCTGACCTGGGACACTTGCTAGCTGTGTGACCCTGTGCAGTCATGTAACCCTATTTGTCTCAATTTCCTCATCTATACAATGAACCGAAGAAGGAAATGAGAAACCACTCCAGTATCTTTGTCAAGGAAATCCCAAATTCCTGTATTAGATTTTATGCCATCTTTGGGAGTGGGGAGGGGAAGGAGGAGAAAATTTAAAACTCAAAAATCTCGTAAAAGTGAATGTTGAACTAATAAATAAATTGAAAATGAAAAGAAATGAGAATAATGTGAAATGAAAAATGAAAAATAAATATTTTAAAAAGAAAATATTAGTGAATGAAGAGTGGCAGGAGTAAAATGACTGATGTGCTTTTGAGTGCAATCCTTGACTATGAAGGAATTCCATTAATCCTTGTGTTTATGAGTGTCTGATCTACTTAGTGACTAGAATATCCCAAAGGGCTTAACCTAGATTGATGCCTTTGGGAAAAGGCAATAGTTTTTCTTTTTCATTATAAATCCCACAGATCTTAACAACCACAGATTACTTCAAATTCCTTGGGTTGTGGTTACCTATAAAGCTGTATTTACTAGAAGCATTAGAAGATGTGATTCCAATAGTAGTGGTAGCATGGACACACATGTCATTATATATATATATATATATTTGCTTTTTGGAGGGCAGGTGGGGTTATGTGACTTGCCCAAGGTCACACAGCTAGTTTTTGTGTTAAGTGCCTGAGGTGGAATTTGAGCTCAGGTCCTCCTGACTCCAGGGCCGGTGCTCTATTCACTGCATCACCTAGCGACCCCTATATTTTTGTA
Source organism: Petaurus breviceps papuanus (assembly GCF_028583685.1). Classification (NCBI taxonomy): domain Eukaryota; kingdom Metazoa; phylum Chordata; class Mammalia; order Diprotodontia; family Petauridae; genus Petaurus; species Petaurus breviceps. The sequence goes on along the minus strand of NW_027185889.1, from coordinate 10,895,273 downwards.
TATGTATTTCTATGAGTGTGTGTGTTTGTGTGTGACAATTTATGCTCTATTTAATGTTATTAGTAATCCCTATATTAGATTAAAGGGAGTTGTGGCAATGCTTATGAAGCTTGAAATTTAATAATCGGTCTTGGATAGAGACTGAACACAAAGGATATGGGTAGTTAGCAAGTCCTGAATCTACTGGAGTGACTGGAATCTTTGTCCACTGGAGCATATGGGCCAATTTGATAGAATATATTGTTCCTAATTTCTTTTGTACTGTGCATTTTTTTTTATTTGTGAACAGGGGAGTCTGAAATGGAGAGGAAAAGTGTTTAGTGTTGATGTGCAGAGATGTACAGAGGACAGAGTACCAGGCCTGGAGTCAGGAAGATCTGATTTCAAATCAAGCCTCAGACACTTACTAGCTGTGTGACACTGAGAAAGTCACTTAACTGTGCCTCAGTTTTGTCATCTATAAAATGAGCTGGAGTAGGAAATGGCAAACTTCTCCAGTATGTTTGCCAAAAAAAAAAAAAAAAACCCAACACAACCCAGCAACCTGCCTCACCCCCAAAGCCCTAAAAGGGGGCATGAAAAGTCGGGTAAAACTGAAACAACAACAACAAATAGCAGAGATACAGAAAAGACCAAGAGTTGAACATTTGTCCAAAAGTTTTCATGCTATCTCCTGCTTGTAGGTAGCATCAAATTGAGAGAGAATCTTACAGTTTTGATTTAACATTTAAAGACAAACATCCTAAATAAATAAACAAACAAACAAACATTACAAAAATAAGCTTTTATTATACTATGTCATGGAAATGCTTGTTTTATCCCATATCAAAGGCAGAACTAAACTAGATTTGACATTTTGCTCCAGAGAGCAGGCTTTGAGAGAGGCAGACACAGAGAGACAGAGAGAGAGGAGGGCAGAGAGAGAGGATGAGAGAGAGACAGAGGAGAGAGAGAGAAGAGAGAGACAGACAGAGACAGAGAGAGGAGGAGAAAGATAAACAGAGGAAAAAGAGAGAGAGACAGAGACAGAGGGAGAGAGGGAGGGGGCAGAGAGAGAAGAAGAGGAGAGAGAAAGATATATATATATATATATATATATATATATATATATATATATATATAGAGAGAGAGAGAGAGAGAGAGAGAGAGAGAGAGAGAGAAACAAAGGAGAAAGAGAGGAGAAAGAGAGACAGAGACAGAGAGAGATAAGAGGGAGAATCAATAGCATTTTCCCTCTGAGTTAGGGTCCAAGGTCATGTGAAAAAGATGTCATAAAACACCACCATGTCTAAGAATCAAAATTATAGATAAAACAAAGGATATTGGATTGACATGTAAGTATAAGTAGACTGTAATATATATCAATGTTAATTTGCTAATATGAAGTAGTGTAAAATATTTCACACTAGAAATCTATCATCAGAGAGAAGAGTTGAACTCATCATTTAGGGAGAGAGAGGACTCAGAGTGAGCATTGCACTAAAACCCCTGAAACACTGACAATCTTAGTAGGTCCATGATGCTTTGGGTGGGTCATCTAGGAGGCTTCATGTGAGAAATGGTTTGCATTATTTATGTGAGAAATAGCATTACCTATATGTGTAAGTGCAAAAACATATACACAACACATATATGAATACATATGCTTATATGTGCACCCATGTATGTGCAGATATGTGTGCCTAGATATACATGCAGTCTATAGGCATATGTACATCAGTGTGTCTGCATTTAGGCACCTATGTATGCAAATCAGCCTCTCTGTATTTCTGCATGCATTTGTGTGTTGTCTCTCTCCTTTGAATGCCTTAAACTATTTCATTTTTGTTCTTGTATTCTGAGCACACAGCAGAGTACCCAGTATATAGTAAGTTGGTTGGTGGATTGAATGATTGTCCCAAATAAGAGTTAGAGGAAGAGAGACATAGCCTGTCTATGACCTGTACCACTCAAAGGAGTATTTGCATGGATGAAATTGCAGATCCTTTGAGAAGATACATTAAACCTTAGTCCTCATGACTCGGCATATTCCCCGGCTCTTTGTGATTGAATCTCCACCCAAAACTTGTATGGTACTTCAAGTAACTGAATGCAAGTCTTTTTTCTTGAGCCTGCATTCTTAAAATACAAGATTTCATATCTTGTTGTTCAGTTGGTTTTAGTCATATCTGACTGTTCCTGACCCTATTTGGGTTTTTCTTGGCAAAGAATGGTTTGCCATTTTCTTTTCCAACTCACTTTACAGATGAGGAACTGAAAGGCAATCAGGGTTAAGTGACTTACCCAGCGTCACACAACTAGTAAGTGTCTGAGGCTAGATTCTCACTAATGGAGCTGAGTCTTCCTCACTCCAGGCCTAGCACACTATCCACTGCACCACATGCCTACATCATGGTTCTATGGGCTTGAATAGGAACAGGATTTCATAGTTCCAGGAGTCTTTTTTTTTTTATTTTTCAAATGCTTTATTAACTTCTGATTTACATTATTCATTTTTGTCAGATTTTGAGTTGCAAATTTTCTCCCCGTTTTTCCCCTACCCACTGCCCTAAAATAGCAGTCCCACAGGATATCCCCTTGTCCAATCTGCTCTTCTCCCATACCCCCTTCGACTTTTCCAGTAGGGCATGGTGGATCTCTATGCCTCAGTGCCTATATATCTTATTTCCCAATTATATGTAAAATAGTATTAATAATAGTAAATATATATATATTTTTTAAACATTTGATTTTAAAACTTTGATTTCCAGATTCATTCTCTTCCTCCCTTGTCACCCACCCTTACTGGGAAGATAAGCACTTCAGTATAGGTTGTACATGTGTAGCTAATGCAAACCATTAACATAGTAGATATGTTGTAAAAGACTTAATATATTTCCCTCCCTCCTATCCCACCTCCCACTTGTTCTATTCTCTACTTTGATCCTGTTCCTTTTCAAAAGTGGGTGCTTCCAACTCCCACCTGACCCCAGCCTGCCCTTTCTTCCATCAACCCCCGTCTCATCCCCTTACCCCCTACTCTCCTGTAGGGTGAGAAACCCTTTTTAGTGTGTATTTTATTCCCTCCCTGAGCCAAATTCAGTGAGTGTAAGGTTGACCGATTCCCTTTTGCCTTCCTATTCTTCCCCTCCATTGTAACCATTTTCCCTTATCTCTTCTATATGAGATATTTTACCCCATTCTGTGTTTCCCCATCTCCTCTTATTATATTCCTCTCTCACCTCTTAATTTCACCTTTTAAGTATTATTCCTTCCTATTAAATTAGTCCTGTACCCTCTATTTATATATGCCTGTAGACATATATACACACATACCCTCCGATATAGACACACACACACACACACACACACACACACATATATATATATATATATATATATATATTTCTATTCCCTTCAACTATTTTCATACTGAGAAAACTTTCATCAGTTACAATTATCATTTTTCCATGTAGGAATGTTAATAGTTCAACTTTGACAAGTTCTTTATGATTTCTTTTCCCCATTTGCCTTCTCATCCTTCTCTTGTTTCTTGTATCTAAATGTCAAATTGTCCATTCAACTGTTTTTTTTTTTTTGCCTTTTGGAGGGCAATTAGGGTTAAGTAACTTGCCCAAGGTTACACGGTTAGTTTTTTTGTGTTAAGTGTCGGAGGCGGGAACCGAACTCAGGTCCTCCTGATTCCAGGGCCAACGCCTTACTCACTGTGCCACCTAGCCGCCCCAACTCTGTTTTTTTCATCAAGAATGCTTGAAAGTCTTCTATTCCACTGAATGACCATATTTGCCCCTGAAACATGATACTCAGTTTTGCTGGGTAGGTGATTCTTGGTTTTAATCCCAGTTCCTTTGCCCTCTGGAATACCATATTCCAAGCCCTTCAATCCCTCAGTGTAGAAGCTGCCAGATCCTAAGTTATCCTGATTGTGTTTCCACAATATTCAAATTATTTTTTTCCTGGCTGCTTGCAATATTCTCTCCTTGATCTGGGAATTTCGAAACCTGGCTATAATATTCCTAGGAGTTTTCTTTTTGGGATCTTTTTCAGGAGGTGATCGATGGATTCTTTCAAGCTCTATTTTGCCCTCTGGTTCTAAAACATCAGAGCAGTTTTCCTTGAGAGTTTCTTAGAGGGTGATTTCTAGGTTCTTTCTTTGATCATGGCTTTAGGTAGTCCAATAATTTTTAAATTATCTCTCCTGGATCTATTTTCCAGGTCAGTGGTTTTTCCAATAAGATATTTCACATTGCCCTTTATTCTTTCATTTGTTTGGATCTGTTTACAGCATCTTGATTTCTCATAAAGTCATTAGCTCCATTTGCTCCAATCTAATTCTGAAGGAATGATTCTCTTCAGTGAGTTTTTGAGATCCTTTTTCCACCTGGCAAATTTGGCTTTTTAAGGCATTCTTCTCCTCATTGCCTTTTTGAGCCTCTTTTGCCATTTGAGTTAGTCTGTTTTCTAAGGTGTTATTTTCCTAAGTCAGGCTTTTGTAATGCCAAGCAAAGGCTCTCCATTTTATTCAGTGACAAATTAAGAACAGAGAAAATCAAAATATAGCATAATTAATAATACAGCATTCACCAAATGTAATTTAATAATTTCTAATACTACTCCATCCCTGGAAATTACATTCATTTAGTCAATCACAAAGTCCCTCTTCTCAAATGGAAATTAGTTTCCAGTCATAAACAAAGTACATTCACAGTCACAGAGCACAAAAGAGTCAAAAGTTTCCCACCCCTGGATCACAACTAAAAAGGCCATCTACCCCAGAGTTACAACAAGCTTAATCATAGCATTTAATACCCAAATAGAGGTCTTTTCTTAATCTTGACTTGAGGCAAGTTCTCAGCAATCTTTGTTCCTGGGGAGACAAAACTTAGCAAGGCCACAAGATGCCTTGCCAGTGTCTTCATTAATTCATTCTCTGTCTTCAGAACAGTCCTAGGACCCCTGAAAACATTAGCAAAACCCTCTTCCAGGATTTCTGTAAACATACAACCAGAAAATCCTTCTTCAGGGCTTCTGAACCAATATCAAGGTTCCAGGACCTCTGCAACAACAGCGCTGTCCTTCACCAGTGGACACAATTCACTCTCTGTCTGCAGAACAGTCTCAGGAGCTCTGAACCAATAGCAAGATTCCAGGACCTCTGCAAAAACAGCACAGTCCTTCACCAACAGAAAAATCTGTCAAAACAACATAAAAAGAGACCGACAAAATACTGGCATCACAGCCATGTTTCCTCAGCTCTGGGTGGCAACTCTCAAAAATCCTGGGCAGCTCCAACTGGCCCTCAGCAATCCTCTCTGTCTCTCTGTCACCATGATTCTGCTTCCAAAAAATTCTTCTGCCTCTCTCTTTGCTTGTGCCTCTTTAAATTCATGTCACCAGTTCCTCCCAGTTCAGCCCTCTCTTTTCATGTCAATAAGTCCATCCCACAAGTGGGATTCACAAGCTCTGGGTTTTAACACAATCAATCCAAAAACCAAGGCAATGCAGGGGGATCTTTAAATTCCATTACTATTACAGCTGTTGACTCTCATTTCATAATTTTCTTGCATCGTTCTCATTTCTCTTCCCAATTTTTCTCTCACTTCTCTTATTTGCTTTCTTGAGGTCCTCTGTGGCCTGTAACAAGCTCGTATTTTCCTTTCAAGATTTTGGTGCAGGAGTTCTGATGTCACTGTCTTCCTCCTGTTCCATGCTTTGCTCCTTTTTGTCCCTAGAATAGGGATCTAATGTTAGATTCTTCTGTTTGCTTTGCTTCCTTTGCCTGGTCACGTTGCCACTCAATTACTTGACTTTTGTGCTTTTTGTCACAGTGGGACTCTGCTACCAAAGAGGGGAACTTCATACCAAACGCTGGGTTTTTCTCAGCTGCCATTGGTATTAGATGGGTGCCCTCTCTGAGGTCTCCACATGCTCTGGCAAGCTGGACACACACCCCAGGACCTCCACCAAAATCCAGATCCAAGCAGATTAAAGCAAGAACGATTACCCCTCAGACTAGTTGCTTGGTCGCCCTATACTCTGCAGACCAGGAGGTGAAGCTGCCATGTGGTGGCAGCTGCACCTCAGCCCCAGTTCCAGGAGTCTTTAAAGAATATAAAGTGTATTTTTCTTCCAACTACCTTATGTGGTAGGTAGACTAAGAATTATTACCCTCATTTTGTATGTAAGGAGATTAAAACACACTGTTGTGACTCACCTAAGGCCATACAAACAATAAGTATTAAAGGAATGTTTTAAACACAATCTCTTGAATTAAAACCAAGTTCAATGTTTATAGGAATGTATTTAACTGTGTGTGCATATACTTGTACATTTATGATACATAGTATACATTTGTACATGTACATATAATGGAATGGATTCCCGTGATATACACGTACACATAAGTATGCAATACATTTATGTACATGTATATAATGAATGTGAAGTATGGGTACATGGACATCTGTCCAGCAGATGCATAAAATATGTGCATACAAACATAGATACACATACATCTATGAAATATATACATGTATATTATGTTTATGTCTAAAAATGACCTCAGGGGTCATATAGTCCATTATAAAGATGAGGAAACTGAGGCCCAGGGTTTTTAAATGATTTGTTCAAAATCTCATGAGTGATAATAACGATTTTGCAGCTATCTAGGACTTAAAGGTTTACAAAGCCCTTGATATGTGTTATTTCATTTGATCTTCACAAAAACCCTGTGAGATTGCTGCAGTTATTATCATTCCCATTTTGCAGATGATGAAACAGACTAAGAGAAGTAATGTGCCTTTATCCCAGGGTTTCCTGGTGCCTGAGTTAGCATTCAAACTCAAGTTTCTCTGGCCATACTCTATTGTCCAGATTTGGAATTTGGCTTTGAGACCACTTCTGCTTCCTCAATTCAGATCTTTTTCCATGGTGCCCAGATTTCTTTCTTTCTTCCCCTCACCATTTTTATTATGAATTTAACCATCAGCATTCAATATGACTATTCTACTATGTCTCTGTTAAATCTGATTTGATATCCTGCTCACAATCCTGCTTTTTTCCAGGACTGACACCCTTCCTTATTTTCACCATTCTTTTTCAAAAGACCTCCTTTTACTCCCAGTCCTGATTACTGATTCTCTATCCTGTGCCCCCAAGTCTTCCTAATTCAACCAAAACCTGACTCCTCTGACCCAGTGCCATTACTAGCTGCTCATTCTATGAATCTGTTTCTAGACTTCTTCTCCCTGATGCCAATTGCCTCTTTGCTTGTGAGCCCACTAGGTTTCCCAAGTCCTCATTATCACACATAGTGTGGTGGATATCCACAAACTGTCCCTTGCCAGTGTTCCTTAAAGATGATTATTTGTCTGTTTGGACCTTTTCTTATTATCTGAGATAGCTAGGTGATGCCTGTCAAGAGTGCTGGACTTGGAGGGAGAAGATCCATATCAGACACTTACTAGATGCATGACCTTGGAAAAATTGCTTTATTTCTTAAAGCCTCAGTTTCATCATCCACAAAATGAGAGTAACAATAGCACCTAACTTACAGGGATATTGCGAAAACCAAATGAGATGGCATATGTGAAGTGTTCTGCAAACCTCAACATGCTTCATTAATAATAGCTATTGCTGTTGTTGTTTCCTATTTTCAGCATCCCCTGTTACTCCATTTATGTGCTTAGACTTTCTCCTTTTTTTTGGAGGGGGAAGGTAAGGCAACTGGGGTTAAGTGACTTGCCCAAGGTCACACAGCTAGTAAGTGGGTCAAGCATATGAGGTTGGATTTGAACTCAGGTCCGGTGCTCTATTCACTTTGTCACCTAGTTGCCCCTAGACTTTCTCCTATTAACCATATCTGAGACCTTTCCCAATTGTCTGCCCCACTTGAGTCTGATTTTTTTTGTATTTTAAAAATTAATTTGTTTGCTTTAGTTTACAAGATTCATTACCACAACTCCTTGAGTTTCAAATTTTCTCTCCCTCCCCCCTGCCCATGGTGACATATAATCAAGTATAGTATCTGCAAATACTTTCACATTAGGCATTAGTCAGGGCATAAAGAAGGATTGTAACAGATGGAATGAAGAATAGAAAAGAGGAAATGAAACCAAACAAGAAGACAAAAAAGGGCAGGTAGTTTGCTTCAATCTGGGTTCAATTGCAGTTCTTTCCCTGGATGTAAACATCTCTCTCCATCATGAGTCTTTTGGGTTTGACTTATGTCTATGGATTGCTGAGAAGAGTCCAGTTTATCAAAGTTGGTTGTCTCACATGCATTGTGTCTGTAATTGTGTACAAATTCCTCCTACTCTTCTCACTCTACTCTTCTCACTCAGCATCAGTTCATATAAGCCTCTCCATGTAAATATGAAGTCCATCTGCTCCTCATTTCTTATTGCACGATAGTATTCCATAACATGCATATACCAGAACTTGTTCAGCCATTCCCCAACCTCTTAATTTCCAATTCTTTGCTACCACAAGAAGAGATGCTATAAATATTTTTGTACATATGGGTCTTTTTCCCACTTCTATGATCTCTTTGGGATACAACCCTAGAAGTGGTATTGCTGGTCAAAGGGTATGAAATTATTTATAGCCCTTTGGGCATAATTCCAGATTGCTTTCCAGAATGGTTGGATCAGTTCACAACTCCACCAGCAATGCATTAGTGTTCCAATTTTTCCACATTCTCTCCAGCATTTGTCATTTTCCTGTTTTGTCATCTTTGCCAATCTGACTGGTGTGATGCGGTATCTCAGTGTTGTTTTGATTTGCATTTCTCTAATCGATAATGATGTAGAGCATTTCTTCATGTGCTTATAGATATATTTAATTTCTTTCTCTGAAAACTGTCTGTTCATATCCTTTGACCATTTATGAATTGGGGAATGACTTGTATTCTTATAGATTTGGCTCAATTCTCTGTATAGTTTAGAAATGAGTCATTTATCAAAGACATAGGTTGTAAAAATTCTTTCCCAATTTCCCACCTCCCTCTTAATCTTGGTTACATTGGCTTTATTTATACAGAAGCTTTTCAATTTAATGTAATCAGAATTATCCATATTACATTTTATAATGCTCTCTAATTCTTGTTTAGTCATAAAGTCTTTCCCTTTCCACAAATCTTATAGGTAAACTATTCCTTGTTTTCTGAGATTGCTTATAGTATCAACCTTTATACCTAGATCATACACCCATTTAGACTTGATTTTGGTATATTGTGTTAGATAATGGTCTATTCCCAGTTTCTGCCATATTATATTCCAGTTTTCCCAGCAGTTTTTGTCAAATATTCAGTTCTTATCCCCAAAACTGGGCCCTTTCAGTTTATCAAACATTATATTACTATAGTCATTGACTGCTGATTCTCATGTACCCATTCTATTACATTGATATACTACTCTACTCCTCAGCCAGTACCAAGTAGTTTTGATGACTGCTGCTTTCTAATACAGATTGAAATCTGGTATAGCTAGTCCACCTTTCCTAGCATTTCTTTTCATTAATTCCCTTGATATTCTGGACCGTTTATTCTTCCAAATGCATTTTGTTACTATTTTTTCAAGCTCTATAAAGTAGTTTTTTGGAAAATGGATTGGTATGGCACTAAATATATAATTTAATTTAGGTAAAATTGCCATTTTTATTATATTAGTTCAACCCAGCCATGAGCAATTGATTTTTTTCCAATTAGTTAGATCTGACTTTATTTGTGTGAAAAGTTTTTTTTTAATCTATATTCATGAGGGAAATTGGTCTATAATTTTCTTTCTCTGTTTTATCTCTTCCTGATTTAGATATCAGTACCATATTTGTGTCATAAAAATAATTTTGTGGGACTCCTTCTTCACTCATTTTCCCAAATAGTTTGTAGAGTATTGGAATCAATTGTTCTTTAAATGTTTGATAGAATTCACTAGTAAATCCTTCTGGCCCTGGAGATTGTTTCCTAGGGAGTTGACTGATGGCTTGTTCAATTTCTTTTTATGAGATGGGGTTATTTAAGTAATTTATTTCCTCTTCAGTTAATCTGGGCAACTTGTATTTTTGTAAACATTCATCCATTTCCCTAAAGTTGTCAAATTTATGTGCATACAATTGGGAAAAATAATTCCTAATTATTGTTTTGATTTCCTCTTCATTGGAGGTAGATTCACCCTTTTCATTTTTGATAGTCATAATTTTGTTTTCTTCTTTCTTTTTTTTATCATATTGACTAAGGTTCTATCAATTTTATGGGTTTTTTCATAAAACCAACTCAGTTTTATTTATTCAATAGTTTTCTTAATTTCAATTTTATTAATCTCTCCTTTTGTTTTCAATATTTCTAAGTTAATATTTAAATGGGCATTTTGAATTTGTTCTTTTTCTAGGTTTTTCAATTGCATGTCCAATTCATTGACCTCCATTTTCTCTAATTTAATCATGTATGCACTCAGGGATATAAAACTTCCCCTAAGAACTGCCTAATGCATCCCACAATTTTGGCATGTTGTCTCATTATTATCATTCTTTTGAATGAAATTACTAATTGTTTCTATAATTTCTTGTTTGACCCACTCATTCTTTAGGATTAAATTGTTTAATTTACAATTAGTTTTTAGTCTGTCTTTCCCTGGCCCTTTATTGCATATAATTTTTATTGCATCATAATCTGAGAAGGATGCATTTAATATTTCTGCCTTACTGCACATAATTTTAAGGTTTTTATGCCTTAGAACATGGTTGATTTTTGAGTATGTGACATGAACTGCCGAGAAGAAAGTATATTCCTTGTTATCCCAATTCAGTTTCCTCCAGAGATCTATCATGCCTACACTCTCTAAAATTCTGTTCACCTCCTTAACTTCTTTCTTGTTTATTTTGAGGTTGGATTTATCAAGTTTAGAGAGGGGGCATTTGAGGTTCCTCACTAGTATAGTTTTGCTACATATTTCTTCCTCTAATTCCCTTAAATTCCCTAATAATTTGGATTCTATACCACTTGGTGCATATATGTTAAGTAATGATATTGCTTCATTCTCGATGGTGCCTTTTAGCAGGATATAGTTTCCTTCCTGGTCACTTTAAATTAGATCAATTTTTGCTTTTGCTTTATGTGAGATAAGGATTGCTACCCCTGCTTTTTTACTTTAGCTGAGGCATGATATATTTTGTTCCAGCCTTTTACCTACCCTGTGTGTATCCCTCTGTTTCAGATGTGTTTCTTGTATACAGCATATTGTAGGATTATGATTTTTAGTCCCTTCTTCTATCTGCCTCTGTTTTATGGAAGAGTTCAATCTATTCACATTTAGAGGTATGATTATTATCTATTTTTATTTTTAATGCATTCTGCTATCTGCCTCCATTTTATGGGAGAGTTCATTCCATTCACATTTACTGTTTTGATTACTATATGTTTCTTTCCCTCCATCCTATTCCCTCCCCTATTAATGCTTATATTTTTTTCTCCCCTTCTCTCTTCCCCTCTTTATTAGTTTTCCTTTTGAGCACTGCCTTCCTCAGTATTCCCTAAAAGCCACCCTCCCTTTTCCTCCCCCCTTTCTTCTTCCCTCCCTACTGATGACCCCCACCCCTTTTGTAACCCTTTCCCCCTCCTACTGCCTGCAGGATATTTTTATACTTAATGAAGTATGTTATTTCTTCTTTGCACCAAGGGTGACAGTAACAAATCTCATGCGAAGCTCCTCACCCTCCCCTCTTTCCCTCTAATATGATACATTTTGTGTCTCTTCTCCATAACGTCCTATGTTTAACTGGTTGTTATTCCCTCCTTGTACCAGAACCAGTTAGGGAAAAGCTCATATAATACTCATATCCTTCCCTTCTTTTCCTCTGTTATGTTGTTTTTATGCCTCTTTGTGCAGCATAATTTACCCTTTTCCACTTCATTCATTCCTCTTCTTCCATTGCAGTCTCTTTGTAGTCCTTAATAAGATTTTTTTAAATAGTCATTTTGTGTATTTTATACCCTCTACTTGACTATAAACAGTTTGCTCTTATTAAATAACAGGGTGTATGTGTGTGTGTGTGTGTGTGTGTGTGTGTGTTTTTTCCTTGTTTGCCGTTCTATGTCACTTTTGCATCTCGTAATTGGAGGTTGAATTTTTCATTGAGCTCTGGCTTTTTCATCAGGAAGTTCTGGAAATCTGTTACATTGTTGAATGACCATCTCTTTGCCTGGAAGAATATGCTCAGTCTCACTGGGTAGGTGATCCTTGGTTGTAACCTGAGCTCTTATTCCTAGTGAAAAATTGTATTGAACTTTCTCCAATCTTTCAGTGTAGAGCCTGCCAGATCTTGTGCAATCCTCACTGTGGTTCCTCGATATTTGAATTGTTTTTTCCAACAATGTAACAGATTCTCTCAATTTCTATTTTACCCTCTAGTTCTAGTATCTCAGGGCAATTTTCCTTAATGAGCTCTTAGAGAATGTTGTCCAGCCTCATTTTTTCATCATGATTTTCTGGTAGGCCTATGATTCTCAGATTATCTCTCCTGGAACTTTTTTCCAGGTCAGTTATTTTTCCATTGAGATATTTTACCTCTTTTTCTAATTTTTCATTCTTCTTGTTTTGTTTGACTAATTTTTGATTCCTCATAGAGTTATTTCTTTCAATGTGGTTGATTCTAGTTTTTAGCAAATCATTTTCCTTGGTTAGTTTTTGGAGCTCCTTTTCCATATCATACACTTTTCTTTTTAAGGAGCTGTTTTCTTCATCATAATGTTTTTCTGCAATTTTGATTTTAAGAGACATTCATTTTGTCTTCTATCTCTCATTTGGTTTTCAAAGTTCCTTTTGAGATCATCTAGGAGAGCTTTCTGTCCTTGGGACCTGTTCCCTGTTGATGTTTCAGTTGTGGGTGTGGAGTCCACATTGTCTCCCTCTGAGTTTGGTTTCTCCCTCTGAGGATAGTAGGACTCCAGAGTCTTTGTAGTCTGCTTTTACCCATTTTGAGGCAGGGCTCTAGCCATGCCCTTCCTCTAGGGTTCCCAAGCCTTTACTGTTGAGGGTTTTGCCCTGGGTACAATAGTTACTATATTTTTGGGGGGAGGGGAGGTTGGAGCAGGCGGGGTTCACTCTGCCATCCTGGTCCTTGGAGGTTCTGATAGGGGCTTTTTTTTTAAATTTCTGGGCTATCGAGTGGTAGTCCCAGGAGTATTTGCTTTCCTGGACAGGGGCCCTGCATTTGGTTCTTACCTTGCTCTTTCCAGTCCCAGCCCTTTGTTGATAGGCCTGGTAGTGGCCCTTGTGGTTGGTGTGACTACATGCCCTCCCCCCCCCCCACGAGTTGATCAGGCCTGCCTATGCACGCTGATGCCTTCTGGGCCTGCCTCTGCACCTCCGCTCTAGTCGGACTTCTTTTTAATCTTGATTATCCTCATTCTAGCCTGTCCCATCAGATATCCTGATACTGACTAGAAAAAAAAGAAAAGAAAGCAAAGAACAAAATCTGGGACAAAGTGAAACTCAAAGGGAGAGAGAGAGAGAAGCATAAGTCAGAGAAACAGGCAAAAACCAGGACACATTAATATCATAGAAGTCAAATGAGGAGAGCATTTCAAGAAGGAAGATGAGTTCAGTGGTAGATAGGTCTATTCATTCTTTACTCTCTGAATTATCACATGCTGTACTCTACTTGTGAAGATTATTTTCATCATTTTACATTAAGGAGATTTTAGTCACCTGGTAAAGGAACTGTTTCCTATGTGGCAATAATGAACAGATCTCCTTCATCACCATTCTAATACCATACCATTTTGGCAAATAAATCAACAAAATTATTTTTGATGATTTTCTTTTCTTTTCAACATAATTTCAAGTCAATGAGAATTTATTAAGGATCTACAAGGTTTGTAATTAAGACTACCATTTTTATCTGCGAATGACCTCTGGGAGTCAGTGTGACATAGAGGATTGATGGTCAGGCTTGAACCCAAAAGACCTAGGTTAAGTCTTGGCTCTGACACTTGCTGGTTGTGTGAACCTGGGCAAGTCAATGAACCTCATAGTATTCTAGGTGGCTCTCTAAGATTATTAATTGTACAGAAGGTGCCAAACTGCATTGGAAGAGGGAGTTTTCTTACCTGAAAATTCCTTATGCCAATGAAATCATAGTCTATGCCTCATTTGTAACTCATGAAAGGTCAAATTAGTAAAACAAACAACCAAACAAAAAACCCCACCCCACCCCCCAATCCCAACTACTAAAGAAAAAAAAAAAACACCGCAGGCCGCCACTGACATACATTGCCAAATGGGTGACCTGGGCCTGTCACTTAATCTCAGCCTCACTTTCCACATTTGTAAAATGGGAATAATAATAATGACTCCCTCACAAGGTTGTGACAAGATCAAATATTTTCAAGATGAAAAGGAACTTAGAATTCACATAGTCCAATACTCACCATTTTTACAAATGTGGCAACTGAGGTCCCGAGAAGAGAAAAGGGTAACTACCCAAGTCACATGGCTAGTGAGTGGTAGAGTCACTACTTCAACTCACATCCACTGACTCTTGGGCCAGTAGTCTGCCCACTGTGCCATGCTTTCTTTGTATTACATATTTCACTTTTTTCACATACTGCAAAAGGGGCAACATTATTGTCATTGTGAAGAGTGCTGGGAGTTGGTCCTGAATGATAGAGAGTAAAGGAAAGAGGCAAAATTAGGATGAAACCTCAGTAACTCAAATCAGCTGGTGACATTTTATGGTGTGAATCCATCTAATAGCTAGAACAATGAATGTTTATAGTCTCAGAGACCAGAAATTGCTATACCCATTTTATTCCCAGAGGTGGTGGGAGGGAAGGGGTGGTGGTAGTGGGGAAGATGCTCACTAATTCTGAGACATTTGGCAAAAAGACTCAGTATCCACTTATTTATTCCTTCTGAGGGAGGCCTCCACCCCTTTGATATTTCGGTCAATAGTTATTTTACCAACCTCAAAGACTACTTTCTCCAGAAATGCTTTTTCCACTCTTTCCAAAACAGCAGCCCAGAATTCCTCTCTTTTCTAATGGTAAATGACACAGCTGAATCCTGGGAAGATTTCTGCTGGAAACTTTGGTTTTCCAGATTTTGAAATTATTTTAGCCAACTTTAAAAGCTACCCTAAAATTGTGGCCATGAAGCTTGGAATTGGATTAAAACCTCCTGCCCTTACATTTATTTCTGGATAACCACCACCTTCTCCCTTAAAAACAAAAGGGAAAATAAAAGAGGATAAAATGATAAAAAAAACTCTCTTTAAACAGTTCATGGGTAAATGATTTCATTGTCAATCACTGAAATCATGAGGGTGAGACATTCCATCCATATCAAAATTAAAAAGAAAAATTTTGAGAAATCATGTTTTTTTGAGGGTAAAAGTATATAGTTCAGAGTAAAATATAGTTTATGGCAATTGATGAATGGAAAACAGAGTTTGGGGCCCCATTTCATTAAAATGATTCTTTGGTTGCCACAAATGTACAATTCTACTTTGAAATCGTTTATAATGATGACAACTAGTCATTATAGATCATAAGGAAGCATTCCCTTCTCAAAGAAAAAGAAAAAAAAAAGAACCCGAAAGAAAGAAAGAAAAAAGAAACTTTCTCATCTCTTGTAATATAAATCTCATAAAATGAGAAAAGGAGTCAATATTTTCTTTTCTAACTTCTATTTTCCTTTGAAGTTATTTATATGCCTGGAGGGCTCTTTCTTTCCTTTTTGCTATATTTCTCAGATCATTTAACTTTCTGTAAGAGGCTGCAGGGTTAGAAAATGTGAAACTAATGTTATTTTCATAGAGATCCACAATGCCTTTTACCATTTCTTATGCCCACCCTCTGTTATGACTGATCCCAGGGAACCTTTAAATTTTGACTTGAAAGTCCACTTTGTATGCTACTGGACTTGGTTAAATGCAATGCAAAGTGGAAAACTAAACAAAGTTGACACTGAACAAAATAGGGAAATGTTTCAAAAGGGCAATTTAAATTTCCATGATGTAATTCGGTTCCATAGAATAGCTAGAAATAAATGGCTGTGTGACTTGGTACAATCATAAGAGGAGCTTTGAAAATAGCTATTAATTCAAGCCAAGATTGTCCCACTTTTCAGTTCTCACCCTCCTGGAAATCTCACTTGCTGCAGCTTAGCCAGGGCCCTAAAAACAAGGGCAGACAAAAGTTCTGAGTAGCATGAGAACAACTTGTCACAAAGCCCATGCATTTTGTGTCATGGTGGATGAGAAACCACCCTGGCTAAAATTTATTGACCCCATATTCTAGGTAAGGTCAAGCTTTCTGAATAAGTAATAATGGTTATTTCTTTGCCTGACATTTTCAGACCATTCGGAGTGACAAGAGAAGAGATGAGGAAGCAATCAAAAGGAACAAAATCATTAAAGATAAAATAGTTTGGAAGCATTTGGTAGAGGAGTGAATTTTCCTACACATCTCAATTGGACTTGAATATAGTATTCTTCCAATATTTCAATGGTCAATTACATTGTCTGTGTATTGAATTTCTCCAGTGCCATGGATCACAAATTCTCTATTGCTTACTGAGTCTAAAGATGGCATGGTGATGAAAAAAAAAGTCTTTGTGTTTCCCTGGGTGATGAAGCCTTTGGGAATGTAGCCAAGTACACAGGACAAACATACATACTATGAGTTCTATTGAAGTAATTATGGAGAAGGAATGAACAGTCTTTCAATTGAAAAAGTCTCTTGTTGCTGACCTATTCAGGGCTAATTCTACTCAGGTTTCTAAATCAATGCATTTTGAAATTTTAGGAACTCTCTAAAAATAGGACCATTATCAAACTATATTGGCCCCTGGCATACAGCATAGCTACTAATGATACTAACTAGATCTAAGTTCTTCCCAATATGGGAGGCCCCTCCCATGATCACAGGCCATCCATATCTGACTATCCTGACCAACTTTTATCCATATCCTCCCATAAATTCAATGCAAGGACTCCACGGCCGAAAATGCTAGGGATATTTCCTTATTTTTTTTTTGAAGCAATTGTGGTTAAGTAACCTGCTCAAGGTTACACAGCCAGTTATTTCTGGGTGTGGTGCTAAGTATCTGAGCCCGGATTTGATCCTCACATCATCCCGACACTGGGGCCAGTGCTCTTACTCACTGAGCCACCTGGGCGCCCCTATTTCTTTATTTCTACTGTTATTATGAGGGTGTCCCTGTAGTAATGTCACTGTCCACCTGTCATTCTTTGGTCTTGCCAGATGACCAGCCCATCTTCTCTTTCTCTACACAGTTCCTTGATGATGGTAGATGTAAAATCTTATGGAAATTTTAAGAATTTGTGGAAATCCCATATATTATTGTTAGAATGTCATGCATCTAAATCTTCTTTTGTAATATTGGTAATAATGCATATCCAATCCAATCAACAAACAATCATTGAGTACATACCATGTACAAATCAAGAGGCAGTTGGTGTAGTCAACAAGCATTTCCTAAACACCTACTATGTGCAAGGCACTGGGCCAAAGTCTGGTGACACAAAGAAAAGCAAAAAAATAAAATAAAAGCTGCCCTGAAGGAACTTACAGTCTGACATGCAAACTCCTGTGTGTAAACTGTGTGTGTGTGAGTGTGTGTAATCTCAAAGGGAAATCATTAAAACCAAGGCTTCTTTCAGAAAATGAGACTTAAGCTGTGACTTGAAGGAATTCAGGGACGTTAGGAAGCAAAGCATTCCAGGTATGGGGGCAGCCATCGAAGTAGAAAATGAGTTGTCATATGCCAGGAAGATCAAGGTGCTCAGTGTCTGTGGATATAGAGATAGCCTTAAAATATCAGGAAGTTTTGATATCAGGTCTCTAAAATACATCGTCTCTGGGGCTCCATACCTTATTTAATCTCTCAATGCTAGAGGCAGATTCTAAATTACAGGGACGTTGTCTATCTGTATTGGTAGAGGATAATTCCTATAAAACCCCAAATCTAAAATTTAAAAATATGTAAAGAATTATGCTAGTTGATATGAAGACAAAAGGAAAAATTGTGGTTGACCTCAATGAGTTTATATGCTAGTGGGGGGATCTAACATATAAATAAATAGATATAGATATGATCTTTTGAATATAGGAAGAGTACCTACTGCTAAGGGGGTCAGGGAAGGCTCCCCATAGGAGGTGGTGTACGAGTTGATGTTTTTTTTTTCCCAAAAAATTATTATAATTCATCATCTCTATGCATTTAAGTATAACTAGCAAGCTATACCTTTTTAATGAAAGCCAAAGTATCCACCATTTTTGTTTTTAAGCAATCGGGGTTAAGTAACTTGCTCAAGGTTACACAGCCGGTTATTTTTGGGTGTGGTGCTAAGTATCTGAGCCCAGATTCGATCCCCAAGGTCATCCTGACACTGGAGGCAGTGCTCTTACTCAGTGAGCCACCTGGCTGCCCCTAAGCAATTGGGGTTAAGTAAGGGTGTTTCTGGTTGGGTAATAAGTGTCTGAGCCCGGATTCGATCCACATGTCATCCTGACACTGGAGCTGGTGCTCTTACTCACTGTACTACCTGGCCACCCCTAGTATCCACCAATTTTACATGACTAACTCATGTCCTGGTGGTAATGTAACCCTTGTCTCAGGATATATGTCTCTTTACCAAATGAGCATCTGTCTGCCACAGGTATATCCATATCCGTGTAAATGTAGACTCATTAAACTTTCATGTGTCAGAGGTGTGGTCCTGGTAGGAGGAGAAGAGAAAATAATGCCATCCTACACAAGTGAAGTATCAAAACTAGGGCCTTTTTAGAAGGCCAGAGACCAGGACACAAAGCATCCAGACCTGTTTGATTTAAGGCAACATTATGTTGATGTATGAATAGGGGATTTGATCCTATTGATAGGGTCAAATGAACAAATATGAACAGGGATATTGATCCTATCCAGAGACTATTATTGCTCTTGGGGTCAGAGATATAGGGCTAGAAGAGACTCCATCTATAGCTTAACCCTTGGATTTTACAGATGGGGAAACAGAAGCTAAGGAAGGAAAGAAAGAGGGAAGGAAAGAAGGAAGGAAGGAAAATAAGCATTTATTAAGAGCATGCTATGTGCCAGGTACCATCCTAAGCACTTTACAAATACTCTCATTTGGTCCTTACAACAGCTCTTGGAGGTAGGTGCTAAAATTATCCTCATTTACAGATAAGGAAACTAAGGCAGGCAGTGCTTAAGTAACTTGCCCAGAGTCACCCAGTTAGTAAGCATCTGCAATTGGATTAAATGTTAGTTCTTGCTGACGGTACTGCAGTCTATCCACTACACCACCTGGTTGCCTCTGCCTGTTGGGATGTTAAATGACTAAATTAAAAGATTAATTGAAATCATATGGTCAAGTAAGCCATTCATGTCAGATGTGGGATCTGAGCTGACTCCAGATTCAATGCTCTTTCTATTCTACCTTAAATATACCTGTTTTGTATGCTTGTTCCTGTAGAAAAAAAGAGTAATGCACCTATGTGATTAAAGGGAGTAGTGGCGATAAAGATTCCAACTCCACTCCATCCTGTAATGGT
This sequence comes from Petaurus breviceps papuanus, assembly GCF_028583685.1. Lineage (NCBI taxonomy): Eukaryota > Metazoa > Chordata > Mammalia > Diprotodontia > Petauridae > Petaurus > Petaurus breviceps. Next base: position 10,875,700 of record NW_027185889.1, on the reverse strand, counting down.
ACTGGTCAGTACAAAAACAGAAATGCAGCCATCCAAATCTTGAGAAACTCACATAAGAAACTTACCTTATGCAACTTTCTATCACAGCTCAGCTAAAGACAATCTTGTAACTGACATATACATTTGGAATCTTGTGAATCCTTGATAAGATTATATTGTACTTCCATATAGAGTTATATAAAAATAATTCTTTACATTCTTATAGTTATTAATCAAGTTTTACTTTGATACTTTTAAAATTCTCCTCTTCCAAAGCAAACACTTATTAGAAAATTTAGAATCATAGAATAGTATAGGGGGAAGGAACCTTAGAGATCATTTGGTAGAAATTTTTGACTTGACAGATGAGGAAGGGAGGCTCAAGGCATTGACATTTGTGGCAGAGTTACTTTTAAGACCCAGGTTTGCTGATTTTTGTCCTTTGGCTCACATAGGCACCATTGCTCTACACAGCCTCATAACATGAAGCAAGAAAAGCAAAGGATTTCTTCTTTTGCTGAGTCAGCATAGTGTTTGGTTTTGTCTGCACATGTGGGAGACAGTAAGGGCTCCACTGTGATTTTACAGGCTGATATAGATACACACACATATATCTGTGTATGCATATGTGTATATACATATATACGTACATACATATACACATATATGGCTCAACTGTGCTTCTACATGTGTATAAATACATATGTATTTGTGTATGCATGCATATATCACACATGTTTTAAATATATGTGTATAAGGATAATATATGCATATGTATGTATGCATGCATGCATAATGCACATTTGAGTCTCTTGATGACTTCTACACATGTAGAACCCAGATTTCCTGAAATATATCTGCATGTATGTGTGTGTACATATACATACATTTGACCCATATATATGTGTATGTGTGCGTATGCATACATATGCAAACATATGCACACATTTGTACCCCTTGCTAATTTACACATATGCAGACAAAATCAAACACCATACCAACATAGCAAAAGGAAAAATTTTCTACTTTTCTTGCTCCAAGTTTATGAGTCCATGGGACCCAATGGTGCCTGTGTGAGCCAATGGACAAATCAATGGATTGGGAATAAGCAAACCTGGGTTCAGAACTGACTCTGCCACAAACATCATCACCTCTCTTTCTCATCCCAATCTCTCTCTGTCTCTCTGTCTCTGTCTCTCTCTCTGTCTCTCTGTCTCTCTCTCTGTCTCTGTCTCTCTCTCTGTCTCTCTCTCTGTCTCTCTGTCTCTCTCTCTGTCTCTCTCTCTGTCTCTCTGTCTCTCTG
>NW_027185889.1:10846355-10874318 GCF_028583685.1 Petaurus breviceps papuanus | reverse complement strand
TCTCTCTCTCCCTCCCCTCTCCTCTTTCTCTCTCTCCCCTCTCCTCTCCTCTCTCTCCCTCCCTTCCCCCATACTCACATATATGTATAATGTCTAGTGTCCAACTACATTCTAAGTAATGTACTTGTCATTATATGATTGCTTATAGCTAGTCATTTAATTCCAGGTACTAATTTTTATAACAGTAATGATACTTTGCATACTACCTACTTCACAGGAGCCATTTATTTGTTCAGAAATGGGCTTTGTAGCTACAAAGAGACCTGCCTTCAAAGAGCTTATATTCTGTAAGGTTTTTTCTATAGAATAGTTATGAAAAAAGTAGCATAAAAATGAAAATTTCATATTACTGCTGTGTTATAATATAAAATTAACTTGAACAAAATAACTTCCCTTTCTGGTACTCCACTAAAACTTTATATTGCTACAATCACATTCACAAACAAAGAAAAATGGTCCCTTCCCTCATAGAGTTCACATTATTATAGGGAGGAAAATATAAATAGGTACTTTACAAGATCTTTATAGAACAGAAGAAAATTAACCTTAAAAAGGAAGTCATTAGCAGGTAGAGGGAACCAGGAAAAGTCTCTTGCAAGAGGCAGCAAATTTGAGTAGAGTTCTGAAGGAGGATGGTGATTTCATGAGACAGAGGTGAGTAATAAGACCTGTTCAAGCATGTGACAAAGCCAAGTCAAGATCACAGAGCTGGGAATGGAGCATTGTATGTGAAGAATGGCTAATAATTCTGTATGACTTATCTGTTGAGTTTATAGAGTAATGTATCAAAAGCCCAAAAAGATAGAAAATGGACAGATGGTGAAAACCTTTTAAAGACTAACAAAGGTGTTTATATTTGATCCTAAATGTAACATGGAAGAGTTGGATTTTATGGAGCAGGACATGTCATTGCCAGATCTGAACTTTAGGAAAATTCCTTTGGCAGTTATATGGAGAATAAAGAAACTTGAGTCATGAAAACCAATCAGAAGGTTATTAATAGTCCAGGTGAGAGATGAAAATATGATATGTGCTGGTAACTGTGAATAACAAAAATAGGATTTATATGTGAGAGGTGTTAAGGAGAAAGAAATGACAGGATCTGGTAGAGATTTGGGGTGAATGAAAGTAAAAAGTCAAAAGAAAAAAAAAAGAAAGTTTGGAGTCAAGAATGACATTCAGGTTGCAAATCTAATAGTGGTTTGGTAGGGTAGTGAAGGCCTTGACTGCAAAAGAAAGATTTAAAAGAATTCTTTTGAGGGGAGGGGAAGGGTAATGAGTACATTTTGGACACACTGCATTTGAGATGCCTACATCACATCCAGTTCAAGAGATCAATAGAGAGAGCTCACATGTCTGTCACTGGTATTAGAACCCATATGAACTGATGGAATAACCAAATGCGAGAGTATAGACCAGAGTGTTGAAATATTGGGGTTCAAATATGGTCGTTCTAATATTAACATTGGCAAATTCTACACTATAGAAATATATGCAGATCTGCTTCACTTCACATCTGTCTGATAACCTTATGGTTTCATTTACAAAAACCATTCAGGTGATCTGCCTAACCATGTCAAGCTCTCTGCAAACTCATTTTTCAGTAGTATATTGGAAAGATTCCTGAATTTGGAGTCAGAAGAGGTGACTTCAAAGCCCAGGTCTACTGCTTACTATGTATTTGGTCTTCAGGATGATGTTTTATACTCTGGGCCTCAATTTCCTCATTTGTAAAAGGTGGTGGTGGAGAGGGTGGACGAGATTGCCTCTAATGTCCATCTCAGTTCTCGTTTTTGATTTTGTGATCTTCCATTGCCTTTCCTTGTATTTTCAGGCAAGGTTGCCAGTAATCTTTCTCTGTGTTGTTTTCCAAATGAGCTTTGATGCTAAAGTGGTATTGTCTTTGGCTCCCATGTCTTTCTTCTTGGCAAGGAGATTGATGTTTTCTGGCTAAGATGGCTTCCTGCCTATTTTGACCTCTTTGTTGTGACATAGCTCCTTCTCTTAAATGGTGTGTCTTAAATGCCTTCTCCTGAATGTACTCCGACTTGTCAATATGAATGAATGAATGGAAGACAAATGAATTGCTAAGCATAGTATATATAGTAGGCTATGTTTTCAGGGTGGCTATAAAGGCCCACTAGTTATTTGGTGCCTCAGCAGTAGGGATGGTAATGCTAGAGGGGTGGAATGTTGTCTGCAGGTGCTGGAGCAGATGGGAAACCACAGTGGTCCTCTATCTTACTAGAAGGATTGTAGTTGGTGATTGTCAGATAGTTTAAGAGGTGTGAGCATTCGTGTCCACCCAATAGGGGTGTAGAAAAGCCTGAGTCCATGACCAATTGGAAGGCTGTAGTGTGTCTGAGGGTTGCAGAGAGGTGGTATTCTGTGTTCTGTCCTACAAGATTAAAAATGGGAGATATGGAGTGTCAGTGTTCAGCAATAGAGAGAGGGATGAAAGGGGCATCATCTTGAAGATATAAGGAAGAAAAGGGAAGGAGAGATCATTGTGGGTTCTGGGGAAGGAATGGGATGTGTTGCTGGTGGGGAATGGCTCACTTCTTCTAAGATCTTTGCCCCAACTTTTCTGCCACTTCTACCTTCTGTTTCTCCCATATTGACTAGATTCTAATCTTCTACCCTTGCCCACCATTCCTACTGCTACAGGAGATAAACAGAGCTTCCCTTGGGCCCACTTCTGCCATTCCCAATGATTGGAGGCTTGCTCCCTCCTGAGGCTTAGCTGAGTTGGGCTCAAATGAAGCCCCAAAAACAAAGACTCAATTTTTAGCCTGGAAGGAATCTTCAATATGACTTTGCCCAATACCCATGTCTCACAGTGGGAAATAGAGGCCTAGAGTTAATGTCAGAGCAGAGACTTAGCCCAGGGTCATCTTACACTTAGTCAAACAGCCAATTGGCAGAAATTTGTCCTTGTGAGATATGGCTTAGAATCAGTCAGGGCTATTGACTCTTTTTTTTTTTTTTTTGAATGCAATTGGGGTTAAGTAACTTGCTCAAGGTTACACGGCCAGGTGTTTCTGGGTGGGTGCTAAGTGTCTAAGCCTGTATTTGATCCCCAGGTCATCCTGACACTGGGGCCAGTGCTCTTCCTCGCTGTGCTACCTGGCTGCCCCTTGATGGACTCTTTCTAGGTACCAGACCTTGGTCTTCTGACTCAAGAGAAGAAGCTAATAAGTGATAGGTTCCTCCTTACCTTTAATGGAGAATCCCCAAGAGGATAATCCTTTGAGAAGGAGCAAGGGTCAGAGCCTGCCCTCCCTGGCAGCTTGTGGGGGAGGGTATGGGAGACATAGAGTCAGTGTTCCCATCATTAATGCCTGCCTTTTGTGTCCTATTGCTTAGGAGACTGATCTTCTTTTCTTGGTATCTGAAAGCAATAATAATTATGTATATTATATACATTTTATATGCATGATTATATGCATATTTTATATAATGATAAAATTTTATATAATAATGTTTACATAATATACCAATTCAATATATTAATTATGTTATATACATTTAATAAAATATAATATATTATAACATATTAATAGATTAATAATAAACATTATATTCATATGCATTTATATTATATGTGTTGTACATATATACATATACATCACACATATATATATACATGCAAATGTGTGTGTGTGTGTGTGTGTAATATTAGTCTATGCCAGCTTCATGTGGGTAGATATCGTGTCTTAAGCTTTTTTCTGTCCCATCATAGCCCCTACCCCCTTGTTTTGCATTTAGCAGTTCAGGGGATCTCAAAGAGTGTGATGAAAACATTATGAGTGGTATGTCATTGCAAATAAATGGAAACTTAAAAAGAATTTTATTTAAGATGCTTTGCTTACCCAGTATACATGGTATAGCAATTATCATATTTGCAAAATAAAAGCAAATTTGTCTATTAGAGCACAGACTCATTAACATATCAGAATTTAAACTTTCAAAGAACTCATCAGAGACGTCTGCCTTTATTGAAGTTAAATTGCATGCCTGTGGGCCTCCTGCCTCTCAGGTACCATTGCCAGTTTAAACATTTGGCATTTCATAGCTCCTCAGTATCAAAGAATAGTGTACTGTGAATGAAAAAAAAAAGTATGAGAACCACTGAGCAAGAACCCAATGAATATTGGTTGGATGAATTATTTGTCAAATTATTATATTGTATTTCCATACTGCTTATCAAATTATCAAGCTATCACTGCACCAAGGTATTTACATGGTTATTAGTGCCATTTAAAAATTGTACTAGCTCTGCTAATCATCCTGGACTCATTCAGCTCTTAGCTGCCAAAAGGTCAAGTCTAATATGGGAAGCTTCGAAAAAAGATTACTAGTGGTTCCAGCTCCCTGCCAGAGAGAAAATTATCCTTCCAGTCATATCAGTTACTAGAGTTAGCTATCGTGGGAGTACTAGCACCGTATAATTCACCTCTGCTATCCCTGTCCCATTGCCATTTTATCAGCAGCATATCTACATTAAAATGGGGGAAATGACAAATATAATAATAACAAAAAAGAAGAGAAAGATGAGGATGAGGAAGATGAAAACTTTTGAAAAAAAGCTATTGAGGAATTTGTAGAACCAAGCAAAAGTATTATATAATCTACAGAATAACTTATGGAATGAGTTAGAATGTATTTGTGAACTTGAAATATGGATTTTTTCAAACTGATTTTATAAAAGGTCATCAGAATAATTCATCAAGACAGTGTTGATTTAACTGTAGTGCCTCTGATTATTTTTACTCTGTCTTTTGAAAAAGCCAGTCCAAAAAAGATATTTAAAGAAAAACATATACACTCCTCATGTCAAACAATAACATACCTTTTCTCATGATTGAGAAGGATGAATGCTATGATTCAGTTTAATTACAAACTTCCCCCAGGTGTGAGTGCTCCCCTAACTACCAAATAATTTTGTATTTATCTACTTATAAACCTATAATTCCTCCCAGTAGAATTGTAAGGAGTCATTTGCTTTTTTTTGTATACCCAATACAAAATGCGTGGGATATATAGTTATCCCTTTTATATCACAACTTTCCCCCTTGGAATTTCGATATATTTCAGGTCAGCATAAGAAATTAAATGTTAAATTTTTGTGAGTTTTGAGGAAAAATCCGATGACACGTGAAGGCCAGCAGATGACACACAAAATGTTTAGAAACTCAGAAATGCATAAAATATATGCATACTGTTGTATAATATCAACATATTTTATCTTTTAATATTGTAATAATACAGACTTCTCTTCTATGAAGAGAGGGTGAAATTTTTTCAGGATTTTCCAGATCCCAGGGGTGCCATAGCCCAACCCCTGAGATGTGGAAGGAATAGCTGCAATAGGCATTTAACAGATGTTTGTTTGTTTTTTTGATCAATAAATTATTGATTAAATTAAACTTGAGCTATTTTTATAGGTCAAAGCATGGAAAAGAGTTGCATTTGATGTAAAGGATTTTAATCTCAATCCCTGGGGGTAATTCCTCTGATCCATGAGATTCTAATACAGTTAAAAAGCATCATGTAGCACCTTAAAAGTTTGCAAAGTGCGTTACAAATATTATCTCATTTGATTCTAATTCATCTAAGTAAAGTGATACAAGCAATTTTGAAACAGTATGTTAATGTCCTCATTAATATTCTAAGACCTGTATAAATATAAAGAACTTTGGCTTAAATAAATATTACATTCCAAGAGATTGTTTTTAATAATTGTGTCTCAGGAAATTTATTATACATTTTGTTAAAGAAATTATTATCAAAGACATGTCAAACTTATTTTCTCATTTGTCTAACCTACTCCTTCTCCTTCACCTGAGTGCCCATTTTGAACGAAAGAATTTGGGTTCAAATCCTGATTCTGTCACTTACTATTTGTCCAACCTTAGGAAAGGCACTATAACCTCCTCAGACTTCAGTTTCTTCATCTATAAAATGAGGTGATTGGATTAGATTTTCTCTTAGCTTCCTTCTGTAACTATCTCTATGATTCTATGATCTCAATCAGAAGATAGAGGCAAAAATCAAGCATTTAATCCTTCATGATGTCCATCTACAAAAATAATCAATAATCTCATGCATATGGGGTACCTCGAGGTTTTTATTTTATTTTATTCTAATCATGATGTTTAATTTAATAGCATTGTATATCTATATATCCTAAGTTAAAATCCTGGCCTCAGACACTTGCTAACTGAGTGACCCTGGGCAAGTCACTAAACCCTCTTTGCCTCAGTTTCCTGATTTGTAAAACGAACTGGAGAAGGAAAATGGCAAACCATTCCAGTGTCTCTGCCAAGGACATCTCAAATGGGGTCATGAAGAGTCAGACACAACTGAAAAATGTTTGAGCAATAGTAATATATTCAAACCTTATGTCAGTGATGGTAGTCTGATTGTTTAACAAGGTAACCTTTGACAAGTCATTAGTTTTCAGAGTGTCAATTTCCTCAACCATAAAATGTTAATCATTGTACCTCTGATACCTACCTTATAGGGTTCTTGTAAGGCAAAAATTAGATAAAATACAAAAAAAATTTATAAATATAAATAAATAAAATAAAAATAATGCAAATAACAAAATAATATTAATTGCATAAAGTGATTTATAAGTGTCAACACTATTATTGATACTTTCAAGGGGATTAAAATCCATGGTCCTGAAAGATAAAAAAGTTAGGTTTTTTAAAATTTAAAAATTAATGATCTCTCTCTCCAAGTTGATATTATGAATTTGAGGAGGAACTCTTTCAAAGGAGAGACTCATTAGAATGTCAAAGTGTTTCCCTGATTGCAAAATCAAAATCAGTTACCTTCCAGAGAGAGAACATGGACTATATTAGTGCTTTGTGGGTTTTCTGTTTCTTCATAAGATCTCCTGTAACTTCTTTGTATATGCATTTCGTGTAGTGTGAAACACAGGTTGTCTCATCAAATATGCATGTACTTTCCTGAGTGCTTGTACAGGAGCTGGGGAACCTTGAGAAATAGGTAAAATAAACTTTATTACATTTTATAAAAATGAAATCTGACTCACAGAATTTAGGTGACTTATTAATTAATCAATTGAAAAACAAAAACAAATAACTCTTTATTAGGTTCTTACTATGTACTAGGTTAAATGTAAGGGATACAAATCAAGGTCAAACCAGGACATGGGCAAAACTGGACTGTATGAAGGTGAGTAAATTGTGAGAAAACTGGAGAGCTAGGAAGGGCCTAAAATATGAAATAAATATGTTATGAAGGGCCTAAAATATCAAACAGAGGATTTTATACTTGGTCCCAGATTAATAGTTCACTTGGTTAAAAAATGATCAGATCCATGACTTTCACTCAGGTCATTGGTGTACATCACATTTTTTCACCTCTATTTTCATAAGCTCATTTTAAGGGTGGGGATATATAGGGTACTCAATATGGTACTGAGACAGTACGGTAACCCTGTGACATATTAGCACTGTGACCTTGAGCAAATAATATCATATCTGCCTCAGCTTCCTCATTCATAAAATTAGGACTTTAGACAAACTGTTTGATCTCTCAGGAGTCATTCAGCTTTAAAACTATACTCCTAGTGATGCTGGATTTTAATGATATTGTCTCTTGATGGATTAAGGCAACTGAATATCTCATGATGGCAAAAACTTAAAGCATTAATTATGTCCCTATTTATCAACCAAGTTTAGAAAATAAAATAGTTCCAAAAGAGATGAATCAGCCATTTTCTTCTTTTTTCCCTGAGTGAGCTTTAGCATTTATCTCATTCATCCTTGGATTCTGCTTTGAAAAACAAGTGATGGATAGAGAAAATTCTCTCTCTGTCTCTCTTTCTCTGTCTCTTTTTCTGTCTCTGTCTCTCTCTATCTCTGTCTCTCACTCTCTGTCTTTGTCTTTGTCTCTGCCTCTGTGTCTGACTCTCTCTGCCTCTCTCTGTCTGTCTCTCTTTCTCTCTTCCCCTCCCCCTCTCTTTTTCCCTCTCTCAATCCCCCCTCTTCCCTCTGCCTTTTGCTCCCTCTCCCTCAGATGAAAGATGACTCCCTCCAAGTCTGTCAAGCTTCATAACAATGATACTTCACATAGACTAAAGAATAAATGGTCTCAGCAGATTTTTTTCCCCTGAAGCTGTAGGAGCAGTCCTTGAACACTTGTTAAAAATTATTTTTACCTTTTAAAGTTCACTTGTCAAAAAAAGAAAAAAAAAGGATTAATCTAATTCTTTGTCTTTGTTATTTTGTTATTTTACAGGTTAAAAAGTGTAGGTGATTTGCTGATAGATGAGCATTGGGTCTTGGTGAAGTTCTGGATTTGGAATCTGAGGACCAGGGTTAAATGCCTGGTATCTGCCCCTCACTTGAGGAGTGACCTTGGATAAGTCACCATAGCTCCCTAGGCTTCAGTTTTCTCAGTAGGTAAATTGAGGAAGCTGAACTGGATAATAATACCTGACACTATTATAGAAATTAAAGGTTTGCAAAATGACTCATGAACTTTTTTTCCTACTTGGACAACACCACCACCTGGCGATATTGCTATTTTTTTATCTACCTTTTATATTTTATAGTTCTGAAACCATGACTCAATCAGTTAAGTGACTTGCCCGGAATTGCATACCTCTCTGGGCCTCAGTTTCCTCATGTATAAAATGAGGGGTTGGGTTGGCTGGGAAGTGTGTGATGTAGAAGAGGAATACAGGTCTTCCAGACTCCAGGTCTAGCATTGCATGCACCATACCGGAGGCCAATGGGTGACACAGTGGATAGATCACTGCAGCCAAAGTCTGGAAGTCTTGAGTTCAAATGAAACCTCAGACTCTTACTAGCTATCTGCCCCAGAGCAAGTCACTTAACCCCTGCCTGCCTCAGTTTCTGCATCTGTAAAACAGGGATAATAATATCTCCTATCTCCAAAGGTCATTGTGAAGATCAAATGAGATACTTCAAACCTTAGCGCATTTACTAGCTATTCCTTCTACACTGAATTACCTTTATTTTTTTTTAAACAAAAAAACCTTTGAGTTTCTGTTCAGCTCTAAATCTATGCTTTTGCTATTCTAAAAACTCCTTTTCACCCTTTTCTGTTTACTCCAAGAAATGAAGCCAATATCAGGAAAACATATGTTGAGAGGAAATTATAGCAGAACCATAATGAGATCAAATGACATAACAAAACACTATAGAAATGCTAGCTATTATAATTAATTATAACATATTGTTTTATAATTATATTATTATTTTTAAAACTGTGGCATAATTGACAAAGTGTTGCCTTGGAACAGGGAAAGCTGTTTCACCTTAAATCCTACCTCTGACTCATAAGATATAGCCCTAGACAAGTCACTTAATCTCTTTGAGTTTCAGTTTCCTCCTTAGTAAAATAAGATGTCTGAACCATATGACCCATGAGGTCTTTTCTTACTCTAAAAATCATACTCCTATAAAATAAAATATTTTGTTTGAATCCAGTGTTCATATTCATAATGATCTTTCATTAAATCCTATTCCAATGCCTCATCATGGTGTGAAGGTGACCCTTGGTTTTTCTATGGCTATGCCAAGTGAATATGAGCCTTGGCAGATCCTGCCCAACTGGAAAGGCTTCAAGCTTAGGCTTGCCAATGTACTGTACATCTGTTACTCAAGGACCAGTCTAGTTGAACACAGAGAGAGACTCATCAGCAGATGGTCAGTCATTAGGTTGAGAAGTCTTCTGGCCAAAGCAGTCTATGAAACAGACTCTGAAGTCACAAAAGGGCTGTGACCTGTGTCAGTGGGAGAAACCCATACCAATAAAAGTGTGTGTCTTTTCAATCATCAAAGCTTTAGTATTAGAATTGCAAAAAGCTAAACTTCATAGCCCAAATCTTTTCTTAAGACCAAAAATCTGGTTTCTGGTCCTGTTTTCTTTGAAGGACTCAAATTGAAAATCATTCAAAGACCAATGTAGAGGCAGTGGATATGGTGGGGGTATAAGCTGGCTGTAATATATTCCAAATGCAAAATCACAAAGAAGTGGTAGAAATAATGTCACGGAAGAAATGGATGAGCTAAAAAGAAGATGTCAAGTGGCAAGAGAAGATGGCAAGAGAAGATGGTCAAGTGGCAAGAGTGAGAGATGAGTGTTGGACACCCCTCAGCCTCCATGGGTGTCCAAATTTGATCAAGAGAAAGTAAGGAAAGACCTTGATACACTGGGGGAAAGTGGGCAATTTCTGAAAGGACATGGTTTAGAGGTACATAGAAGAGGCATACAAGATGGGATGAAATCAACATCTTTGGAGAGAACATCCAAATCAAAGAAATTTCAGAATCACTAGAATATTAGTTTTAGTTGTTATTCACAGTATTTAGCAGAAATAAAAACTAAAAATCAGGATACTATATTTTAAGAAATAGGGAAAATGACTTTTGAATCTTTGAATGTTATCTCCAATAACCCATAGAACTTGGACTGACAATTGAAGCTTCTTCCTTATAGGCTTGGCCATCAGCCCAGGAGGCATCTCTGACAATATCAAGCATGTAATTACACTTTCCATAGAGACCCCATCTGGGGCATTCTGTAGAGAAGATCTGCAAAGAGAATTGACTTAAGTATTTATTAACAGTTTTTTTGGGCATCTCTGTTTGCTCTGTGGGGTTATTTCACAGCAAACCACTGGGATATTTACCAAACATTTCTGGGAAGTGATAAATGAGTGCAAATCCTGGGAAATGTGGTACAAATTATGGGAACCCAGAACATTAAAAACATAAGATAGTTAATGGGTTTCTAAAAGGAAGGGGGGAAGAAACCCTGTAATTTGTGGCACTGTAAATTATTTTGCTGTATTGATGTCTTGTTCCTTGATTTTTATGTTTATACTGGAATATATTTGTGGTTAATCCAAATTTCACTACCATCACACAGATGTAGCTTATTCATTTTTTAAACATTTCTTTAGATAGTTCATGTGTATTCCACATTCTCTTCCACTTGATAGGAATTCAGTAGTACTACCAGAAAGCTATATTTTCCTAAGTTATTCTAAACTGTTCTTAATAGGATAAACTCAGAGACATAGCTGAAAGGGAACTTGGATGTGTCTAGTCTAATTCCTTTATTTTAAAAACAAGGAAATTGAGTCACAAAGAACTTGAACAAGGTCACATAAATAGCAAATGGTATGATTTTTTTCACAGTAACATCAAGCATGTAACGTAGATGACTATTTCATCTAATATAGCATAATAATAGTAATATAACTGACTCTCATATGAGTGTAAAACAACATCATTTTTCAGAGTGTAAGAATTTAATGTGCAAGATTGTATTTGTTTGGTTTAATCCCCAATAGAATATTTAACCTACTGATATTGGCTGCAATCTGCCTTTCCAATCCATTTCTGAATTCTCCACCTATCTCATACCCAAGGGTGATTTCAACCCCATTCCTTCAAACCCCAGACCCCTAGTCCTTCTTCTAGACTAGTTCTTAAAGATATAATCTGGGGAGATAACTCTAGGGAGAAGGGGCTGTTTCATCAAGACATCAATACAGCAAAATAATTTACAGTGCCACAACTGCCAACCAACTATCACTCAAAGGGCAGGAAAGCCAGACTAGGAGGAATCCTGAGGTCAAGATAAGAGACAGCATGTGTTGGACACCTCAGACCAATGTCCTCATGTCCACTATGTCTCTTTAGACTCTGACTGAGATAGCTCAGGGCCCTGAACACAAAAACCATAAAAATGGCAATGCTTCCAGCCCAGTGCCCACAGCCCTCACCATGGGAGGTAACCTGTGTAGAAATGCAGTCTAACAACTGTTCTTGCATGTTACAACCACATCTAAATGAGATGAATCAAACAGTAAACATTTTTGTTTTTCGGTAATTTTTTCAGCCATGCCTGACTCTTCATTACCTCATTGGGGTTTTCTTGATAAAGATGGTTTGCCATTTCCTTCTCCAGCTCATTTTATAAATGAGGAAACTGAGGCAATGAGGGGTAAGTGACTTGCCTAGGTCACACAGTTTGTAAGTATCTGAAATAGGATTTGCACTCAGGAAGATGATTCTTCCTGACTCCAGGCCTAGCTCTTTATCCAATTAGCCACCAAGCCACTCAATAAACATTTATTAAGTACCTACTATGTGCCAGGCATTGTGCAAAGTGCCAGGTACACAAATTTAAAAAAATCTCTGCTTTCAAGGAGCTTACAGTCCAATAGGGGAAGACAAAATATAAAAGTAACTGAAACTGAGAAGCAGGGTGGGACTTAGGGAAAAGTTATCATGCAGGGGCAGTGGAAAAAAAGTCTCAAAGAAGTGCAGCCAGGAAAAAAGAAAACAGAATGAGGAATTGACTGAGCTGTATTGAGCTCTTTCCTTAAATGGAGGTTTGGAGTTCATGTTCACACTCTCCAATCAGAGGCACAAAGGATAAGGACAAGGTGGGAGTCTAAGCCTGATGAGCTCTTGCTAAGATCATCCCAGGATGACACTTTCTGGGCTATGGTGGAGAAGTCAGGCAGAGAAGTTCCTAAGCAGGGAGACTAGGTGAGAAATGAAGCAATGACTAAGCTCTGCTGGCTCCCTCCTTAAATGAAGCTGTTTGTAAAGTGCTTAGCATAGTGTCTGACACACAGTAGGTGCTTGTTCCATCTATTGAAGACTCAGAAAAGAAAGTTCTTACTGCCAAAGTCCTTGCCACTGTCAAATCATTCAACATCAACAACCGATATTTTATCCGTGTAAATGACATTAAAGATGAGACTTTACCATCTATTACCTAAAGACGTGCTGCTGCCCCCCCTAAGGAGTCTGAGACCTTTCTATCTGACTTGCAGCTGAAACCTTCCATATGTGCTGTCTTCCCTATCAGAATAAGAGCTCCCTGAGAGCAGGGTCTGTTTATTTTTATGTTTGAATCTCCAACAATTAGCACAGTGCTTTGTACAGAATAAGAATTTTATAAATACTCCATCTATCCATTCATTCATTTATCTAGCCAACAAGCTAATCAGCCAACCATTTGGCTATTCATTTATTTCTTCATCCATCTCTAGCTGTGTTGCTAGCTTCGTTTTGGCCATCACCTCTACACTTACTCCCTTCATCCCCCCCCCCCCCAACCTTCCTGGAATTGGATAGGCCAGCTTTCTTCTTATATTTTTGGTTCCAGGCCCCTACAACACTCCCTAAAATCTCCAGGAATAGCATTTCCCCTGTCTTCCTCCCCTCCCCCATTCCTTTTATGGGTCCTATTACCTCTTTAGAAAATAAGCTCCTTAATAGCAGGGATTATCTGGTATGTCTTTTTGATGATTGGTTTAGGCATCAAGCTCTTAGCCAAGTTCCTGACACACATAGCAAGCATTTAACAAACTCTCTGTCTCTGTCTCTCTCTTCTCTATCATCTATCATCTCTATCATATATCTCAATCCTTCAAAGTCTATTTTAAATATAATTTCCTTCATAAAGTTTATTTCTAATTTTTTCCATCTGGAAATGAGATGCTTTTTCTTTGGTTTCTTCAATGGCTTTATGTAGACCTCTTCCATTACATTTGCCACAGTACACTTGATTTTAAAGCCATATGTTTCTGAGGATTATAGGTTCTTTTTTTGTTGTTGTTGTTTTATTTGGAGGGAAATTGGGGTTAAGTGACTTGCCCAAGGTCACACCGCTAGTTGTTGTGTTAAGTGTCTGAGGCAGGATTTGAACTCAGGTCCTCCTGACTCCAGGGCCAGTGCTCTATTCACTGCATCACCTAGCCACCCAGGATTATAGGTTCTTAAGAAAAAAGACTCTATTATATACATCTTTACATTGACTACATAAACCACCCTAGTAGATACTAAGGAAATGCTCATATGTCTTTTTTGTTGTTCATTTGTTTTAGTTGTGTTTGACTCTATGTGACTCCATTTGGGTTTTCTTGGCAAAGATACTGAAGTGGTTTGCCATTGCCTTCTCCAGCTCATTTTACAGATGAGGAAACTGAGGCAAACAGGGTTAAGTGACTTGCCCAGGGTAACATAGCTAGTAAGTGTCTGAGACCAGATTTGAACTAAGAAAGGTAAGTCTTCATGACTTCAGGCCCAGGGCTCTATCCACTGCAGCACCAACTAGCTGCCCAACTTTAAGACACTATGTGTCAAAACATGAATATTTCTAAGAATCGAAATTAAGGTTAGAAGTAACCTTAAACTTTAGTATCCAGTGTAATTAATGTATTGGAATAGAACTCAAAATAAAAAAGACTTAGGTTTGAATTCTGTGACCCTTAGTAACTGTGTGATCCTAGGCAAGTAATTTTCTCATCTATAAAATTACAAGTTCCCTTAATCTCTCTGAATCTTTCACTGTTCTCTCTCTCTCTCTCTCTCTCTCTCTCTCTCTCTCTCTCTCTCTCTCTCTCTCTCTCTCTCTCTCTGTCTCTCTGTCTCTCTCTCTCTCTGTTTCTCTCACACACACACATAGTTCCTTAGTTTTGATGAATATATATATATATGATGTATGTGTACATTGATATAAATAGACGTGTATGTATATACACAAAATCACACACATACACACACACATACATGATAGCATCTACCATACAGGGTTATCCTGAGGATCAAATGAGCTGGTATATAAAATTAAGCAAATATGCCACATTTTAAAAAATTGATTCAAATGAGTTTATAAACAAATATTATAAAACATTTGGAAGGAAAGAACAAGCATTTATTAGGTTCTTACTGTATGGGACAGGTAAAAGTGTGGTTTCTCAGAGAATATTTGTAAAGTAAGTAAGTCCTTAGGCCTTAGGCCTAAGTTTCCATTTTTCTAGAAATTATGTGACTTTGAAACTTTAGAAGTCTTTCTATATAGTTGCTCTATTCTAGTCAGCCCTTTTTACCCAGCTTACCATAAAAGAGTTAAGTTTCTATAGAACTGCAAGAATTGCTGAACAAGACTGTTGATAAAGAGGACCAGGCAGTAACCTTGGGAAGTTGAGGCAGTAGCCTTGAGAAAAAGCTCAGACCCTGGTTCCTAGACTAAAACTCCTAGATAACACTAAAAATAATGAAAAATGGAAAGGAGCTAGCAGCAGCAGGTGGATTTGACCAATCAAGGAACAGACAGTAGCCTTGGGGCACTCAAGTCCTGATAAGAACATGTCTAGAGTAAGACTGAAGGGGGGTTCAGTATTCTAAGATTGTTATTGCACCTGCGTAATGAACTTCATGTATTATGTATATTATCCTACAAGATTAGAGCCTCCTTAGTAATAATTATGTTAATGTTTGTAACCCTTTTCTTATTTAACCTAGCTTTAGCTTCTGTACGGTGGCTTCCTCTTCTGGGCATTGTTCCAGTGACTGGACCGCCCACTTCTTGAGAGATTCTAATAAAACTTCCTGTCTTCACTTTGAATTCTCCGAGTAGTCAGTTTGGGTTAGGGTCTTTGTACCCCACACACTACTATGGGCCAATCCCCGTACTAATCACTTTACAGTTATTATATTTATAGAGTTAAATATGTAAGTACTGACATCTGCTGTATTACTAAATCCTTTGGAAGAATTAATACTAAGTCTAAAATATGAAATGTAGAATCTATATTTCAAAAACTATGGCACAAGCTGATAAATTGTCATGTTTTCCTTCTGCTTTTAAACAGCACTAGACTGCTTGTCATATGGTGGAAAGGTCAATAAACTAAGGTTTGCTTGTTGACCTAAAATTCCCAAGTAAGTCACCTTAAGTGTTTAATCTCTTTTGGGGAGCACTCTTTGAGGAATTTTCTTATTTCATTTCCCTTTTAAGTTACCCTGGTTATTCTAGTAACAAGTGCAGCCCAGAGGATTTTAGCATAACTCATGAAAAGAGGTACTCATAAATATTTTACACATTTGCCTTGAGTTTCTGTTGAATTCCAGTTGTTTTGTTGGTGGTGGTTGTGGTAGTTTTCATGTGAGGGAAGGGGATTATTCTTAAAAGCATTTTGATAATCTAAGACTTTCTCCATATTTCCTTTTACAACAAATACA
Source organism: Petaurus breviceps papuanus (assembly GCF_028583685.1). Classification (NCBI taxonomy): domain Eukaryota; kingdom Metazoa; phylum Chordata; class Mammalia; order Diprotodontia; family Petauridae; genus Petaurus; species Petaurus breviceps. Next base: position 10,858,260 of record NW_027185889.1, on the reverse strand, counting down.
AGTATTACCCCATAAGTAGATAATTTCTTCAGGATCATGGATCTCAAGAGATGTAGACATTACTCCTATATTCATACTGAATCCCATGAGTATATATTAAAGGGCAGATTTTCAATAATGTAGATACAGAAACATATGGATTAAATTGGTTACAAATGTTTTTGAACTCTTCATGTTTCTTAAAGATACCTTGTACCTGCTAACGATTAGGTAAAACCACCAGTCCTCAGCTTTTATCACTATTGATCACTATTTTTATTTACTGGTACTAGTTCAATGTAGAGACCAGAATCTTTGACTGAGAATTCCTTTTAAAAAAATTCCAGGAGTCCTGATTTTCTTTACTCTTATCTTCAGATTAGAGAAGGGTATTAGACCTTTAGGATCATCATGTTGCCCAGATACCACAAGATTTGAGAGGACACATTTTGGTTCCCCTATGTTGTTATAGGTATGAAGGCAAAGTTTATAGCATTAAACCTGGTAGAAGAGAAAAAGGAGGGGATGATGAAAGTGAAGGTTCATGGTGGAGAAAGGTGATGCAAAATTGTACCACCCCCTCTTCCACAATCCCAGGATCCCAGAGACAGTTTGCAAACACAAACCTGGAAGAGTTTGGTTTCTTACCTAAAAGTGAAAAAATGATTTTTCAGATTACACTAGTTTCCTTATCCATGCAGAAACAACTCTATCGTTTATGAGAAGATCTGTTTCAGGGGTTTTAAACCTTTCTGTGTCTGTTATGGACCCCTTTGGCAACCTGGCAAGACCTAGGAACTCTTTCTCATAAATTTTTAAACTCATAATTGAAAGGCTTGATAAAGGTTAGGGAAAGCAAGGGCATAATTTTTCTCATCCAAGTTAACACCCTTTGAAATCTATCCATATGACCTTTGGAGGACCTTAGACCCCAGAAGAATACTGCTTTCTCTGTATAGACCTATATTTCCTTACAAATAGGAAGTTGATATTTTTTTGTATTTTTTTTTCTTTTCTTTATTGTCTTTACCCAGAGGGATTTTATTTTCAGCAACAAGATAGGCCTTAATTACTAAGCCAGTGGTAGTCTCTTAAGAATTTTTTTTATACTCTTTCTTGGTCAGTTAAATCTGTATAACTCTGTATTTGGGAACAACTGTGAATTTCACCTTTACATTTGGTACTGTGTAAATCACTTTAATATCTTGAGATTCTTAATTGTATAACTTAAGTCATGCAGTACCCAGAGGAATGATATAGATTAGACAAAAGAACAATGTGTTAAAGAATGTACCTTGCCTGATTTGCCAAAGATTGGGACATTTTGAGAAGAGAGGATCATAATAGGAACTCCATCACCGGAACAAACACACCATGTTCTACATTTGCCAAACTGTGTGAGAAAAAAGCTAGGGAGCTTTTTTTCTTAAAAGATATTAAGATACATAATAGAAGGACTCTGCTTCCAAGGGCTAGAAAATGGAGTACCGAAGTCCTCCCAATGCCTTCCTTTATAGAGGTTAGGAAATGAACTTTCAGCTTACTCTTTTGCTGTTCTGTCTCCAAAGTATTCTGATAATTTCTAGTAAACTGATCTAATACTAAAGAAAAACCTTTTTTCATTGGATGCTAAATATGAATTAAGGAAAACAAAAAAAGTCTAATGGGGGCAAATCTTGACCTTGTTCCTACCTGTCTAGTTCAAGTAAGGAAGACATTCTATGCATTTATGGAGGAAAAAAGGCATCAGACCACCACCTAGGCTGACATGTGACATGTAAATATGTTCCTCTGTTCTTTGGCTCTTTGATATTTTTTTCTCTTAGAGGAATGAGTATTGGGGATATAATACGCTAGGCTGTGACTTCATGAAATTCCAAAGAACATAGGAACAGTGAAGGTGAGATGCCAAAGATAGGCTTACAGTATCCATCCCAGGAACATTGTCTTAAAAATAGACCTGCAGGACATAATCCAACATTGAGTCAGATTCAGCAGTCAAGACTATTTTGGAGGGACTTCTTTCATCCCCATTTGCTATGCTCTATTTGGAAGTGAATTTAATGAGGTGAATACTTAGAGAAAATTCTTTAAATTTGAGCCCACTCCCCCAAGAACTGAGACCAATTTGAAAAAAATATTTTATACGTCTGTTTTTTTTCCTATTAGTCCACAGTAAATACTCTTTTGTTAAAGATAGTTGATTTTAATTAAGGAGCTAAATACTGGGTCAATAAATGATACAAGGGAGATGCTAACTGGTGATTGATATTGGGGAGAACATGTTGGAATGGAAAAATTGAGCCAATAGTATTAGAGAAAAATAACCCCAACCCTTTAGGGCATACTCATTTAGCCCTGAAGGAGCATTGTGACCATCCTTTCTCTGGGAAACAATTTGCTACTCTGTGGTTTGGGAGAGTAAAACCAGAGTTTTGCTACATGTAATTTCTTTCCTAGGATAAAATCAGGCCCCTTGAATTTGAGAGGACCCATGAAAGGATATCACTGATATAAAGGGGACACTAATTGTAGTTAGTAATTAATATCGTGGAAAATAAATTAGAATGAGGTCTTCTCACTCCACTTTATGTCTGCTGCTCTGTCTGGTTTCAACTCCAGATGACAAGGCACTCCTCCTAGGACACTCTCATCACTTCTAATCTCACCTCCATGCTGAAAATTCAAGTCTTGATTGATACTAACTACCTCCTCTCCCTACTGACTGGAGGGCTGGAGAATGGAGTACCAAAGTCCTCCCAATGTCTCCCTTTATAGAGGTGAGGAAATGGACTCTCAACTCATTCCACTTTGCTCTTCTTCCTGGTTTCAGTGCCATGGAACAAGATACCCTGTGGTATCCCCCCATTCCCTTTTCTGCCTATTTTTGTGTGTTGTGTTGTAACAATATATTGTTAGATTTTTGAGGGAAGACACTGTCATACTTTTTTTCTAATTCCATCCTCAGTGCCTAGCACATTGCCTGGTGCATAGCAAGTATTTAATAGATGTTTATTAGATTATTAGATTGGCTTAAACCAAAGACATTAGAGAAAACACCGTTACTTCTCAGGGATAAGGACCCATAAAACCATGAGGGAAAACTAGCTAGTCTTGATGGTTTTTGTAGCCAGCTCTTCAGTGTGAGTTGGATTTGGTATGAGGACTATACTATCTATAAAGGCTGAAAATGTAATTACAAAACAGCCTTATAGAAATGAAAGGAGTCATAAATAAGTGGAGGAATATTTGCTGCTCATGGCTAGTCCATGCCAACATAATAAGCATGATAATATTATCTAATTTAATTGACCAGTTTAGTGCTATACCAATGACAGTACTAAGAGCATACTTCATAGAACAAAAGAAAATAACAACAGAATTTATTTAGAGAAAAATAAAAGGATTAGAATCTCAAGGGTAAAATTAACCAAAAAGTAGGAATGGAAAGCAAATATTACTTTCAGAATTCAGACTTTATCAGTATGGAGTATTCATCAAAATTATTTGGAACTGCTTAAAAATAGATATTAGGGGAAGCTAGGTGGCATAGTGAATAGAGCACCAACCCTGGAGTCAGGAAGACCTGAGTTCAAATACAACATCGGACACTTGACACTAATCTAGCTGTGTGACTTAGAGCAAGTCACTTAACCCCAATTGCCTCACCTTCCCCCCTCAAAAAAAATAGAAATTAGATGCAAACAACAGACTCAATAAACAAGAGCTAGAAACAATCAAATTCAACCCATTTTCCATTAATATAAGAACCTAACTTTCATGGAGGAGAATTCTTTATTTGACAAAAATTGTTGAGAAAATTTAAAAACAGTTTGTAAGAGAAAATAGGTTTAGATAAGCAGCTTATATCTGTTACATTACAGTCTAAGCACATTTTAAATATAAATATAAAAATCTACATCTAAAAAGAAAAGTAATGAAATAGTAAAGAAGTGTCTTTTACTGTTATGGCTACAGAAATAATTCTTAGAAAGCAAAGAATAGAAGAGATTTCAAGAGAAAAAAAATTAGATGGTGCATAGTACATAAAATTAGCTTTTGTTGAAATGAAATAAATGCAGTTAGGACAAGATGGGAAGTTGTCAGTTGAAGAAATAAATTTTTTTTTACATCAAATATAGATCTTAGAGTCATTGCCCAATAATTAAGAGGCCAGAGGATATGAACAGTTTTCTAAAGAAAAATTGAAAACTGCCAACAAACCACATGAAAGATTGTGTCTCTAATCATTAATAATAAGAAAAATACAAATTAAAATAACTACGAGTTTTCAATGGTAAACTCAAAAAATTGGCAAATGACAAAGGATGATAATAGTGTTCAAGCTTTCATGGAGAGGCAAACCAATTATGGTTGGATGAAATCTATGAGTAGGGTTTCTATCCTGTCCTTTCTCTGTGCTATCTTCTTAGATCCTCCATGTCTTACAAAGTTGGACAGCATAACTATGAATTCTTCTGTGTTATTTATCTCATGCAATACTAACAAACAGCTGCATTTTCACTCACCAAGAATGTCTGAGTCCTATCCTGTCCAGATCAGGTCTCCTCCAATTTGACTGCATGACCCTTACTTTGCTACAGGGGTCCAGGTCAGGTCTGAGCTTTATGCAAAGTTCTCTGGAATGAAAGAAACTTAATCTCTCCAAAAACACCCTTGTCATTTTTCACAATTAGAATTTCTGCTGAACCAACCTGGCCTTGGGAAGATATACTCACTTCCTTCTCCCTTAGGAGCCCCTCTGCTCTGGGTCCAGGCAGGTGGTTTGACTGGGTCCAAATTCTAGAGTATTAGCCTTCAGTTAAAAGAAATTGGGATCTCTTTTCTTAAATTCTTTGACTCATCAAATCCCAAATTTAGGTTTATATTGTTTAAGGTATATTTAGAAGGCTTTGCCTTGGCAAGGAGAGGGGCCACCTCTTCATGTTAACTTAAGTGAAAGTATATAGTGTGTTTGGTGGGGAAGACATCTGACTGATAAGCAATAAGAGAATCTCTACACTTATCAAATAACTCCTGGTCCATCTTTTGGGGTATGACAATCCATGGTATTGGTCTTTTCTTGTCCGCAGTTTTCTTCTTCAATTTAGAAACTCACCATGCCACTACTCAGGTTTGCTCAAAGGACCCAGCATCTCTGGGCTTCTCTAATTTCCAAACTAGAACCCAAACCTGGATACATCCACCTCAAGCTCAATGATTAATCAGAAGAAAAGGAAACACAAGAAGAGAAAAAAAATCCAGGGATCTGGGTGCAAGTTTGGCCAATGAAGTTCCTATTCTGTCATGTGAGGGCCATCACCATGATGGCATTATGGGCAAGGATCAGCTTCTCTCCTACCCTTACTTGAAATCTCACTTACAGAATTCTAGCAGGAAGATCAGGAAGAAAAAACAACAATCTGGAAGCTCAGAAATAAGAGGCCAACCTATTGAGGTGAATTTTCCACATAACACAATCTTAAGGACCTAGCTTATATCTGATTAGATATAAGGACCTTGAAGCCATGAAGTACTATTTCATCTTTAATCTTTGTATCCTCAATGCCTTGCATACAGCAAATACTTAATAAATGTTGAGTTGGAGGGGACTAGATAGGATCTAAGCCTCTTATTTTGCAGATGAGGAAACTGAGGACTAGAGAAGTCAGATGACTTGACAAAGGTCACACAGGTAAGTAGGAAGAAGTACAGACAAAATTTCTAACCCATTTCATCTGGCCGAACATTCAGCACTTAATGTTCTGGTTAACAGAGAGCTTATAAGTAAAAAAAAATGATTGAGTAATTTAATTTTATTTTCTAAAACTTGAATACACAATAAGAAAAGAAAAATAAACATGTTATAAACTTAAATATTAAAATTAAATAAGAAATGAGAAAAAATGTCATGCACACAGCAGAATATGAGAGGATTTCAAATATATAAAAATAAATTTTCATTTCAAGAAAACCTATGCTATAAATATCATGTGTTATGTTGAGAGTATCCATCTTTTCTTTGCTTCCTTGGATGTTTCTGTTACTCTCTGCTATGTACTTTTTACTTTAGTCTTTTTTCCCTCTTTTCCCCCCAAGGCTACAATTAGGCATTGATATATTTATATATAGATATAAATAAATTCATACAAACACACACACATATACATTTATGCATACATACACACATATATAAACATATACTTTCCCTAGTATATTCTGCTCCTGATCTTTGCTTTATGTTTGTGCAAATCACTTATTTGATTTAGTCATTTTAAAAGAAGCTAGGGTATAAAACTTGCAGGAAGTATTGTATGCCCATTAATACTTAATGAATAAACTTAAGTCTATCCAAAGTCAATCTGAAATTCTGATGGGAAGGTGGAGGTTCTTTTTTGATAGTGGCAAATGACATCCCCCTGGATTAGATATAAGTTCTCAATATGATTCAAGCTGCTATTGTGTGGACCTGCTGCATGGATACAATTATTTCTCTCCTGGATTTTGTTAAGCTAAGTGGATGGGAAAATAAGGCTCTGAAGAGAACATTAAAATCCTCAAGGGATGGCTTCTGTAGCTAGAAGAAGTCAAGGCTGAGATAGCACAGTAGCTGTTGTGAAGGAATCGATAGGGATTTTAATTCCAGAGCCAGGAAGCTGTGAACAAACCCAGGAAGTTATTGATATCAAAGTAAATAAATGGAAAAAGTCAATGATTTTCCCTTTTAAAACCAGGAAAAGAAGTGTGGGGTGTAGAATCTGAAAGAGAGGGTAGAGGCAGATTTAGATTTATGAAAGTCACAGATGACTAAATAAGATTACCTGATTTCATCTGTGTTTATATTTCTTTAAAACATGTCTGTTAAATAACATGTTCTCTACTAATAGAATGATTAAGTTGATTTTACCTTATAGTCATCCTTAACTTTTTAAAATATAAAATCTCAGTTTTCATAGAAAAAATGTATAATTAATTGGAAGCATAAACAGCAAAATGCAATTCACTTTGGGTTGCCCAAGACATGAGGATGTATCCAAGGCACCATCATTCACTTAGAGCCAACTTATTCTGCTTTCAGAGAATTCTAAAGTACTCAAGCAGACTCTGGAGGTCTAGTTTAAAAACCTAAACCTATAAAATGATGACATTTAGACATGCCTATAATGGTTTTAATAAATGGCACATTTGCCGTCAAATGAGATACTAGGATGCTAAGGTCATGTATGCCCAAAGTTTAATGAGATGTGTGTGTATGTGTGTGTGTGTGACTGAAGGGACTGTGAAGATGTTAGATGGAATGGTTTAATGAGATATTCCAAAGAGGATGTAATGAGAGAACCATATTTTAGCATTAAAATGAGATGAGGTCTGGCAAGAGGTCTTGGACTTTTGTTAAGTCAGAAATGAAGAAGTCAGAAGGACTGAACAGGCCTGGGTTCGGGTGTGAGGCAGTCCACTTAATTCCTTGCTATCTTAGGTAATGTGTAGGTACTAGGGATGATTCTGTCCATCTCACTCCAGCACATCTCTTGTTCTGTCCCTACTCATTGTATAACCTGAATGTTTTAGTGGTTATTTTTGTCTTTATGACAGTCCTATGTGCCTAAGTGTGCTTGAGTAAATAATTGGTTGATGTCATAAGATTAATTTTTAAAAAAGGATTTTAAATTAGGAGTCTTCCATCCTTTCCAGTTAAAATAAAACCCTTCCTTGGCAAATTTCATATTTCATAGCATAAATAGCACCTTGATACAATAAATAGTGAAGAAAAGATTAGAAGAATGATCTATGCAATTATTACAAGCTAGGTTGCATAAAATATCAGTAATGGGTGGGTCATGATCTTTGTTTTGAGAGATAACTCTCCAATCAATGAGATCATAGGTCCATTTGAATATTAGACAGACTACAACTATAGAATCCTAAGAACAGTGATAAAATCAGAGAAAAACACATGGACAATTTTTTTTTCATTTTTCAAATGCTTTATTAACTTCTGATTTACATCATTCATTTCCACCAGATTTTGAGTTACAAATTTTCACCAACACACCACCACAAAATAGCAGTCCCACAGGATATCCCCTCCTCCAATCTTCTCTCTTCCCTATCTTCTCCCATACCCCCTTTGACTTTTCCAGTAGGGCATTGTGGATCTCTGCCCCAGTGCCTGTATATATTATTTTCCAATTACCTGTAAAATGGTATTAATATATATTTAAATATTTGATTTTAAAACTTTGAATTCCAGATTCATTCCCTTCTGCCCTTGTCACCCAAACTTACTGGGAAGATAAGCAGTTCAGTATAGGTTGTACATGTGTAGCTTATGCAAAACATTAACATAGCAGATATATTGTAAAAGACTGACTACATTCCCTCCCTCCTGTCCCACCTTCCACTTGTTCTACTCTCTACTTTGATCCTGTCCCATTTCAAATTTGGGTGCTTCCAACTTCTCTCCCCACCAAGCCTGCCATCCATTCCATCATCCCCTCTCTCATCCCCTTCCCCCCTATTCTCCTGAAGGGTGAGATACCCTATTTAGTGTGTATTTCATTCCCTCCCCGAGCCAAATTCAATGAGAATAAGGTTGACCCATTCCATTTTGCCTTCCTGTTCTTCCCCTCCATTGGAACCATTTTCTCTTGCCTCTTTTATATGAGATAGTTTACCCCATTCTGTCTCTCCCCTTCTCCTCTCATTATATTCCTCTCTCATCTCTTCCTTTCATCTTTTAAGTATCATCCCTTCCTATTAAATTGGTCCTGTGCCCTCTGTCTATGATTACCTGTAAACATATATACAAACATTGACATATGTATACATACACCCATATACCCTACGATACACACATACACATATTTCTGCTCCCTTCAATTATTTTCATACTGAGAAAAGTTGCATCAGTTACAATTCAATGTAGGAATGTTAATAGTTCAAATTTGATAAGTTCCTTATGATTTCTTTTCCCTGTTTACCTTCTCATGCTTCTCTTGTTTCTTGTATCTGAATGTCAGATTTTCTATTCAACTCTGGTCTGGTTTTTTCAGCAAGAATGCTTGAAAGTCCTCTATTCCACTGAATGACCATATTTCCCCCTGAAAGATGATACTCAGTTTTGCTGAGTAGGTGATTCTTGGTTTTAATCCCAGCTCCTTTGACCTCTGGAATATAATATTCCAAGCCCTTTGATCCCTCAGTGTAGAAGCTGCCAGATCCTGAGTTATCCTGATTATGTTTCCACAGTATTCAAATTGTTTCTTCCTGGCTGCTTCTAATATTATCTACTTGATCTGGGAATTTTGGGAACCTGGCTATAATATTCCTAGAAGTTTTCTTTTTGGGATCTTTTCCAGGAGGTGATCAGTGGATTCTTTCTACCTCTATTTGCCCTCTGGTTCTAAAACATCAGGGCAGTTTTCCTTGGGAATTTCTTGCAGGATGATTTTTAGGTTCTTTTTTTGATCATGGCTTTCAGGTAGTCCAAAAATTTTTAAATTATCTCTCTTGTATCTATTTTCCAGGTCAGTGGATTTTCCAATGATGTATTTCACATTGTCTTCTATTCTTTCATTTGTTTGAATCTGTTTAACAGCATCTTGATTTTTCATGAAGAAATTAGCTTACCTTTGCTCCAATCTAATTCTGAAGCAATGATTCTCTTCATTAAGCTTTTGAGATTCTTTTTCCATCTGGCAAAGTAAGCTTTTTAAGGCATTCTTCTTCTCATTGCCTTTTTAAGCTTCTTTTGCCATTTGAATTAGTCTGTTTTTTAAGGTGTTATTTTCCTCAGTCAGGCTGTTGACTCTCATTTTGTAATTTTCTTGCATTGTTCTCATTTCTCTTCCCAATTTTTCCTCCACTTCTCTTATCTGCTTCTTAAGGTACTCTATGGACTGAAACCAGCTCATATTTTCCTTTGAAGCTTTTGGTGCAGGAGTTTTTACTTCACTGTCTTCCTCCTGTTTCATTCTTTGATCCTTTTTGTCCCTAAAATAGGAGTCTAATGTTGAATTCTTCTGTTTGCTTTGCTTCCTTTGCTTGGACATGTTGCCACTCAGTTACTTGACTTTTGGGCTTTTTGCCACAGTAGGACTCTATTACCAGACAGGGAAGTTTCATACCAAATTCTGGGGTTTTCTCAGCTGCCAGAGGTATTAGTTGGGTGCCCTCTCTGAAGCCTCCACATGCTCTGGCAAGCTGGTTGCACACCCCAGGACCTCCACCCTAGACCGAAATCCAGATCCAAGCAGGTTAAAGCAACAGCTATCACCCCTCAGACTGGTCACTTGGTCCCCCTACACTCTGCAGTCCAGGAGCTGAAGCTGCCATGTGGAGAGGGCTGCACAGCCTCTGTGCATCAGCAGCTTCTCTCCCCGTGGGAAGAGGCCCATGCACTCCCACCTACTGGGTCCCAAAGTCCACACTGCACTGCCCTCCTATTTTGTCCATAGTCATCTATGTTTTGATAATTCTGGACCCCCACAGCTGCTCGTGATCTGGAGTCCCTACAGCTGGAGGCTGGTCAGTTCCACCCTGTGGCTAAAACCTCAGTATGGAGTTGGGCTTGGGTCCTAGAGTGCTGTGCTGGCCACTACCTGCTGGTCTTCTGGGCTGTCCTCAGTGGGAGGTTAGCTTCTCTGTGTCATTTTGTGGGTTCTGTAGCTCCAGAGTTTGTTCAGAGTCCCCCTTTACATGGATTGGAGGTGGTGAGTGCTGGAGGCACGTGGAGGTCCTGTTTCTACTTTGCCATCTTGACTCCACCCCACAGACACAGGGAAACAAAGAGGAAGAGTCTGTTACTTATTTGTTTAGGTTGTAATTATTTATTATCAACAAAGTAGTATTATAAACAATGTGCAGAATTTATTATATAGATTTTCTTGAAATGGAAACTTATTGTTTTACATTGAATCTTCTTATGTTCTGCTGTTAATGTGGAAATGTTCTTTTTTCTTTTCTCATTTTGTATTTAAGCTTAAAATAAATTTTAAAAAATCCTTTGAAAATCAGAAAAAGAATAAATTATGGAAGTTTGTTTTTCCTTGACCATATGAGAAGCAGCTTGGACATCCAAAAGAGAGTTAGATTTGAAAGGGAGAAGAGAGATAGAGACTATACCTGAGTTTTCTTGATGAAAGGAATTGGGATGTGGAAACTTCTTCTGACAGTGCAAGTTATTTACTAATGGCCTGCTTGAGCCAGCATGTGGTAGAGGAAAGGAATGAGACCAGGTATTTTGGTTTTGAGGCCATCTCTCCATTAACTGTCACACTGTCAGATGTTGTTACTTTAACATTCTATCTTTTCTCTGTTATTTTGTATAACCTTAGGAAAGTCAGTTAGTCTCTGTGGGCTTAAGTTTCCTAATCTGTAAAAATAAGGAAGAAAGACAAAAAGCCTCTGAGTTACCTTCTAGCTTTAATTCTATCATTCTATTATAACTTTGTAATTGTAATTAATTCACAATTAGTTGTGAATTTGCATTTTTCTCTCTCTCAAAATGTTCTATTTCCCAGTAGATTGTAAATGCCTTGGGAACAGGAATTTATAGGTGAATTAAAAAAAAATTCTAACCCCAGAATATGCCATGATGCTTTGAACAACAGAAACTAAATAAACACTTATTGAAATTGTTATTTATACAGACTGTGAATGAAAAAAAAAAACTAGCTTCTCAAAGTAGAACATATTCAAGTAATACAGATTGAGCACTTTGAAAGATTTTTGAGCAAAAAGACAGAAAAGAAAACAAAAGGATGGCCCAAACTCAGTGCATTAGCAAAAAGTTCAAGTAGTTAAATAGTTAAAACACTCTTATAAACCTGGAAACATGCATTTCTTCGGAAAGTTGTGTTTATAACATTTTCTAAACCTATTAATTGGTTCACATTAAGAACTGTTTACAATGATGGTTTTTTTT
>NW_027185889.1:10802603-10842603 GCF_028583685.1 Petaurus breviceps papuanus | reverse complement strand
TTATTCATGTTTCTTAAGCCCTAAAGAGAAGAATTGCCCACCACGTCAAAGACTTTTATCTTATTTGAATATGTTGTGGATGCCAGTGCAGTGCTTGGGTAATCCATCTGTTAGTCGATTCTGCATCTGAATCATCTTTATACTGATGTGGAGAACTCCAATCTGGGTGGGAGTTCTATCAGAGATAAATATTTTACTCTGGTACTTCATGTCCTACAGACAACCCAGGGATTCATATTCCTGATAAGATAAACATATACAAGTTCATCTTAAATCTTGTTTTGGAGAGGGAGGAAAAAAAAACAAATTTCACTATTTCCAATGAATTCAAATTTTTATATATTATATGTTAAGTGTTTTGTGAGATAAACATGCTGTTTGGGGGGAAAAGAAAGAAAGCTTAATTTCTGTTTTTCTACAGTACAAATTTGCAAATCTCCAGGAAGGCTTTTCTACATTTTTTTTCTAAACAGGCAAAACAAAGAGGAGATATTTATCTGAAGCTAATAAAACACTATCTACACAAGGCTAAAAATGGAATCATGTTTGTCAAGAAGCATTCTTTAAAGAGGAAAATCATGTGTACCACAGTTCCTATAATATAGTTCCTAATTGGAGGTAGCATGGTGAACAAGGTTATGAAGTTGGGGTCACAGGACCTGAGTTCAAGCCTTACTCTGACACGTACTATCTATATGAACTTCGACACCCCAAACTCCAATTTTTCTCATCTTTAACATGAAGAGATTGTATGAGCTGGCTTTTCCAGGCTCTCAAGCTATAATCCTGTGATACCATCTGGTTCAAAGTAGAGCTTTTAGGAATGGAAACTGACACTGGCAGCTTAGAATTCAGAGCTGAAAAGGACCAAAGAGACCCTTTAGTCCAACTGCTTCATTTTTTACAGCTGAGGCAAATGACTCCCAGAGAGAGGACATGCCCAAGGTTATACAGAGCTAGGATCTGAGGCCAGATTTCCCTGACACTAAAACCAGAACTCTTTCCATCACATCACATGGATGCATTATTTCAGTTTTTCATGTTGTGATACAGAGTACCTAACAATTTATATGGCAGGATGCAAGAAGACCTAGAAAGATTCCCTTGCCTTACATTATTTTCCAAATTAGGCTACTACAAAGTCTGAAATTCCATCATGAGACATGAAATACATTTATAAGTGCAATGGAATTATGAGTGTAGAATCATCAAAGAGTATGTGTATACTTGCAAATATATACGTATACATATAAGTATGTGAATTATTGAGGAAAACAAATGTGTTAGGAAGTGATAACATTAAAATAACATTCCTGTTTGTCCTCACAGAAAATCTATTTTGAAGTTGAATTTAAATTTACCTTAATTATTGATATCCTAATTCTGAATAAATGTGCTTATTATTAGCAAATATCTATACCTAAACATGTACATACACACATATATGATCTAGAAGCATATCATTCCATAGTCATATTCTCTCCTATCCAAGACATATGTAATCTAAATCTATGTATCCATAGCTCTATCTTACTCAATAAATAGCATTCTGTCTTTGTCTCTCTATTTCTGTCTCTTTGTAGCTCTCTGTTTTAGTTTGTCTCTCTGTCTTATTTTTTCTTTAGCTGCCTATCTCTGTCCCTGTCTGTATATCTGTCTCTCTATCCCTGAATATGGATACATACATAAATGGGAAGGTACTGTGATTTTGCTACATTTTTCATTTTATGGGAGAGGTTACATTTCAATTCAATTCAACAAGCATCATTAAGCATCTTCTGTTTTCCAGGCATTATACAAAGCACTGAGGTCACAAGGCAAAAAGTAGTGCTGGTTGCCTACATGGAACTTACATTCTGCTAGAAAAAATAAGTATGTGTACTTGGGAATAAAAAATGCATTGGAAATATTTTGTGAGTGAAGAAAGAAGAACTAACAACTGGAGAGATCAGAGAATAAAAATAAAAGATACAAAATGTCTCCAAGACAAAATGAAACCATATGTGGTAGGAGAAGGGGAGAAGTGTTTGTGTGTGTGTGTGTGTGTGTGTGTGTGTGTGTGTGTCTGTTTAATAGACATTTGGGAGACAACGCAATATGTATAGGACTCATTTTTTTAAGTACTTATGATATCTACCTTTACTTTGTTAGTATAGGAACATAAAACACATTATGTATAATTATGGTTTGTTCATAAAATTATCATGTTCAGTATATTAAACTTAAAAAGCATAGCCTGTACAGATAATGATTACACATTTTTTTTTAAAATTGGATTTCATTTTAAGTGTTTTCAAGTTTGGGTACAAAGGAAGCTCCAGGCTGCTCAACTTTCAGAAATTGACGGCTTCTCATTTCCTGCTAGTTTGCAAAAGGAGACAAACACTTGAAAACAGAAGAAACCATCAACATTATATTAAAGCAAAAAAAAATTATGGCTTTCTGGACTAAGCATCCTTCACTGTGGCAAGCAGATACTGAAAACATTCATTATCAAAAAGGAGCTGGGAGTGGGAGGAGGAAGAGGGAAAGAGAATTACGCCCCCCTAATTAATCTTCCAACTTCTTTAAATATATGACTTTTGCCTAATCTGTCCCATTGAAAATGCATATTTCATTTAGGGAGTATTTGTAAATTACTAGCTAGCTCAGGATCATAGGACTTAGAATTGACATACACTGGAGTAATTATTAGATCCAAAATTCTCATTCAGTTAAAAAAAGGAAATTGAGACTTAAAGAGGTTCAGAGTAGTAAATATACATAATTAGCAGGGCCCTAAGAGGTTATTTGGACCAATCATCTTGTCTTATAGATGAAGAAAATGAAGTTCTGGGAATTTAAATGACTTGAGTGAAGTCACCCAGGTAGTAAGTAGCAGAGATGGGGTTTGAACTTGGGTCTTGTCTTTATTCTTCAAAACTTGCTTAAAGGATGGAAAGATTTTTAACTACAGTAGATCTATCCATCCATCTATCTATCTATCTATCTATCTATCTATCTATCTATCTATCTATCTATCTATCTGTCTATCATCTATCTCTATAATTACTTATCTATAAATTGTAGCTCATTTCCATATAAAGCCTAAAAATTATCATACATGAATTCAGCAATAACATCTCCTCAGACTTCATCATTAACATCCTGTCTATAAGGTAGAACCCAAATCAGAGCCTGGTAGTCATTTTGCATGAAAACATAAGTCCAGTAGTATAAGCTTCATTTGCTGTCAGAGGAGCTGAATTCAAATCCTGGATCTGCCATAAGCATCTGTTTTATCTAGGGCAAGTCACTTTAAATTCCTGAGCCTTATTTTCCTCACCTATAAAATGAGAAAGTTGGATTACATGACCTCTGAGATCTCTTCTATGTCCTAAAAGATGATTTGTAGTGTGGCCCAAAATTACTATGACAATTTTTACCTTAAAGGAAGAAAAGTTACATTACACTAAAAAGTACCATAAACAACAAAATAATATAAAAATATATAGCATTTTTCTAATAAAGCTCTCCTTTCTCAAATATATACAGAGTATAAAACTGAGTCAAATTTATAAAAAACACAAGTCATTCATCACTTGATATATGGTCAAAGGATATGAACAGGCAGTTTTCAGAGGAAGAAATTAAAGCTATCCATAGTCATGTGAAAAAATGGTCTAAATCACATTGATTATAGAAATTCAAATTAAAATAACTCTGTTGGACCATCTCACACCTATCAGAAATGACAAATTCTGTAGGGGATGAGAGGAAGCTCGGTATGCTAATGAAATGCCAGTAGAGTAGTGAACTGCTCTAACCATTCTGGAGAACATTTTGGAACTATGCTTAAAGAGCTATACCACTGTATATACCCTTTGAACAAGCAATACTACAAATACTTTTGCATCTCAAAGAGTTCTAAGAAAAAAAGGGGGATAAACTATATGTACAAAAGTACTTATAGCAACTCTTCTGTGGTGGCAAATAATTAGAAATTGAGGGGATGCTGATCAAATGTAGGATGGCTGACCAAGTTGTAGATTATTTTTATGGTATACATTAACACTATAAGAAATCCTCCCTTCCCTCCCCCCTCCCCAAGATAACAAGGGAGGCAGTTTCAGGAAGAAAAAAACAACATGGCAAGATCTATATGAACTGATGCAAAGTGAAATGAGAAGAACTAAAAGATTAATGTACACAGTAACAACGTTGCCACGATGATTAACTATGAAAGACGTGGCTATTCTGATCAATACAATGATCCAAGACAATTTCAAAGGACTCGTAATGAAAAACTGCTCTCCACCTCTGGAGAGAACTGATTAACTCTGAGTGCAAATTAAAGTATAATTTTCTCATTTTAAAACTTTTGTTGCTTTAAAAATAATATGGTGAGTATGGAAATAGGTTTTGCATGATTTCACATATATAGTTGATAAATTGCTTGCCTTCTCAGTGGGCGGTAGAGGAGTGAGAGAGAGGAAGATAATTTGAAATGCAAAATTTTAAAAGAAAACAATGTTATAAATAAATAAATTAAATATAGGTATATGTATGTGTGCATACACATACATACATACATATGTATATGTATATATAAAATCCTTTTGAACATGAGGATATTTCTTACCCTGAAAAGTTCACCATTTGCTTTCACTTGCTTTATGCTTCCCCCTGAGTTCCTCTCTATCTCAACCACTACCTTCATCCAGAGCTCTCACATACCAATACCACGGGTAAGGTAATTTTTTTTCCACTTCGTAATCTTGAAGGCATTCTTGCATCAGCCATTTCAAATGAGTTTACATATTCAGTCCTGCTCTGGTTTAAAAATCACATTCTTTTTGAACTCTGTTCACCTGAAGAAATGTAAGTAATACCAGATTTTACATCACATAAACAATGGATAGGATGTAGTTAACTTTTCTAATTTAGTCTGAGAACAGAGAGCTGTCAAGCAGGATTTATCATGCAAATAAGAAATGAAGTAGAATAACTACCTGTATAGAACAATCTTTTGACAGATGAGTTCTGTGTTGCAAAAGTGTCCTTTTTTATGTTTAGTACACAGGAGACAAATTAGAGGCTTTCTCTGATGTCTACTCAATATATTGGTGAGTGATCTAACCTAAATAAAAATGAGGCAGAGTCATTTTGTTTCCTATGTTTTCAAAATTCTATTTAAAAATATTGATGATGCTAAAGAAAATTTGAAGTATATTCAAAAGATATCTAGGAGATACTAATAGGCTAATAGGTAATTTTATCTTTTTTTTGTAAATAATATTTTGTTTTTTTCCAATTACAAGTAAAGATAGTTTCTACATTCATTTTTAAAAGAATTTGAGTTCCAAATTTTTCTTCTTTCCTCCCTATACTCCCTCCTCCTCAACATGGCAAATAATCTGATGTAGGTTATATATGTGCAATCACAGAATGACATTTGCACATTAGTAATGTGAAAGAAGAAACAAAACTAAAGGGAAAAGGCACACACATGTACACACACACAAATCAAAGTGAAAATAATATACTTCAATCGGCATTCAGACTCCATTGTTCTTTCTCTGGATGTTGATAGCATTTTCAGTCATGAGTCTTGGAATTGTCCTGAATCCTTGTATTTCTGAGAAGAGCTAAGTCAATCATAGTTGATCATCGCACAGTGTTATTGTTACTATGTACAATGTTCTTCTGGTTTTGATCACTTCACTCAGCATCAGTTCATATAAGTCTTTCCAGGTTTTTCTGAAATCCACCTGCTCATCATTTCTTATAGCACAACAGTATTCTATTTACATTCATATACCACAACTTGTTCAGCCATTCCACAACAGCCATTATAAATTCCCTCAATTTTCAATACATTTCCACCACAAAAGAGTTGCTATAAATATTTTTGTACATGTAGGTCCTTTTCCCTTTTTTATGATCTCTTTGGAATATAGATAGAGTGGTATTACTGGATCAAAGGGTATACACAATTTAATTGCCCTTTGGGCATAGTTCCAAATTGCTCCCCAGAATGGTTGGATCACTTCACAACTCCACTAACAAAGCATTAGTATCCCAACTTTCCCACATTTTCTCCAGCATTTATTATTTTTTTTTGTCATATTAGCCAATCTCATGGGTGCGAAGTAGTACTTCAGAATTATTTTAAATTTGTTTTAATTTAATTCTTTTTTAATTTTAAATCTTTTTTTTAAGGAATCTGGGTTAAGTAACTCACTCAAGGTTACATGGCCAGTTACTTCTGGGTGTGGTGCTAAGTATCTGAGCCCAGATTTGATCCCCAGGTCATCCCGACACTGGAGCCAGTGCTCTTACTCTCTGAGCCACCTGGCTGCCCTTAATTTCATTCTTTAATCAATAGTGATTTAGAGTATATTTTCCTATGACTGTAGATAATTCTAATGTCTTCTTCTGAAAACGGCCTGTTCATAACCTTCGACAATTTATCAATTGTTGACTGACTTGTATTTTATAAATATGACTCAATTCGCTATTTTAGAAATGAGACCTTTATTAGAAACACTGGCTGCAGCAATTGTTTCCTACCTTTCTGCTTTCCTTCTAATCTTGGTTGCATTGGTTTTGTTAGTGCAAAATCTATTTTTAATTTATAGTCATAAAATTATCTATTTTGCATTTGTTAATAGTGTTATCTGTCTCTTGTTTTCTCATAAATTCTTCCTTTCTAGATAGATCTTACAGAAAAAAACCTCCCCCCCCCACAAATTTGCTTATGGTATCACCCTTTATATCTAAATCATATAACTTTTTTGACCTTAACTTGGTGTATTATGTGAGATGTTGGTCTATGCCTAGTTTTGCCATACTATTTTCCAATTTTCCCAATAGGTTTTGTCAAGTAGTGAAATTTTATCCTAGAAGTTGGAATCTTTGGGTTTATCAAACAGCACATTACTACGGTCATTTACTACTGTGTCTTAAATTCCTAATCTATTCCAATGGTCCACCACTTTATTTCTTAGCCAGTATCAAATAGTATTGATGATTGCTACTTTGTAATATATTTTTGCATCTGGTATGGTTAGGTTACCTTCATTTGCACTTTTCCAAATTTATTAGTCTCTCCTTTGAGTTTCAGAATTTTTAATTTGGTGCTTGATTAGGGATTTTTAATTTGTTATTTTTGTTAGCTTTTTTTAGTTGCATGCCCAATTCATTGATCTCCTCTTTCTCTATTTTATTATTGTAAGCATTTAGAGATATGAAATTTCCCCTAAGTATTGCTTTGTCTGTGTCCCATAAACTTTGGTATGTTGTCTCATTGCTGTCATTCTCTTTGATGAAATCATTTAGAGTTATTATGATTTGTTGTTTGACCTACTTATTCTTCAGGATTAGATTATTTAGTTTCCAATTAATTTTAGTCAATATTTCCTTGAGCCTTTACTATGATCTGAAAAGGATACATTTAATATTTCTGCCTTTCTGCATTGGATTCTGAGGTTTTTTTTAATGCTTTATTAACTTCTGATTACATCATTTGTTTCCACCAGATTTTGAGTTACAAATTTTCTCCCCATTTTCCCCTACCCATTGCCCCAAAATAGCAGTCCCACAGGATATCCCCTCCTCCAATCTGCTCTCTCCCATATTTTCTCCCTCTCGACTTTTCCAGTGGATCTCTATGCCTCAGTGCCTGTATATCTTATTTCCCAATTACATGTAAGACGGTATTAATAATAGTATATATATACTATATATACTGTTATTAATATATATTTGATTTTAAAACTCTCAATTCCAGATTCATTCACTTCCTTCCTTGTCACCCACCCTTACTGGGAAGATAAGCACTTCAGTATAGGTTGTACATGTGTGGCTAATGCAAAACAATAACATAGTAGATATATTGTAAAAGACTGACTATATTTCCCTCCCTACTATCCAACCTCCCACTTGTTCTATTCTCTACTTTGATCCCGTACCTTTTCAAAAGTGGGTGCTTCCAACTTCCCTCCCCCGAGCCTGCCCTCCCTTCCATCATCCCCCCTCTCATCCCCTTCCCCCCCTATTCTCCTGGAGGGTGATATACCCTATTTAGTGTGTATTTCACTCCCTCCTCAAGCCAAATTCAATGGGAATAAGGTTGACCCATTCCCTTTTGCCTTCCTATTCTTCCCCTCCATTGTAACCATTTTCCCTTGCCTCTTCTGTATGAGATATATTCCTCTCACCTCTCAATTTCACCCTTAAGTATCATCCCTTCCTGTGCCCTCCATCTATGTATACCTGTAAACATATATACACACATTCACACATATATTCATATGCCCATATACCCTCATATATAAACATATATATATATTTCTAATATATTTTAACTTCTGAGTAACTTCAACTACTGAGAAAAGTTTCATAAGTTACAGTTATTGTTTTTCCATGTAGGAATGTTAATAGTTCAACTTTGATAAGTTCCTTATGATTTCTTTTCCCTGTTTACCTTCTCATGCTTCTCTTGCTTCTTCTATCTGAATGTCAAATTTTCTATTCAACTCTGTTTTTTTCAGCAAGAATGCTTGAAAGTCCTCTATTCCACTGAATGACCATATTTCCCCCTGAAACATGATACTCAGTTTTGCTGGGTAGGTGACTCTTGTTTTTAATCCCAGCTCCTTTGACCTCTGGAATATCATATTCCAAGCCCTTTGATCCCTCAGGGTAGAAGCTGCCATATCCTGGGCTATCCTGATTGTGTTTCCACAATATTCAAATTGTTTCTTCCTGGCTGCTTGTAATAATTCTGGAACCTGGCTATACAATTCCTAGGAGTTTTCTTTTGGGGATCTTTTTCAGGAGATGATCAGTGGATTCTTTCATCCTCTGTTTTGCCCTCTGGTACTAAAACATCAGGAAAGTTTTCTTTGAGAACTTCCTGTAGGATGATTTCTAGGTTCTTACTTTGGTCATGGCTTTCAGATAGTCCAATAATTTTAAAATTATCTCTCCTCCATCTATTTCCAGGTCAGTGGTTTTCCCCATGAGATATTTCACATTGCCGTCTATTCTTTCATTTGTTTGGATCTGTTTAACAGCATCTTGATTTCTCATAAAGTCATTAGCTTCCATTTGCTCCAATATATTTCTGAAGCAATGATTCTCCTCATTGAGCTTTTGAGATTCTTTTTCCATCTAGCAAATTTGGCTTTTTAAGGCATTCCTCTCCTCATTGCCTTTTTGAGCCTCTTTTGCCATTTGAGTTAGTCTGTTTTTTAAGCTGTGATTTTCCTCAATCAGACTGTTGACTCTCATTTCATAATTTTCTTTCAATGTTCTCATTTCTCTTCCCAATTTTTCCTCCACTTCTCTTATCTGCTTCTTAAGGTCCTCTATGGCCTGTAACCAGCTTGTATTTTCCTTTGAAGCTTTTGGTGCAGGATTTCTGACTCCACTGTTTTCCTCCTGTTCCATGCTTTGCTCCTTTTTGTCCCCAAAATAGGAGTGTAATGTTGGAATCTTCTGTCTGCTTTGTTTCCTTTGTCTGCTCATTTTGCTACTCAATTACTTGACTTTTGGGCTTTTTGCCACAGTAGGACTCTGACACCAAACAGGGGAGCTTTCGTCCCAAATGCTGGGGTTTTCTCAGCTGGCAGAGGTATTAGATGGGTACCCTCTCTGAGGTCTCCACATGCTCTGGCAAGCTGGACACACACCCCAGAACCTCCACCCTAGATTGCAATTCAGATCCAAGCAGGCTAAAGCAAGAGCAATTACCCCTCAGAATGGTGCTTGGTTCCCCTACACTCTGCAGGCCAGAAGCTGAAGCCACCATGTGGTGCTGGCTGGCTGTGCTGGCGTCTCAGCGGCTTTTTGCCCCGGGGGTAAAAGCCATGCACTCCCACTTACTGGTCCCAAAGTCCAGACTGCACTAAACTCTCACTTTGTCCTTCGCATGTATGTGTTGATAAATCTTGAAATGGCCACAGCTGCTGCTGATCTTGAGTCCCTGTGGCAGGTGGCCCGTCATGCCCGCCCTGGGGCTAAAGCCTCGGCATGTCGCTGGGCTTGGCTCCCAGAGTGCTATGCTGGATTCCTGCCAGCCTCCCGGGCTGTCTTCAATGGGAGGTTAGCTTCTCTGTGTCATTTTGTGGGTTCTGCAGCTCCAAAGTTTGTTTTGAGTCCCCTTTTTGCATGGATTAGGGAGGGTGGAAGCCAGAGGCACGAGAAGGTTTTGCTTCTACTCCGCCATCTTGACTCCGCCCCCTTGGAACTGGATTGTGAAGTTTTTTATGCCCTAGTTTATGGTCAATTTTTATGTAGATGCTGTGTATCCCTTAGAAAAAGTATATTCCTTTCTATGCCCATTCAAGTTTTTTTTTTTCCCCAGAGATCAACCATGTCTAACTTTTCTACAATTCTACTCAATTTCTTAACTTCTTTCTGCTTTTATTTTTTATTTTTTTTGGGGGGGGGTTGGATTTATCTAGTTCTGAGAGGGGAAGGTTGAGTTCCCCCACTAGTACAATTTTACTGTCTATTTCTTCCTGTAACTCACATAACTTCTCATCTAAGAATTTGGATGGTATAACACTTGAAGCATATATGTTTAGCATTGATATCACTTCATTGTCTGTGGTACCTTTTATCAAGATGTAGTTCCTTCTTGTCTCTTTTAATTAGATCTATTTTTGCTTTTGTTTTGTCTGAGAATCAGTATTGCTGCCCCTGTTTTTTTTTTTCCACTTCAGCACAAGCGTAATATATTCTGCTCTAGCCTTTTACCTTTTTCCTGTGTGTGCTTCTCTGCTTCAAAATTGCTTCTTATCAACAACATATTGCAGGATTCTATTTTTTTTTTAAATTCACTCTGCTATCTGCTTCTGTTTTATGGAAGAGTTCATCCTATTCATATTCACAGTTATGATTACTAACTATGCGTTTCCCTTCATTTTATTCCCCCTCACCCTGTTTATTCTTTTCTATAATTTTCTTTTGACTACTGCCTCCCTTGATCTGCCATTCTTTTTAATAGTCCTTTCCCTTTTCTTTTCCCTTTCCCCTCCTACTTCCCTATAGGATAAGATAGGTTTCTTTACTCAACGGAGTGTGTATATTATTCCCTTTTTGAACGTAAATCCAATGAGAGTAGGCTCAAATGATGTTCATCCCTCCCTTCTCTACTTTGACTGTAATAGGTCTTTCATGCCTCTTCATATGACATAATTTAACCCATTGTACCTTCCCCTTTCCTTTGCTCCCAGTACAATCCCTTTGTTCAGCCCTTACTTTTTATCATCACATCAAAAATCAACTTATACCCATACCCTCTGTCTAAGTATACTCCTTCTATATGTCCTCATAGAGATACAGTTCTTGAGAGTAGAAAGTATCATCTTCCCATGTAGGGATGTAATTAAGTTAACTTTATTAAATACTATGCTGTTGTTGTTTTTCTTTCCTGTTTAAATTTTTATGCTTCTCCTGAGTCTTGTATTTAAAGATTAAATTTTCTGTTCAGCTCTTGTCTTTTCATCAGGAAATTTCAAAATTTCCCTATTTCATGAAACATCCACCTTTTCCCTTGAAATATTATGCTCAATTTTGTTAGGTAGTTGATTCCTGGTTGTAACCCAAGTTCCTCTGTCTTCCAGAATATCATATTCCAAGCCCTCTGATCCTTTAATGTAGAAGTTGTTAAATCCTGTGTAATCCTGACTGTGATTCCTTGACATCTGAATTGTTTCTTTCTGGATGTTTGCAGTATTTCCTCCTTGACCTGACAGTGCTAGATTTGGCTACAATTTTTCTTAGAGTTTTCCTTTTGGGGACTCTTTTAGGAAGTAATTGGTTCTTTCAAAGACTATTTTAACCTTTGATTCTAAGATTATAGGCCAATTTTCATTGATCACTTCTTGAAAGAAATAATGGAGGGGAAGGGAAGGGAAGGGAAAGAAAAGGAAAGGAAAGGAAGGAAAAGGAAGGGAAAGGGAGAGTAGGGGAGGGGAGGAGGGAGGTATGAGATGTTTTTTGTCTTGTCCTCAAGTGCCCACGAGGGCCTTGTTTTCTTTCTTCAGTTTGTGTTCCATAGTTTCCACCCAATTCTGCTAACATATACCAAAATCTAGTGGGGGACATGGGACTGCATTCACTGTGGGGGAGTCTTCTGGCTACATTGACTCTTCCATTGCTTCCACCACCTTTACCAGGCACCCTGACTTCTCAGCCCTGTTCACTTTGTTGGCAACTCCAGATGGACTCCCCAATCCACTATACATGTCAGCATATCAACTATACAACCACTGCAAGGTCTCTCAGTTTCTGATATTCTCCACGTGGGCAAGATTCACCCTAGCCCTGGAGCTCTGTGGCTCCAGCCCTTCTCCAGTCACAACAATGTTCCTTGTTTGGTGCTATGGCCTATGTCAAGTCTTTTACTTTTCCAGGATGGATAGAGTCTCTGAAAATGTATTAGGGAGAGTTGGGTTGCCCTGAAAGACTTACAAAACAAAGCTTTATCCATTTAGAAAGAGGACTTTAAAAACCAATGATTTAGATTATCTCTTACTTTTTGGATCCATTTTTCTCTTTCCTTGAAAGGGAAAAGGAAATAGGTTCTTGTGGCAGTTAGGTGTTATCTTTCTTTGTGGTCTTCACCTATGATTCTGTGATTGGATGACACAGAAGTAGTTTCATGATGTCACTTGGGAAGACTCCATCCTGGTGATCTGTGTGACTTCACATGTAGAAGGCCAGGGGGGAGTACTCACCAACCTTTCTGAGGCTTTTTTAGAATTGATAATGATTTGTTTCCTTCTTTCTTAAGATGAGTAGACAAGTATGAAAATAGGGGGACAAATTGAGACTGGTCTACATGAAGTCCCTGGGGCTTGAATTCTAGGGGATGATAGGACCAAAGAGATGGAACATGATCAGAAATATCATTGGGCATCTGGTGAAGAAAAAGTCCCTTTAGGGAGATAAGCTAAGATGGTGGCATAGAAGCAGGAAAACTCTGTGTGCTCCCCCCATACCCACCTCAAATGCCTATAAAATGATTCTAAACAAACTTTGGGGCTACAGAACCCACAAAGTGACAGAGAAACAAATCTCCCACTGAAGGCAGCCCAGCAGGCCAGCAGGAAGGGTCCATAGAAACACACTGGGAGCACAGTACAGCCCCAAGTGAACCTGAAGTTTTAGCCTCATGACAGTCCAAGCAGCTGCAGCTGAAGGGTCTTTTGGAGAGTGGATCACCAGAAGCTGTGGTGGTTGCCAGAATTATCAACCCATAAATGGCAAAGACAAAACGAGGGGTCGCTATGGACTTTGGGAACAGGGGTCTGTGAGTGCCCCCAGAGGGAGAAGGGGATGAGGTGCGGCAGCTGCTGTGGTATGGCTCATTCAGAGCTCCTAACATGCAAATTGTAGGGAGACCAAGCAACCATTCTAAGGGGTAATTACTCTTGCTTTAACCTACTTGGAACTGGATCACTGCTAGGGTGGAGGTCCTGGGGTTCATTACCAGGTGCCAAGTCTAGTGGAGGCATCAGAGAGGGCACCCAATTAATAGCTCTGGCAGCTGAGAAACCCCCAGCAATTGGGGACAAAGCTCTCCTCTCTGGAAGTAGAGTTCTACTGTGGCAAAAAGCTCAAAAGTCAAGTAATTGAGTGGCAACATGAGTAATCAAAGGAAGCAAAGCAAGCACAATAATCCAACTTTAGATTCCTATTTTGGGGACAAAAAAGATCAAAGCATGGAGGAAGACAACAAAGACAGAACTCTTTTACAAAAGCTTCCAAGAAAAATTTGAATTGGTTACAGGACGCAGAAGAGCTTAAGAAGGATTTTGAAAACCAAAAAAGAGAAGTGGAGGAAAAGTTGGGAAGAGAAATGAGAATGATGCAGGAAAATCATAAAAAGATGGGCACCAACCTGACCAAAGAATATAACACCTTAAAAATAGACTAACTCAAATGGCAAAAGAGGCTCAAAAAGCCAATGAGAAGAAGAATGCCTTAAAAAGCCAAATTTGCCAGATGGAAAAAGAATATCAAAACCTCTTTGAAGAGAATCATTACTTCAGATTCACACTGGAGCAAATGGAAGCTAGTGACTATGAGAAATCAAGATACTAATAAAAAGATCCAAACAAATGAAAAAATAGAAGGCAATATGAAATATCTCAGTGGAAAAAACACTGACCTGGAAAATAGATCCAGGAGAAATAATTTTAAACTTATTGGTCTGCCTGAAAGCCATGATCAAAAAAAGAACCTAGAAATGGAGAAGTTAAGGGAATTAGAGGAAGAAATAGGTAGCAAAACTATACTAGTGGGGGACCTTAATTTCCCCCTCTCTGAACTCAATAATTCTAACCTCAAAATAAACAAAAAAGAAGTTAAGGAAGTGAGTAGGATTTTAGAGAGCCTAGATATGATAAATCTCTGGAGAAAATTGAATGGGTTTAAGAAGGAATATACTTTGTTCTCAGCAGTACATGGTGCATACAAAAAAATTGACCATGTACTACAACAGAAACACCTCACAATTCAGTGTAGAAAGGCAGAAATATTAAATGCATCATTCTCCAATCATGATGCAATAAAAATCATATGCAAAAAGGTCCCTGGAAAGATAGACTAAAAACTAATTGGAAACTAACCAATTTAATCCTAAAGAATAAATGGGTCAAACAAGAAATTACAGAAACAATCAGTAACTTCATTCGAGAGCATGACAACAATCAGACAACATACCAGAACTTGCGGGATGCAGCAAAGGCAGTTCTTAGGGGAAGTTTAATGTCCCTGACTGCATACATGAATAAATTAGAGAAAATAGAGGTCAATGAATTGGGCATGCCATTGAAAAAGCTAGAAAAAGAACAAGTTGAAAATCCCCAATTAAATACTAAAGTAGAAATAATTAAAACCAAAGGAGAGATTAATTAAATTGATATTAAGAAAACTATTGAATTAATAAATAAAACTAAGAGCTGGTTTTATGAAAAATAAAATGAAATTAATAGACCCTTAGTCAATATGACAAAATAGAAAGAAGAAAACCAAATTATAAGTATCAAAAATGAAAAAGGTGAATCTACCTCCAATGAAGAGGAAATTAAAACAATAATTAGGAATTATTTTGCCCAATTGTATGCACATAAATTTGATGATCTTAGTGAAATGGATGAATAGTTACAAAAATGTAAGTTTGCCCAGATTAACTGAAGAGGAAGTAAATTACTTAAATAACCCCATTTCAGAAAAAGAAATGGAACAAGCCATGAGAGAACTCCCTAGGAAAAAGTCTCCAGGACAGAATCTAGCAAATCTATCAAACAATTAAACAATTAAAGAAAAAAATTTTCCAATACTCTACAAACTATTTGGAAAAATTGATGAAGAAGGAGTTCTACAAAATTCTTTTTATGACACAAATATGCTACCGATACCTAAATCAGGAAGAGAAAAAACAGAGAAAGAAAATTATAGACCAATTTCCTTCATGAATATGGGTGCAAAAATTTTAAATAAAATATTATCAAAAAGATTACAGCAACTTATCACAAGAATAATACGATTTGATCAGGTAGGATTTATTCCAGGAATGCAAGGATGGTTTAATATTAGGAAAACCATCAGTATAATTGATCATATCAACAATAAAAATAGCAGAAACCACATGATTATCTCAATAGATGCAGAAAAGGCTTTTGACAAAAGACAACATTCATTACTATTAAAAACACTAGAAAGTATGGATATAAATGGAGTCTTCCTTAAAATAATAGGTAGCATCTATTTAAAGACACCATCAAGGATTATATGTAATGGGGATAAGCTAGAAGCATTTCCAATAAGATCAGGGGTGAAACAGGGGTGTCCACTATCACCCCTCTTATTCAATCTCGTGCTAGAAATATTAGCAGTAGCAATTAGAGAAGAAAAAGAAATCAAAGGAATCAAATTAGGCAAAGAAGAGACCAAGCTATCATTCTTTGCAGATGATATGGTGACATACTTAGAGAGTCCTAGAGAATCAAGTAAAAAAAAAAAAACTAATTGAGAAAATAAAAATATTTGGCAAAGTTGCAGGTTATAAAATAAATGTGCATAAATCCTCAGCGTTACTGTATATTTCTAATGAAATCCAACATCAAGAGATAGCAAGAGAAATCCCATTTAAAGTTATAAAATATTTGGGAATCTACCTGCCAAAACAATCCCAGGACCTATATGATCACAACTACAAAACATTTTTCACACAAATAAAGTGAGATCTAACTAATTGGAAAAACATCAATTGCTTTTGGCTGGGTCAAGAAAATATAAGAAAAAATACAATTTTACCTAAATTAAATTACATATTTAGTGCATACCAATCAATCTTCCAAAAATTACTTTATATGGCTAGAAAAAATCATAATAAAATTCATTTGGAAGAACAAAAGATGAATAATATCAAGGAAATTAATGAAAAGAAATGCGAGGGAAGGTGGCCTAGTCATACCAGATTTTGATCTATATTAGAAAGCAGCAGTCAATCAAAACTACTTGGTACTGGCTGAGGAATAGAGTAGTGGATCAATGTAATAGATTGGACACATGAGAATAAGCAGTCAATGACTGTAGTAATATAATGTTCGATAAACCAAAAGGCCCCAGTTTTGGGGACAAGAACTGACTATTTGACAAAAAGTGCTGGGAAAACTGGAATATAGTATGGTGGAAACTGGGCATAGACCATTATCTAACACCACATAGCAAAATTAAGTATAAATTGGTGCATGATCTAGTTATAAAGTCTGATATTGTAAGAAATCTGGAAAAGCGAGAAATAATTTACCTGTCAGATTTTCGAGAGGGGAAGATTTTATGACCAAACAAGAATTAGAGAGCACTATAAAATGGAAAATGGATAATTTTGTTTACATTAAATTGAAAAGCTCCTGTACAAACTAAGCCAATATAATTAAGATTAGGAGGGAAGTGGAAAACTGGGAAAGAATTTTTACAACCAATATCTTTGATCAAGGTCTCATTTCTAAAATATGAAGAGAATTGAGTCAAATCTTTTAGAATACAAGTCATTCCCCAAGTGATAGATGGTCAAAGAATATGAACAGGCGGTTTTCAGAGGAATAAATTAAAGACATCTATAACCATATGGCAAAATGCTCTAAATCACTGTTTATTAGAGGAATGCAAATC
Organism: Petaurus breviceps papuanus; assembly: GCF_028583685.1. NCBI lineage: Eukaryota > Metazoa > Chordata > Mammalia > Diprotodontia > Petauridae > Petaurus > Petaurus breviceps. Next base: position 10,825,425 of record NW_027185889.1, on the reverse strand, counting down.
AAAATGATTCTTGAAGTACCACATCTTACCGGTCAGATTAGTAAGATGACAAATTAGGAAAATGAAAAAATGCTAATGTGTTGCTGTTGGAGTTATGAACTCATTCAACCATTCTGGAGAGCAATCTGAAACTACATCCAAAGGGCTATAAATAATTTCATACCCTGTGACCCAACAATACCACTTCTAGGGTTGTTTCCCAAAGAGATCACAGAAGTAGGAGGAAGACACATATGTATAAACATATTTATAGATGCTCTTTTTGTGGTGGCAAAGAATTGGAAATTAAGAAGATGTCCATCAATTGGGGAATGGTTAAACAAGTTGTGGTATATGAATGTAATGGAATACTATTGTGCTATAAGAAAGAAGGAGCAGATGGACTTCATATTTACCTGAAGAGGCTTATATGAAATGATACTGAGTGAGAAGAACAGAACTAGGAGAAATTTTTACTCAAGTAGACACAATGCATGTGTGACGACCAACTCTGAGAGACTGGACTCTTCTCAGAAATGCAGAGTTATAAGTCAACTCCCAAAGACTCATGATGAAGAGAGATGTCTACATTCAGAGAAAGAACTAGAAAGAACAGAGTTTGAATGCACATTGATGCAAACAATCTGCTCTCTTTCTTTTTCTTGTTTGGTTTTCTTTCCTCTTCCCCATTGTTCATTCCATCTGATAAAATCCTTCTTTATAACCTGACTAATGTCTAATGTGAAAATATTTGCAGGTCCTATACTGGATTGTATGCTGCCATGGTGGGGAGGGCAACAGGGAGAGAAAATTTGAAACTCAAGGGATTGTGGAACTGAATCTTGCAAACTAAAAGTAAATAAAGATATTAATAAAGACAAAAAAATTATAAAAGAAGAAAATTTCCCTCATGTTTTAGATCCAGACTGATCACCTCTTGAAAATGATCCCCGAAAGACAAATACTAGGAATATTATAGCCAAGTTCCAGAGTTCCCAGATCAAAGAGAAAATATTACAAGCACCCAAGAAGAAATAATTTGAGCATTATGGAAACACAATCAGGATAACACAGGATCTGGCAGCTTCTATACTGAGGGATCGAATGGCTTGGAATATGATATTCTGGAAGTAAAAGGAGCTGGGATTAAAACCAAGAGTCACCTACCCAGCAAAACTGAGTATCATGTTTCAGGGGAAATCATGGTTATTCAACGAAATAGAGGACTTTCAAGCATTCTTGATGAAAAAAAAAACAGAGTTGAATAGAAAATTCTACATTCAGACAGAAGAAGCAAGAGAAGCATGAGAAGATGAACAGGGAAAAGAAAACTTAAGGAACTTAACAAAATTGAACTATTTATATTACTGCATGGAAAAACAATAATTGTAACTTATAAAACTTTTCTCAGTGTGAGAATAGTTGAAGGGAATAGAAATGTATATGTATATAAATACACACACAGACACACACACACACACACACACACACACACAGAGATATCCAGTCTTTGTCCCCAGGGTGAGAAGCAGCTGATACATGGTGGCCATCCACTCACTGCCATGTGGCTACTTCAGAGCTCTGGACCTGCAGATTGTAGGGGAACTAAGCTTCCATTCAGAGGGGTAATTGCTCTTGCTTTAACCTGCTAGGATCTCGATAATTGTTTGGGGTGGAGGTCCGCAGGTGAGTGACCAGTGTGCCAGAGCTTGTGGAGGCTTCAGAAAGGGCACCAACTAATAGCTCCAAGAGCTCAGAAAACCCCAGCCATTGAGACAAAGCTCCCCCTTCTGGTAGCAGAGATCTACTGAGGCAAAAAGATCAAAAGTCAAGTAATTGAGTGTCAACATGAGCAAGCAAGGGAAATAAGGCAAGCACAGTGGTCTGACTTTGGATTCCTTTTTGGGGGACAAAAAGGATCAGGTATGGAATAAGAGGAAGACAGAAAAATCAGAACTCCTGCACCAAAAGCTTCCATCAAAAGAATAAGCTGCTTACAAGCCATATAGGAGTTAAAGAAGGATTTTGAAAACCAAATAAGAGTAGTGGGGAGAAAATTGGTAAAAGAAATGAGAATGATACAAGAAAATTGTGAAATGAGAGCCAACAACCTCACTGGAGAAAATAGCACCTTAAAAAATAGACTAACTCAAATGGGAAAAGAGGCACAAAAAGCCAATTAGGAGAAGATTGCCTTAAGGAGCCAAATTTGCCAGATGGAAAAAAAATCTCAAAAACTCATTCCTTCACAATTAGACTGGAGCAAATGGAATCTGGTTACTGTATGAGAAATCAAGATACTATTAAACAGATCCAAACACATGAACAAATAGAAGTCAATGTGAAATATCTCATTGGAAAAACCACTGACCTGGAAAATAGATACAGGAGAGATAATTTAAAAATTATTGGACTACTTGAATGCCATGATCAAAAAAGAACCTAGAAATCATCCTTCAAGAAATTCTCAAGGAAAATTGCCCTGATGTTTTAGAACCAGAGGGCAAAATAGAGGTAGAAAGAATATACCAATCACCTCTTGAAAAAGATGCCAAAACGAAAACTCCTAGGAATTTTATAGCCAGGTTCAAGAGTACCCATATCAATGAGAAAATATTACAAGCAGCTAGGAAGAAACAAATTGAATACTGTGGAAACACCATCAGGATAACCCAGGATCTGGCAGCTTCTACACTGAGGGATCTAATGTCTTGGAATATGATATTCCAGAGGTCAAAGTAGCTGGGATTAAAACCAAAAATCACCATCCAGAAAAACTGAGTATCATGTTTCAGGGGAAAATATGGTCATTCAATGTGATATAGGACTTTCAAGCATTCTTAATGAAAAATCTAGAGTTGAATATAAAATTTGACATTCAGATACAAGAAGCAATAGAATCATGATAAGTTAAACAGGAAAAAGATATCATAAGGAACTTTTCAAAGTTGAACTACTTACATTCCTACATGGAGGAACGATAATTGTAACTTGTGAAACCTTTCTCAGTATGAGAATAGTTGAAGGGAATAGAAATTTATATATATATATATATAGTATATTTATATATGTATATATATAAATGCATGTGTGTATATGTATACATACATATATATGCCTATATAGGATGGTATATGGGCATATTAATACATATTTGAGTCTGTGTATATATGTGTAAAAGTATACATAGACATAGTGCACATGAACAATTGCATAGGAAGGGATGATACTTAAAAGATGAAATTAAGAGATGGGAGGAGAATATAATGAGAAGGGATGGGTAGAGATAGAATGGGGGTAAATTATCTCTCATAGAAGAGGCAAGGAAAAACTGTTAAAATGGAGAGGAAGAACAGAAAGGTAAAAGGGAATGATTCAACCTTTTTCTCATTGAATTGGGTTTAGGGAGGGAATGACCTACAGCCTAAATGGGGCATCTCACCCTACAGGAGAGTAGGGGGGAAAGGGATGGGAGGGTGGATGATGGAAGGGAGGGCAGGTTGGGGGTAAGGAAGTTGGAAGCACCCACTTTTGAAAAGGGACAGAATCAAAGTAGAGAATAGAACCATTGAGGTGTGGGATATGATGGAGGGAAATATAGTCAGTCTTTCACAATATATGCACTATGAAAATGTTTTGCATAACTACACATGTACAACCTATATTGAATTGCTTGTCTTCCGAATAAGGGTGTGTGACAAGGGAGGTAGGGAAATAATCTGGAATTAAAAATTTTTAAATAATATGTTTAAATATATATTATTATTATTTTATATGTAACTGGGAAGTAATATATACAGGCACTGGGGCATAGGGATGCTCTGTACCTTATTGGAAAGTCAGAGGGGGGAGGGGGAAGCATATGGGAGAGAGCAGATTCGGGGAGGGAGTACACAGTGGGATTGCTGTTTTGGGGTAGTGTGTAGGGGAAAGACGGGACAATTTGTAACTCAAAATCTTGTGGAAATGAATCATGTAAACTAAAAATATACATAAAATTTAATTTTAAAACACCATGACAATGTTCACTTTCTATTTAAACAATGAGCAAGAAGAAAATCAATAAAAATGAACATTAAAATAGAAAAAAATGAAAAGTCCCTTTCAAAGTCAAAATTTAGGGAGTTCTTAGCCTCTACCCTCTGTCCTCTAGTCATTTTTCCTCAATTCCTCTTGCCCATATATTCTATTTTTTTTTTTTTTGTTCCCCTTCCCTACATCTCTCTCCTCAGGTCTCTGTCCTGCTGCTTTTTACTTGATTCATTCTTTCTCACACTTTTATACAAGTGTTTGAGATTTAAATACATGCTACTTATTATTTTAAGGAAGGCTCCATTTAGTCGTAAACTTTCTAGTGTTTTTAATAGGAATGAATGTTGTACTTTGTCAAAAGCCTTTTCTGCATGTATTGAGATAATCATGTGGTTTCTGCTACTTTTATTTATGATATGATCAGTTATACTGATGGTTTTCCTAATATTAAACCATCCTTGCATTCCTGAAATAAATCCTACCTGATCAAATTGTATTATTCTTGTGATAAGTTGCTGTAGTCCTTTTGCTAATATTTTATTTAAAATTTTGCATACATATTCATGAGGGGAATTTGTCTATAATTTTCTTTTTTCATTTTATGTCTTCCTGATTTAGGTATCAGTACCAGGTTAGTGTCATAAAAAGGATTTGGTAGGACTCCTTCACTAATTTTCCCCAATAGTTCTTAGAGTATTGGAATCAATTGTTTTTTGAATGTTTGATGGAATTTGCTAGCAAATACATCTGGCCCCAAGGAGATTTTTTTCCTAGGGAGTTCACTGATGGCTTGTTCAACTTCTTTTTCTGAGATGGGGTTATTCAAGTAATTTAATTCCTCTTTGGTTAATCTGGGGACTTATATTTTTTGTAAATATTCATCCATTTCACTAAGATTGCCAAATTTTTGTGCATATAATTTGGCAAAATAATTCCCAATTATTTTTTTTAACTTCCTCTTCATTGTAGGTAGATTCATCCTTTTCATTTTCATACTCATAATTTGGTTTTCTTCTTTCTTTTTTTTTATCATATAGGCTAAGGATCTATTAATTTTATTGCTTTTCCCCCATAAAACCAGCTCTTAGTTTTATTTATTAATTCAATACTTTTCTTAATTTCAATTTTATTAATCTCTCCTTTGGTTTTTATGATATTTTCAAGTTATTCTTTTTCTAGCTTTTTCAATTGCATGCCCAATTCATTAACCTCTATTTTCTCTAATTTATTCATGTATGCAGGCAGGGATATAAAACTTCCCCTAAGAACTGCCTTTGCAGCATCCTGCAATATTTGTTTTGTTGTCTCATTATTGTCATTTCCTTGAATGAAGTTACTTATTATTTCTATAAGTTCTTGTTTGACCCACTCATTCTTTAGGATTAAATTGTTAATTTCCAATTAGTTTTTAGTCTATCTTTCCATGGCCCTTTATTGCATATGATTTTTATTACATCATGATCTGAGAATGATGCATTTAATATTTCTGCCTTTCTTCACTGAAGTGTGAGGTTTTTATGGCATAGTACATGGTCAGGTTTGTGTATCTGCCATGTACCGCTGAGAAGAAGGTATATTTATTTTTATCCTCATTCAGTTTTCTCCAGAGATTTATCATATCTAGGTTCTCTAAAACTCTATTCACCTCCTTAACTTCTTTCTTGTTTATTTTGAGGTTGGATTTATCAAGCTCAGAGAGGGGGAGATTAAGGTCCCCCACTAGTATATTTTTGCTATCTATTTTTCCTCTAACTCTCTTACCTTCTCCTCTAGGAATTAGGATGTTATACCACTTGGTGCATATATGTTAAATAATGATATTGCTTCATTCTTGATGGTGCCTTTTATCAGGATATAGTTTCCTTCCTTATCTCTTTTAATCAGATCAATTTTTGCTTTTGCTTTATCTGAGATCAGGATTGCTACTCTTGTTTTTTTTTTTTTTTTTACTTTAGCTGAGGCATGATATATTTTAATCCAGACTTTTGCCTTTACCCTGAGCATATCCCCTTGTTTCAAATGTGTTTCTTATAGACAGCACATTGTAGGATTTTGGTTTTTAATCCATTCTGCTATCTGACTCCATTTTTTGAGAGAGTTTTTCCCATTCACATTCACAGTTATGATTACTATCTGTCTCTTTCCCTTCCTCCTATTCCCTCCCCTGTTTATGCTTTTATTTTTCTCTTCTTCTCCCTCCCCCTACTTAAGAGTTTTCCTTTTGACCACCGCCTCCCTCAGTGGTTCTCTTCTTATCAACCCCCTGCCTTTTCCTCCCCTTCCCCCTTACTATTTCCCTCCCTTATAACTCCCCTTTCGTATCCCTTCCCCCCTCCTACTGCCTGTAGGATATGATAGATTTTTATCTTTAAGGTAGTATGTTATTTCTTCTTCAAACCACGACTGACAGGAACAGATCTCATGCAATACTCCTCTTCCTCCCCACTTTCCCTCTGTTATGATGTTTTGTGTCTCTTCTTGATGGAGTCCTATGCTTAACTGCTTGTGTTATTCCCTCCTTGCACCAGAACCAATGAGGGAAAAGCTTATATAATGTTCATCTCCCTCCCTTCTTTCCCTCTACTATATTGTATGTATGCCTCTTTGTGCGGCATAATTTACCCTTTTCCACTTCAATCTTTCCTCTTCTTCAATTGCAGTCCCATTGTAGCCCTTAATTAGTGTTTTTTAATCATAATTTTGTGTAATTTATACCCATACCCTCTACTTGTCTATAAACAGTTTGCTCTTATTAAATAACAGGGTGTTTGTGTGTGTTTTCCTTTTTTACCTTTCTGAGTCTCTCTTTTGTCTCGTAATTGGAGGTTGAATTTTCCTTTGAGCTCTGACTTTATTATCAGGAATATCTGGAAATCCATTATATCATTGAATGACCATCTCCTTGCCTGGAAGAATATGTTCAGTTTCACTGGGTAGGTGATCCTTGGTTGTAACCCAAGCTCTTTTGCATTGCAAAAAATTGTATTCCACTTCCTCCAATCTTTCAGTGTAGAGGTTGCCAGATCCTGTGCAATCCTCACTGTGGTTCTTCAATATTTAAATTATTTCTTTCTGGCCACTTGTAGTATTTTCTCCTTTACCTGGCAGTTCTGGAGTTTGGCCACAACATTTTGTGGACTTTTCAATTTAGGATCTCTTTCAGGAGTTGACTGGTGGATTCTCTCAATTTCTATTTTACCCTCTGGCTCTAGTAACTCAGGGCAGTTTTCCTTGATGAGCTCTTGGAAGATGTTGTCCAGGCTCATTTTTTCATCATGATTTTCCAGTAGGCCTATGATTCTCAGATTATCTCTCCTGCATGTGTTTTCCATGTCAGTTATTTTTCCATTGAGATATTTTACCTCTTTTTCTAATTTTTCATTCTTGATGTTTTGTTTGACCAATTCTTGGTTCCTCATAGAATTATTTACTTTAATTTGGTTGGTTCTAGTTTTCAGCAAATTATTTTCCTCAGTTTTTGGAGCTCCTTTTCTATCACACTTTTTTTTTCTTTTTAAGGAGCTGTTTTCTTCATCATAATGTTTTTTTTCTTCTAATTTTGCAATTTGATTTTAAAAGGATTATTAATTTTATCTTCTATCTCTCTAATTTGGTTTTCAAAGTTCCTTTTAAGTTCATCTAAGAATGCTTTCTGTGCTTTAGACCAGTTCCCTGTTGTGGCTTCAGCTGTGGGTGTGGAGTCAACATTGTCTCCCTCTGAATTTGGTTTCTCCCTCTCTAGGACTCCAGAGTCTTTGTCTTTGAAATCTGCTTTTTACCCATTTTGAGGCAGGGTCCTAGCCACACCCCTTAAAGTTTTTCAAACCTTTACTATTTAAGGTTTTGCCGCGGGGCAATAATTACTATGTTTTCAGGGTCATAGAGGGGGATTGGAGCAGTCAGGGTTCACTCTGCCATCCTGGTGCCTGGAGGTCCAGATAGGGGCTTTTTAAATTTCTGGGCTATGGATTGGTAGTCCCAGGCATAGCTGCTGCCCCTGCCAGGGGCCCTGCATTTGATTCTTACCCTGCTCAGTCCAGTCCTGGCCCTGCAATGATAGGCCTGGCACTGTCCCTTGTGGTGGGTCGGTTAACTTGCTGCCACATTGATCAGGCCTCATCCAGACCTCTGCGTGATGCAGCATCTCGATCTCTGAGCCATCCAGAGTCATATTCTAGGCTTCTGCCTCCTCTGTTTATGTCTTGAGCATACAGAGTTGTTTGTATCATGTCTCCCCCATTGCACAGTAAGTTCCTTTAGAGTGGGAACTGTCTTTTTCTTCTCTTTGTATTTCTTAAAACAAAGGCATTTCTGGTAATGCTATCTTAAGTATAATAATAACAAAATATCCCCTACATAAGCCCAAGGTTTATACAGCAACAATCACAAGTGGAATTAGTGGAAGAATGGACATATACATATGCACAGAGTGAACTAATACAGAGTCACACACATGGAGCACATATGGATGATGCAATCAATGCCTCTTAGGATGAAATACCTCCTTGTGGTACCCTTACTCTCCTTCCTCTTGGATGCACCATTCTTGTTTGGCAGCTCTTTCAGGATTTGCTGGCCCTGAGCCCCACTAGCCATATTGCTTTGATGCAAGACACAAGGATCAATGGTAAGGGAAGGAAGGGAAAGAAATCCTCCCTCCCTTGAGAAGTAAGTGGTAATTATTCTCAACAATTGAGTTCTTTTTTCATCATGTGGTTCTCTTCTTGGCTTCCAGAACTCACACTTCTCAGAGTTGTCCTATGTTTTGACTCCCTAGAAAAAAAGTTCTGTTCGTTTCCTAGAACAAATATTCTTGACCTTGAGTCTGTTAACTTTTAATACACAATTCGAATAGGCACACACATGTACATGTACATGCATATGTATACATACACGTATACAGTACACACTCATAAACACACACATACATGTCATACAATATACATAAGCGAACATGTTTGCACACAACTGCTACACACATTTTGTGCACAGACATACATGTGCACATGTTATTTAAATATACACAAATACATGTTTATTATGTGTGCATATGTGAATGTGTGTGTACATGCATATGTAGGTATGTGTATATATATATAAAATACACTAAGGGCAGCTAGGTAGACACTAGGCTTGGAGTCAGGAAGACTCCTCTTTCTGAATTCAAATTCAGCCTCCCACACTTACTGGGTGTGTGACTCTGGGTAAGTCATTTGACCTTGTTTTCCTTAGTTTCCTCATCTAGAAAATGAGTAGGAAAAGCAAATGCAAATGGAATACCACTATAATATCCCTGCAAAAAAGAAAGAATAAACCTCTAAATGGGGCACAAAGAGTCAGACATGGCAGAAAAACAACTAAACATTTGATACCTATAGTTCATGTGAATTGTTATACATTTTATCTTATGCATTTTAAGCCATTAGTCTGAAAAGGGGAAATTGCTTCCATAGGCTTCACCAGACTGCCATGGGGGTCCATGAAACAAGAATAGTTTAAGAAACCCTATCCCAGAATGTGTGTTGTAGTTTTTAGAGGCATGGCTGTCCATTTGCAACTAGAGGCTAGTGCCCTCTAATTGCATTAAGGACAACCTCTTAACACCTCATAAAAGACTAACAAAGTCTAGATTTTTTAAGTATTGCTTAAGATTTTGAGATTCCATTTTTTCTATAACTTGTTCCCTAACTTCTATAGACATACCTAACTTCTATACTTTGATTATACATATACTGGGTGAAAAAAATATAATTGGATCAGGAGAGTGCTGATCAAATTTTCCCTTCCCAACTGCACATAGCTTTTGATTTTATTATTCTATTATTCATGCTACATTAGGTATAGTCTATAATTTTGGAATCTCATATTGAATTAAGAATGTTATTCCCTAAAGCTAACTTTGATGCATATCAGAAATGCCCTTAGTCCTTCCCGTATAGTATACTGAATTCATTGCTTGACATCCCTCCTCCCAGTTTCTTCAAAGTGCACATCAAGCATCACCTCCCAGACTAGGCCTTTCCTGATTCTCCAGCTATTAGTGCCGCCCCATCTTTCCCCAGATATTATATTCCCATGTTCATTTTGTGTTTATTTATATATGTACAAGCTGTCTTCCCCAACAGAGTGTGCTCTCCTTGAGAATAGAACTTGCCTTGTTTCGTCTTTTAAAAAAAAATTGTGCATTCCCTACCACCTCTCGCAGTTCCTGGAATAATGTAGGTGCTTACTTTGCTTGCTATTTGACAGATTGATCGGAGAGATTCATCATCATTTTTACTTGTGTTTCCTACAGCTCCTGAAGTCTTCCAAAAAACTTGTGAGAGAGGAAATGTTACGAGTAAGAGAAGGAAATAAACATTTATTTAGTGCCTAAAACAGATCAAATACTGTGTCAAGCACTGTATAAATGCTATCTCAATAAATAAAATGTTGGGGATTTTATACATAGAGAAACTGAGGAACTATGAGGTGACATGACTATGACCACATAGCTGGCATGTATTAGAACTTAGGACTCCTGTGTTCAAGTCCAATGACCTACTCACTATGACACATTGCCTCTTCATTACATCTGAAACATAGTTTTAAATTCCCATTGCTGGGCAAATAGATTTTTTTAAGCTAAATCTCTAGGTCAAACAACTGACACTATCTGCAAAGTCATCTAAAGTTTTTTTTTTCTACTTTACAACACTTTGCTTCCTCACGTGACCTTTCTAAATAAATGTTTTGCTTTCAAAACCCAATTCATGGATGTTTCTATTCTGGTTCCCCTTCAACAACACCAAGGGAATAGAATGTAATAGACCCTTCAGAAATTCCTCTTTGGGGTGACATGCAGAGCTTTGGGGAAAGCTGATTACCCAGTGATTTCAGGGCAGTTTCCATTCCTGCTTCTCAATTCACTTGGGTAAGCATCTCATTGCTGAGAAGAGCCTGAGGGCCTAAAACATTTGCTTATACATTTGGGCTATCATTCCCAGAAAAAAATGGATTAGAAAATCAGGGAATAATTTGGCGGAAGATTTACTCTGCCCTCACACTATCCCTTTCCTCCCTTTTGAAAGGGATACACACAAATATGCACATAATACATCATAGAGGACATATATGTTAAAAATACAAAGACTAGAACTAAAGAAAGTATAGCTCCTATTAATAAGCAGAGACTCAAAGTATCTATGACAGGTTGGAAACAAAAGACAGAACGAAAAAAAGGGGACCTTGTATCATAAGACCTGAGCTGTAATCTCATACTACCATATGATCTTGGGCTATTTGGTAAATATCTCTGGGTCCCCAATTTCCCCATCTGTAAAATATGAATGTTGGACCAGATGACTTCTCAGGGCCTTACTACCTGTAGGTTTACAATTCTGAAGTATGGAGAATCTCAGATTCAGTACTTTTTAAAAAAAAATATTTACTTTTAGTATACAACATTCAGTTCCAGTCTTCTGAGTTCCAAATTCCCCTTCACCTCTGCCCTTCCCCCTCATGGGAGCATGCAATCTGGTATATGTTCTACATAGACCTTCACATTAAACATTAATCAAGTTGTAAAGAAGAATTATAACCACTCGAATGAACAATGAGGAAGAAGAAACAAAACAAAACAAAAAAGAGAGAGAGCATGTAGTTTGCTTCAATCTACATTTAGACTCTACAATTCTTTCTCTGGATGTTGGTAGTGTTTTCCATCATGAGTCCTTTGGAGTTGTCTTATAACCTCAAAGTCAGTCATCACAGATATGATGTATCTGTAAACTATATACAAAGTTCTCCTGGTTCTGCTCCCCTCACTTAACATCAGTTTATATAAGACTCTCCAGTTTATTATGAAGTCCCTCTGCTCCTCATTTCTTTATTTAAATTTCAAAAAAAAAAATCTATTTACTTTACAACATTGAATTCCACAATCCATTGAGTTCCAACTTTTCTCCTCCTTCCCCTCCTCCTTCTCCCCCCCCCGCAATGAAGGTATTCAATCTGATATAGGTACCACAAATAACCCTCACATTAAACATTAGTCCAGTTGTAAAGAAATTATAACCAATTAAGTAAACAATGGGAAAGAAGGAACAAAACAAAAAACAAAAGAACAAAATAAAGTATCAAGTAGGTGGCTTCAATCTGCATTCGGACTCTGTAGTTCTTTTCTCTGGATATGGAGATCCCTTTTCATCATGAGTTTTTGGAGTTGTATATTTATAACCTTGCATTGCTGAGAGGAGTCCAGTCTATCAAAGTTAGTCGTCATAGATACGATGTGTCTGTAATTGTGTACAGAATTCTGCTCTCCTCAATCAGCGTCAGTTTATATAAGTCTCTTCAAGTTATTATGAAGGCTGTCTGCTCCTCATTTCATAATATAATATAATATAATATAATATAATATAATATAATATAATATAATATAATATAATATAATATAATATAATTAATATAATATAACATAACATAACATAATATAATATAATACAATACAATACACAATACAATATAATATAATATAATATAATATAATAATATTACATTACATTCATATACCACAACATGTTTAGCCATTCCCCAATTGAAGGGCATCCCCTTGATTTCCAATTCTTTGACACCACAAAAGGATATAATATAAATATTTTTGTACATACAGGTTCTCCTCATACTTGTATGATCTCTTTGTGATATAGCCCTAGAAGTGGTAGTGCTAGGTCAAAGGATATGCAAATTTTTATAACCCGTTGGGCATAGTTCCAAATTGCTCTCCAGAAGTGTGGGCTCAGATCACAACTCCACCAACAATGCATTAGTGTTCTAATTTTCCCACATCTTTCCCAGCTTTTATCATTTTCCTGTTTTGTCATGTTAACCACCTTACCAATGATATGTGGTACCAGGAGTTGTTTGGATTTGCATTTCTCTATTCAGTAGTGATTTAGAGCATTTTTCATATGCTTATAGATATCTTTAATTTCTTTCTCTGAAAACTGCCTTTTCATATCCTTTGAAAATTTATCAATTGGGGAATGACTTGTATTCTTATAAATTTGACTCAGTTCTCTGTATATTTTAGAAATGAGGCCTTTATCTGAGAAACTGATTATAAAAAATTCTTTCCCAATTTTCTACTTTCCTCCTAACCTTGGTTACATTGGCTCTGTTTGTACAAAACTTTTCAATTTAATGTAATCAGAATTATCCATTTCACATTTCATAATGCTCTATCTCATTTGGTCATAAATTCTTCCCTTTTTCATAAATTTGACAGGTAAACTATTCCTTGCTCTCCCACAGATTCAGTACTTCTTTTCACCAAAGCAAATTGTAACTGGCCAAGCTCTAAACCAAACACTCTTTAAAGAATAATTATAGCTAGCATTTATATGTTACAGCATACACCTGCACACCTCCCCCCCCACACACCTACATACACATCCACTCACAAATGCATATATCTAGGTGACTCAGTGGTTAGTGTGTCTAGAGTCAGGAAGACCCAAGTTGAAATCTAGCCTCTGATATATTAGCTGAGTGACCCTGAGCAAATCACTTAACCTATTTGACTTAATCCAATGGAAAAAAGAAATGGCAAACCACTCCAGTATCTCTGCAAAGAAAATTCCATTGATGGTGAGGCCCATGGGATCATGAAGAGTTAGACATGACTGAACAACTACAGCATTTATACTATTATATAGGTTTACAAAGTGTTCTTATTTGTTTTAATTTTTGATCTGTGGGGTGTTTGTTTCTGTTTTGTTTTGTTGCTTGTGCAAAGTGTTTTTATAAATATCTCATTTGCTCCTCATAAAAAATTTGGGAGGTTGGTCCTACATGATCTCCATTTCATAAATGAGGAAACTGAGGCAAATAGAAGTTAAGTGACTTGTTCAGGATCACACCACAAGGAATTGTCTGAGACTAAATTTGAACTCAGGTCTTACTTATTTCTAGTTCATCATTTTATCCACTGTACCATTCACTATGCCTATCTGATTTTTTTTTCTAATACTATAACATAAAATAAGAAGGTAGTTTTGCAAATGCTTCCTATTTCATTTGAAGGAAATTTATAATAAAAAAAATCTACTCTATTTGAAATACTATAATCAAGGTAAATAGGTAAAGAACAAAATGATTAAATAAAGGGCCCTAAAAATGAATTGCATTTTAAAATACATTTTTGATGACTTGGGGGAATAGAAGTTCTTTTGTTCACAAAATGATTGGGGCCACTTTTGGTCTTTTGACATTAAACATGGATAATTATTTCATATTTGAAATCTGTATTTCTCAGGTATTCACTACCCAAGCATTTGAAGAAAAGATTAGTCAGTTTTATAAGTTTCTCATCCTTAAACCAGATTGACCTCTTTTGACAGATCTTTTGAGAGTGACTCACGACCAATGAATAGCCATGGGCCATGTTCAAAGAAGCTCAATAATACCAGAGAGCTGAAGAGGATATGAAAAAGAAATTAAATCTCTATGAAGCATGGTCTAAAAAAAATAATTCAAGACTTTACCTCTGAGGGTTTTTTCCAGGAAAGTAATAACAGTTGGGTACCTTCTGTTTGGAATTGGCCTCAAGCTGTCCATGAAATACTTCGAAAGTGGAGAGGGAGGGTTGCCTCAGAGTAGTTTAACTATTCCGACCTTTAAAAAATGAGAATGTAAAACTAGAAAGGTATAATGCAGTGGGAAGATTTAGAACTCAGGATCCAAAAATCTCACTTGTCATCTTTGACTATATTTGGGCAAGTCATGTGTCTCCCTATTCTTTGGGTTTCTCCTCTATACCATGACAGATTGAACTAGATGATGTTAAAAGATGTCTTTGAGATCCTGGTTTTAAGATCCCATGAGGGATGGGGCTCATCACCGTCATGAAATCCACCTCAAAACCAACCTGAATTATCGGCCCTTCCCATTTTCTGTCTAGCTTATATCCTCCCACTCTTTTAGAATGTGATCCCTTTTTACCCCTACTATTGTATCATATTGTCCTTCTATTACTTTTCAAAATTAAATGAAATTTTAAAAAATTATCAAGTATTTATTTTCTTCTCTCCCATCTCTCAACCAATGGGAAAAACAAAAAGAAATTATAAAATAATCATTGTAACAAAATGCACAAACAAAAGAAATTCCTATATTTGACCCTAAATATTTTGTCATGTTGAGTCCATCACACCTCTGTGAGAAGATAGGTAGCATTCTTAATCACTACTCATCTAGGACAATGATCAGTCATTTCATTGATGGATGTTTTGTTTTTCATTTTAATTGTTTTTGTCATGCTGTTGTTATTACATTGCTGTTTTCCTGGCCCTGATCATTTCTTTCTACATCAGATACAGCCCATCTTCTATATGGAGCCTTTCCTCATTCCTCAATCCCAATCTATCTTGGATATTATTTCTCTGTATATATTTGTATTTATTAACTTATTATTTATGTTTTATATTATTTTTATGTATTTGGTATTTCTCCCATTAATATATAAGGTTTGTGTGAGTAAAGATTCTTTCACTCTTTGCATTTGGAGGTGAAAAGAGTATGAGGGGGAGTAAGGTGTCATTATAGGCTAGCACCATGAGTTGGAACTGGTGCCTTTGAAGTGGGGGGAATAGATGGTTCTGGATAAGATTATGGGAAAATCTGTCTGTCAGACTCTGGGGTGATTCTGAGGGCAGATTCCAAATTTCCAGTGGACACAAGGAGGGGGTAAAGATTATAGTGAAAGTGGAAGGATTTGGAATGGGTGGTTAGGGTAACACAATAACAAACAGAGTGGGTGGGACATGGATGAACTGCAATCTGAATTGTTGGAAAGAACATTCAATGGGCTCATAGGAACTTTTGAATTTTTGAGATTCAGTGATTTTTATACTTGGGGTATAGTAACTTGGGTAGCTAGGTTGTCCAAGTTGCCCATGGATATCTTGAGGCCATTTCCAAGCATGATGTCTCCTCCATTATGTCTAGAAACTCTGTGGAGACACCAAAATATTTTGTACTTTCAAACTGTTACTTGCAATGTCATGTATCAGTGTATTTATTCCTTAAATATACAAAAAGAAGAAAGTATTTCCCATATGTATTTTACAGGTAGCAATTACATACCTGTACTTCAAAACAGTGTTGTTGTTGTTTTCAGGGGGAGACAGAGAAAAGTTTTGCCATCAGTGTTGAAATAATATGAAATTCAATATTTAGTTGTTGATATATGACAACAAAGATAGAATGAAGTCATTTCAACGAGTGCAGCAAATAATAATTTTTTAATTATTTAATATGCCTATCCACAGAGAAGTGGTGAATTATAGGTACAGAGGAAGGCATGCACTTTTCAATTATGGCCAAAGAGTTGACTTATTATGTTGAATGTATTGTTTATTTTGAGAAATTGACTTTTCCTTGTCTTTTATTTGTTTCTTTGTCTTTTGGCAGAGTCAAAAGCATAGAGGTGAATTGTACCAGGGGAGATATCAGGCCTACTCTGACTCTGGCCAGGTACCCAGAGAGATAGGGTACTAGACTGGCAGTCAGGAAGACCCAAGTTCAAATTCTGCCTTAGATGACGTGTGACCTTGTATAGGTCATATAACCTCTCTCAGATTCATTTTCCTCATCTCAAAATAGTAAATAATTATACTTTCCTCACAGAATTATTAAAAGAATCAAATAAGGAAACATATGGAAAGTATTTTTCAAATCTTCAAGTGCTATAGAGATATTAACTATTATTACTATTTTGTGTCAGGACAGATACTTGGAAGGTACATTGATGTTAAAAATAAAAGTACAGAGAATAAAATATTTTAATTTAAAACATAATAAAAATAAACAAATGAAAAACAGATTTCATCAAAATAAATAACGTGATTATACAGTTCATTTTTCTTGACCTTGATATAGAACTATGGGGCTCATTCACCAAGTACAGATCATCTTTGATTTTTGTTTTCTTTTTCCCCTTTGTTACCTAATGCTGAATGACTCTATAATTGTACACATTTTTCCTAACAAGGTCAGCGCCCACATACCACCCACATTTCAGGCTTTCTATGAAATAGTAAAAAAGCTATACACACTGTAAATGATTCAGAGAGAGAGAGAGAGAGAGAGAGAGAGAGAGAGAGAGAGAGAGAGATGGATGGATATCACAATAGATAAATAGATATAGACATAGAGAAATAATTGATAACAAATAGCTGAACCTAATAGGTATATATACTACATATATAGGTGTATGTATACATATGTATAAGTGTGTGTGTAACATATGTACACCTATATCCATCTGTTTTGAGAAATTCAAAGGGCAGCTGGGGAAGTGAGATTATAGGTCAGAAGAGGAGTTATGGCTGGATAAGGAGATTTGGGAATTACCATTTCAGACATGATAATTGATTCCATGGGAACTGATAAGATTAATATGCACATTCATACAGACCTTTAAAGTTTGGAAAATGCTTTATATGTTTTATCTTTACAACCCTGGGGAAGCCTGTGTGGTATTTACATATTGTTTGTTGTTTATCTTTCATTTTTTAAGAGAACAGATGACATCATAAGGTGATGTCTTGACTCCTGTGTGAATTGAATCAAAGGGAGGCATAGTTGCCCAAAATTATCGGCCTCACTCTCTTTTTCAGAGTCATCACAGTCCAGGGGCAAGATAACAGTCAAGACAATTGGAAATGACCTGGGGTGCAGAGGATGACCTTGACCTCTTTGACGTCTGACCAGGCTTTCCAGGTTCCACAGCTCCTGCTTCAGCTACCTTCATGACCTTTAAAACAAATTGTTCTTGTCTGCCCATTCTCCAAGAGGAAGTCTTCCCATGTTTGGAATAGACACCCCCCCATGCAACAATGGGTTTGAACCCCCTCAGTTACCCTCAACTTGGTTAGGCCCCTCTGCCAACATGGTTTACCAAGGTGTGGCCACTAAACCCTCTAAAAATTCTTGGAGCCACAGGTGGGGAGGTGAGTGTCCAGTAGACACCAAAGTTGGATAAAAAGCTCTGAAACGGGCTGAGGCATGATACCACAAGTCTTCCTTGAACACCTCATAAGGTCCAATTCACATATTACAGATGAGGAAACTGAGGCAAACAGAGGTTAAGTAGCATGGCCAAAGTAATACAATTAGCAAGTGTCTGAGGCAGAATTCAATTTCAGGTTTTCTTCTCTTCAAGTCCAAATCTCTAGCAACTATCCAGCTGCCATTATTATTATCTATTGGACATTTGACATTGCATTTCCTAGAGACATCTCGAACCTAACATTACCAAAGCAATTTTCTTCATACAGATTAAAAGTAACCTTTTAAGCAGATTACCTTTTAGCCAAAACCCATCTCCCTCTTTGTTTCCTTTTATGTGTTCTGTACCCCCATTAGAATGGAAGCTTTTTGAGGGACCAATATTTTTGTCTTGTTATTTCTATGCCCATGGCTTTATCCAGTGTCTGGCACATAGTGATTAATAAATACTTTCTCATGTAACTCAACACTATATTCCCAGCCCATGGAACCATTCATGATTCTCCTGTTAGTGCCTTCTCTTCAAAACTATCTTGTCCTTACCTATCTTGTATTTATTTGCATTTTCTCTCTTTCCCTCCCCCACATATTTATATGTGTATGTGTGTATATGTATCTGTTTATAAATACATATATATATTATATGTAATATCCTTTCCTGCTACACTGTAATCTCCGTGATAAAAGGAAATGTTTCATTTTAATATGTTTGTAACCACCCCAGAACAGATTTTGGTACACTGTAGTTGCTTAATCCATGCTTATTGATTGATAAAATTGGTCAGAGAATGTGGGTTTGAATCTTGGTTTGTCAATCATTTCATTTCTCTGGACCTCAGTTTCCCCATTTGTAAAATGAGGAGTTTGGACTAAATGACCTCTACGATCCATGCTGGTTTAAGAGGATGAGGCATACAGAAGGGAAAGCATGGCTCTTGTTCAAAGTGCAGCTAGTCCTAGAATATGAAATATTAGTCTAGCAGTTTTTTCCAGACACATTCTGCCCAACACCATCAATCTGTGCCTTGATACCATAAAGTTGTACAGAAAAGCATTGCAAGGGGCAGTGAGTTCTGTGGAAATGATGTTATAAATGTTATAAATAGGCCATTGACCAAATGATGTGACATCAGGGGACTTTCACTTTATAGTCTGGTGGTGTTATAATCTACTAATGATGCTATTATGGGAAGATGTTGCCATAAGCTACTTTCTGCAAGATAGAACTGTGCTATTGGGAATGGAGGGGAAGAAGATGGAAATCAGGCAAGACAGTAGAAGCATCTGGGATGAGCTCCTATGTTTGACTCCTGGCTCAGCTATTTATGACTAAACACCAATGTTCCCCTATCATCTTTTGGATAAAATATAAACTCTCACTTTTAAGTCCTTTACAACCTAGTCCCTACCTAGCTTTCTAGTCCTTTCCCATTCCTTACAGTTTGAACTGGACTTTTTACTTTCCCTCACACATGAAACAACATCTTCCATGGATTTTCACTTTGTTTGGTGTTTGCCTTTTTAGGTTTTTTATTCTTATTCATTGAATATTGAAATGCTACCTATTATATTATTATTATTTTTTTAAGCAATTGGGGTTAAGTAACTTGCTCAAGGTTACACGGCCAGTTATTTCTGGGTGTGGTGCTGAGTATCTGAGCCCGGATCTGAGCCCGGATTTGATCCAGGTCATCCCGACCCTGGAGCCAGTGCTCTTACTCACTGAGCCACCTGGCCGCCCCTAAGCAATTGGGGTTAAGTAACTTGCTCAAGGTTACACGGCCAGGTGTTTCTGGGTGGGTGCTAAGTGTCTGAGCCTGGGATTCGATCTCCAGGTCTTCTCAACACTGGAGCCGGTGCTCTTACTCGCTTTGCTACCTGGCCGCCCCCCTATTATATTATTTTTAATAACAAAAGCACTTGTGGATCCCTGAGTCTTAGCATCTCAGTTAAATTCAATATATATTTATTAAGTGCCTACCATATTCCAGGCATTGTGAACATGCAAAAAGAGGCAAAAGAGAGTCTTCCCTCAAGTAGATTATAATCTAACAGGGAAGAGAAAATGAAAACAATCTATCTATCTATCTATCTATCTATCTATCTATCTATCTATCTATCTATCTATCTATCTGCCTCTGTATATATACATGCATACAGATGCACACACATGTATATGTATCTGTATACACACATATGTATGCACACACATACATATATTTGTATATACATACATGTGTATATACACACATAGAGGATAAACAGGAATCCTTCAGCATGCTAAATATTCTGAATTATTTGAAGGGATCCTCATGTAGCATGGTGTTGGGCTCTCTATTCTAACCACTAACCTCTCAATACAAAGTCCTTTCTAACATATAGCAGCCATGAGTGGTCTTAAAAAGAAATTAGTTACAAAATGAAATGCATTGTTTATAAAGTAACAGCAATGTAGTAAGATGATCAGCTGTGAATAACAGTTATCCTGAGCAATATAATGATCCAAGACAGCTCTGAAGGAGCTGATGAAAAGTGGTACCCATTCCCAGACAAAGAACTGATGGTGTCTGAATACAGATTGAAGCATATTTTTTTCTTTCTTTTTCTTGTTGAGTTTTTTGTCTACGTGTTCTTTCACAACATGACTAATATGGACATATGTTTTTCATGACTACACATGTATAAAATCAAATTGCTTGTCTTCTCAATGATGGGGATGGGATGGAGGAAAGGGAATAATTTAGAACTCAAAGTAAAAAAAACATTGAAAATTATTTTTGGCATAAAATTAGGGAAAATGAAGAAAACTAAATATTTTTAAATTAAAAAAAAACATCAGCTATCATCTGACAAGATCAAAGGAAAAAAATATAACCTTCTCTGAAAAAAAAACTAGTAAAATCCTTGCCTTGAATTTCCACAATCTCTGTCCTTACAATCTGTTATGTTGTTGACATCTACATGATGCTCCCCTTTATGCCTTTTGTTGTCAGAGCCTTAATCAAAGCAATACTACTATTAACAAAATTCTTTTCTATGTCCATTACTCCTCAGGTAGAATGTGAGTTTCTTAAGAGAAGAGACAGTATCTCTTGTTTCTGTATGACTAACACATTGCATGGTGCCTAGCACATAATGGACTCAATAAATATTTGCATATTTACTAATTAATTCAATATAGAAAATATGACATATTATTGTATATGGTATAATATGAAAAGAGTTGAATGATAATGGAAGAGAGGAGGGATAATTGATAGAGCAAGGTCCCAGAGATAGAAGAAAAGGAGAATAATAAACATCTAATCCAATTGAAACCAACCCAATCCACATATACTTAAATGAGTGGATGAAAATTGAATGGAGCAGAACCAGAAAAATAATGCATACTTTGTCTGCAAAATTATAAAAATTGGAAGAAAACAAACACCAGACACTGAATACTATGAAATTATAATGGTAAACTTGGTCCTAAAGAAGAAATCTCTTCTTTGAAGAGTTTCAGAAATCTGAGTATGGAAAATTGAATAAAAGGTCAGAATCTTACAATATCATGTTGAGTTTTAATTGGCTGTTGCTCCCCATCCTCCCACTTTATAATTTTCAATAAAGACTGGTTCTCTGAGATGGCAGGATAGGAAGGGTGAGATGTAAGGGAATGGAGAGGAGGAGGAGGGGGGGAATACATTGGCCAATGTAAGTTATAAAAAGACTAGATAGATAGATAGATAGATATAGATATTTTAAGGAAAAAGGATATTTGATGGATCAAGGACCCAAAGAGGAGGGAAATGAAATTTTATCAAACATCTAATTAAATCCAATGGAGCAAAAAATATCTTAGGCAACTACAATGTTCTAGGTACTTGAAATAAATAGATAAAATAAAAACAAACATTCTACTTCTGCCCTACTGTTATAGGTCATTATATCACCTCAAGGAGCATACATGATAATTTAGAAAATAGAACAGTTAACTCTGTCAAGGATTGATGGAATGAAAGAAAGAAAAGATGAATGTAGACAGCAATTCTGAAATGGAGAAGAATGACATTGAGCAAGCTTATTTGGATTGATCACTCAGATTGGCAAGATACTCTTTTTCATTTAATTTCAAATGAAGCTTCTAAATCTTAGTTATTTTATGGGCAGAAAGAGCTCAGTTGTTTAGGGACAAGTAGAAGCTACAGCATTTCTGGCATATGAAATCTTAAATGAATTAAATGAATGAAAACTGTGTTACTCCTCACAAGTTTCTGGCCTCTGCTTCAAGGTGTTCGGTTGGTAAGCCATCAGAATACTGAAGCAGGGCATGCTCTGTGATCAGTGAAATCAAGAGGAAAAAAAGATAAGAATCTGGAGCAAATACCTTGATAAATGAGGCATTTCCATTTTCTTATAAACAGAGTCAGTTTTACTGTGGAGGGAAAAATCTCATTAAGTATTTCAAAGATAATAAAGTGGTAAGCTTGTACAAAATGTCCCCATAAGATAAATTGTCACACATGTAAGTGTTACTCATCTATGAATGCCTTGAACGTTCCATCCATTGGAGAAAATAGTTATGTTCATCTTTTTCCATGACAGTAGAGAAAGTGAAGAACCTTAAAGGAGCAAATCTGACGTGTGTGTGTGTGTGTGTGTGTGTGTGTGTGTGTATATATACACATATGTATATATGTGTGTATGCCCACATATTCTGTCTGTCTGTTTCTATCTATCTATCTATCTATCTATCTATCTATCTATCTATCTATCT
>NW_027185889.1:10784707-10802593 GCF_028583685.1 Petaurus breviceps papuanus | reverse complement strand
TCTATCTATCTATCTATCTATCTATCTATCTATCTATCTATCTATCTATCTATCTATCTATCTATCTATCTGTCTGTCTATCCATCCCCCTACATGCATACATACTTGCCATTAGATACTTCAATGTCTGAATTCTGCTGATGTTTGTCCTTTTTGTTTCTAATGATAACATAGAATTGTCTTTTGGGCAGAAGACTTGGGGATTGAAAGCACTTTATATTTGTCTAATTAGAATTCAGAGGATAACAGCTTTTCTACTCTCTACTTTATGAGAGGTGGGAGACCCTATAAGCCATTTGCCAAATGACTATCCTCTTTGTGGTTATAATGTGAGTCCTTTCGGCTTTGTAAGCATTTTATTTGATGAAGAACGATCTTCTATGCACAAGGCATGAAAGAAAGCACACAGCCACTTTCCTCACCCTAATCCATGCCCCAAAGTTAACATTTTCTTTCATCCAAAAATTTTAATTAATGCCTATTATGGAGGAGGAAGATGTTGACAAAATTTAGTAGCAGTTTAGGAATAAAATTACAACAGGGATGCATTGAAAGAATCTTAAAAGGGAATAAACAACATTAACTGTAGTGTTGCTAAGAATAAAAATAATTTAATTGTGGTGAAAGAGGACAGTAGGTCAGGATCCATGAAATTTTCTAACCAATATATGATGCTGCCTGTAATTTTCCTTTCCTTTGATGACAGAACCCATCCACAAATTATGATGAATTAATATTAATTAATTTCTATTCCATTCAACAAACATTTAAGGAGTACCTATTGTGGAAGGAATTGGGTAAGGGATTTAGAAAAAGACAAAAAACAGTCCTTACCTTCAGGGAGCAGATATTTTGATAAGGGAGACAATATGTAAGTATTTAGATACATGTGAAATATGGACAGAGTAGATAAAAGGCAAACAAAGAAAAACATACAGCTCTCAAGAAATTTACATTTCTTTAAGGAAAAATAATATATACAGATATGTTTGTTAAAAATAAATGCCAAATCATAAGGATAAAAGAAGAAACATTAAAAATTTTAGTCATTTAAAAAATTGGCTCAGCTGTAATTTGTAGGAAGCTGTGAATGCTTAGAGTTGGAGATGAGAAGATAGAACCTGTCCAAAAGCAAAGGGGTAGGAAATGAAATGTCATGTTCAAGAAATGCATTATTCTTTATATATGAAGATGTACTATATAGTAGCATTAATGCTCCGTATTGTTGGATTATCCAATTGGCTTTATACTCAACTGCAATCCCCTGCCCTTTTCACTATTACATACTTATGAGACAAATGTTCAGTGTCCATGGTCATACAATAGCTGACTAACACAATCAGTCAAGAAACATTTATTAAATATTGAGCATTTTGGGTAAAGGAAAAAAAGCTAAAACCATTTCTGCCTGCAAGGAACTTACACTCTACTGAGGGAGACATCATATATAAATCAGTACACATATACAAGATAAATACAGAATGGTTAACTTAGAGAGGATGCCACTAGCATCTCAGGATATGGAGGATTAGGAAATACCTCCTGAAGAAGGTGATGCTTTCTATGAGTGTAAAAGGAAATGAGGGAGACTAAGAGTTGTGAACTGAAAGGGAAACATTCTAACCATGGGAAACAGGCAGTTCAAAGACATGGAGGAGGGATATGGAGTGTTATGTGCAAAGAATAGCAAATAGATCCATTTGGCTGGGTTCTAGAGTATATGAAAGAAATAGAATCTAAGATTGTGTATTTCTAAGGACCCAAGTCGAAAAGAGTGTTAAATGTTAAACAATGACATTTAATTTGATTTCAAAAGTAGTATAGAACCACTGTAATTCATTAAAGGGGAATGTGTTACATTGCCAGAATTACTCTTTGGAAAATGCACTTGGTAAATTGATTGGAGAATGGATGGTACTGAGTACAGCCATGAGGAAGGGATGCCAATTAAAAGTCTATTACCGGGGCGGCCAGGTAGCACAGCGAGTAAGAGCACCTGCTCCAGTGTTGGGATGACCTGGAGATTGAATCCCGGGCTCAGATACTTAGCACCCACCCAGAAACACCTGGCCATGTAACCTTGAGCAAGTTACTTAACCCCTCAGGTGACAGGTGATGAAAATTTGAATGAAGACAGTGTTTGTGTGGGTAAAAAGGTGTTAGATGCAAGGAGGAGGAAAGAGAAGAGGAGTAAATGCTGGGTGAACATCACATTTGGGGATGGAGAGGAAGTATGAGATCATACTCTCAGCATAAAACTTGGGAAAATAGGGAGACATGAAAACACAAGAAAAAGTAAAAAAAAAAGAGGGTACAGTAAGTTGTATGTGAATCAATTAGGAAGCAACTGTACTGTTGTCTTACTACAGTGAGAACCAATTTGAGAGTAGCTAGCATAAATCTATAGCAGATTCAATCTGAAAGAAACCCAAGGAACTTAATCTCAAAAGGATAATGTCCTAACCACCTCAACTATTTGCAGTACTTCAAATGCTCAGTCTATAAAATCTATAAAATGGATATTTAAACTCAAGAAGTAAATAAACTGATGTGCAGAGTAGGGGAAATAGTTTTATGGCCATTTTGGGTGGGGTTGGCCTTCAGACCTTTGATTTCAGAAATATAGCAGTTCCCTCCCAGTATGGAAATTTTATCTATCAATGAAGTCATTAGTGCTGTTCAGTAACTAAAATAGCAGTGTAACAGAGATGCCTGAGGTTCAGCTCTAGGCCCTGACCACATGGCTAATGTGTGTCAGAGATGTAGCTCTTTGGACTACACTGTGCCTTCTATCTACTATACCATGCTATCTTTCATGGCCATAGGGGCATAGGAAAAATGAAAAAACAAGGACACACAAAAATATTTCATTAGATCATAGATTTATGGATGAAAGAATGCTTTGAAGGTCATATAAACCAGTTGGCTCTTGTTTTACTGAAGTCCAAAGGAATAGTGGTTATTCCAGTGTCACAAAGGCAGGCAGGATTCAAACTCAGGACCTGTGACTGCAGGGCCACCACTTTGGCACGAAATTGCCTTTCATCGCAGTGAAGGAAGTTCGTTCAAGAGCCATTGACAAAAACACTAAGACAAGAATAGATAACATGGATCTATATTTCAATTTTCTAATAAATCATTGACATTTTCAATATATATATACTTATTATAAAAACTGGAAGATGATTTACACCTGTAGATAAAATAGACAAATAAATAAAATCAAGAAAAAAGGTCAGAAGATTAAAATATGGATCCAAATGATGTGGATATAGCTGGAAAGAGGAAAATCACATTAATATGGGAGGGAGTTGAAATGTTAGATTCAGCATGACATTGAGAGAAGTATGCTGTACTTATCAAATCAGAGACCCTGAGTTTAAATTTTGGCCTTAAATATTACTATTTGTATAGCCTCAGCCAAAATACTTAATTACTCTGGGCCTCAGCTTTCCCAGATATGAAATGAAGTAGTGGAAATTGATGAACCATTAGTTCATTTTCAGTTCTAATTTTGTGATGCTATGGTCAATGATTGATTTCACTAATCATTCACTTCCTCCATTGTCAAGAGATAGAAATGACAAATAGCACTTCATTGAAACTTTAAGACTATTATAACATTAAGAAAATGAAAACTAAAGAGAGCATCAGGATCTAAGGTAGATATGAAGGTGTTGGAAAGGGCTGATACTGTCAAATCACAGCATCTTTTTTTCCCCTCCCCATCATTGTTTAAGAGGATGTTGGCAAATCTGAGTAACATTTTTATGTATGTACCCAGTGGTGAAGAAAGGCAGGGAGGGCATCTTCTGAATTCTGTAAGCATATGCTCAAGCAGCTGGCACTAAAATAAATAAAAATAAACCCAGAAATTTGGCTTGGTAATAATGATAAAAGGAACAGGTGGTGATCCCTAGAGAGAATTAAGAATAACCCAATTAAGATTCAGGGACCTGGGTATTGCTTTGGGACTAAAGATGAGACTCAGTCAAATGTCTTGTCCTTTGAATATTTATATTCAAAAAGCACCCAGCTATCCAGGTCAGTTGAGTTTGGGAAAGCACAGACAGCCATAACTCACAGAATGAAAACAAACCAATAAGAAAAAAAAACATGCTATAGGGCTAAAGTATCAGCCTAGAGCTGGAAGGCACAATAGAGTCCATTTAGTCCAACTTCTTCATTTTACAAATGTGGAAACTGATGTCTAGGGAGGTCTTAGACCTAGAATGGAAGGAAAATCAGAGGCAATCTACTCCAACCAAAGATCATGTATTAAGTATGCATTCTAGAGTAAGGGCTGTGGTAAGCATTGGAGAAGGACAAAAGAAAGCCCCTGATATAAGGAGTTCACAGTCTAAGTACAGATAATACACAAACAACTATGTACAAACAATTCAATTCAAAAGCTATTTATTAAACATCAACTATGTTCCAGGTATATGCAGGGTGAATTGGAAATAATCAACAGAAGTAAGGCACTAGAATAAGGAGGAATTGAGAAAGGCTTCTTGTAGTAGGCAGGATATGAACTGGGACCTGAAGGAAGTCAGGAGGCAGAGATGAGGAGGGAAAAAATTCTAGGCAGGGGGTAACATCTAAATAAACTGCCTGGAGTTGGGACATGGAGTGTCTAATGGGAAGAATGGCAAGGGGAACAATGTGATTGAATATCACACCAATGTGAGGAAAATAAGCATTCAGTATATAAAAACTATAATCTGGTACCATTTACATTCTATTGATTATCAGAAGTCATTCAATATCCCTTTTCCATCAAACTCCAAGCAATTATTAAAACAACAACAGCTAAGATGACTATATGGTTAAATAGATAAACAATGGGGTACAGAGGTAATGACAAAAATTAAAAGGAATACTATTTTAACAGTAAAAGAAACCTAGCGAGAAAGATAAGAAAACTCAATGCTTGTTTGAGTCCCTAGACTGAGAAGACATAGAATGCTACCTTGCATTTTTTTTTTACAAAAGGAAAACTTATATAGCTTAATTATTTTTGACTTGTATATGATATCTTCATATTTTCTTTTATAGCATAGTTTTTCAATATAGATAAACCTACTCTGACATATTTTTTACTAAATATTTAGAATTATCTAAAGTTACATGTTATCTTTAAAAAAGAACTTTTCAGGGTAATTAGGTGGTACAGTGTATAGAACATTGTCCCTGGAGTCAGGAGGACTTGAATTCAAATCTGACCGAAGACACTTACGAGCTGTGTGACCTTGGGTGAGTTACTTAACTCCAGTTGCCTCCAAAAAAAGGGAAGAAAAAAAAACTCTTTTCAAGTCCCCATTTAAAAGTGTAAAATGGTAAATTGAAGAGAATTTTTGGTTCATTCTTATTTTGGAAATCATATCAGAGTTAGCTAGAATGATACAATGGATAGATTGATGGACTTGGAGCAGTAAAATCTCAGTTCAAATCCCACTTTAGACTCATTACTGGTGTGATCATGGGGAAATCACTTAACCTCCGTCATCTCAATTTCTTAATATGAAAATGGGGATAGGAATAGCATATGCCTCCCAGAGTTGTTTTGAGGATCAAATGAGTTAATATTTGTTAAAACAAAACAAAGCTTTGCAGAGCTTAAAGTGCTATATAAATTTTTGCTATTATATTTCCCCCTACTAAGGATCATTCAGATTTAGAGGCATGGGCATGGGAATCAGAGGCAGAATAATTAAGTTCAAAGATCGACTCTTTTACTCGTTCATATGACCTTGGGCAAGTGAGTTCATCTTTCTAGGACTCCATTTCCTCATCTTTAAAGGAAGAGAGTTGAAATAAATAATCTATAATGATTTTTTGAGTTTTAAATCTAAGATTCTGTGGAACTCAAAATATCTGTGAATCTTTTGAAGCATCATAGTATTTTATACCAATGAGTCAAAAATGGAATATTATTTTATCTCCTTAGTTTGTCTGAAGATATTTGATAGCTATGGTGTTCAAGATGTTCTAAATTTCAGAAGAGTTTGGAACAAATGTTATACTCCCTTTGTGTAGCTGCTGTGAAAGTAGACTTGGAAAGTACACTTTATTTCCCTGAGATTCTTGCAGGAAGAAGGCTTGTCTAGAGAGAGGATATAGGTGATTTGAAAATTAGTCCAAACATGTTTAATATTAAAATGAAAGCATGCATAATGGACATTGACATTAAAGAAAGAACTTTATACATAATATTTGAGATGGTAAGTGTCTTTATTATCCCAACAATGCAGCAAACCAGAGTTCAGAAGCCTCAGATTTTAGTCCTTCTGAAGCATTTTTCTGAAGTTATCCTCCCCCCTCCTTCCTCAATTCCCAAATTCCATTGGTAGGGTAAGTCAGTCCACAGTCAGTAGCTGCTTTTTCTATTCCTTTCATCATTCTAGGGCTAACAACATTATCTATTTACTATCTGCCAGACATAATTAATTATTTTGTTTTGAAGAAGGGGTTTACTGAAATGATAAAGTAAGTATAATTTGTTCTAAGAGCAGCTCCTGTGCCCAAAGCTAAGGCTCATTTTTCCAAAAATACATGGAGAATACATAGGGAGACTGGGCTTGAGCTTAGAGAGCACATATGCTAAAGGGATAACTCACAATTCCTGGTCACGGGAAGTTCTTTTTCTCCTTCACAAAATCCTCATGAAATTATTATTATTATTGGCTTTTTGGAGAGCAGTTGGGGTTGAGTGACTTGCCCAGGGACACACGGCTAGTTTTTGTGTTAAGTGTCTGAAGCTGGATTTGAACTCAGGTCCTTCTGACTCCAGGGCTGGTGCTCTATTCGTTGTGCCACCTAGCTGTCCTTCTTCATGAAATTGTTGATAGGGGAATCTCTCTATTAGGCTACAAGGATTTCTAATTCTTACTGTGCAAGTGTGTTATAGAACATCTGTGGAACTGTACCACATAAAAATCAGTTGACAGTTGTGGATTTTTTAAATAAAAAATATTTAAGGAAGCCATTTTCCCATATTTCCAATATTAAGTTATATAATATAATATAATTGATATATTATATTAATATTCCCAATATTAAGTACCTATTTTCCCATATTTCAAGAATTGTTCTGTGGAAGAGAGATTGGACTTAGATTGCTTGTTTTAGTTGATGGAGGAAGGAATAATAGGTGGATGATACAGGAGGAAACTCTATCTTTTCTAGGGAAAACTTCCTAACAATTAATCTATAACTGAAATGGAATATTTTGATAAAGGACAAGTTTCCTTTACCAGAAGTCCCAGAAAAAGACTGAATGACCAGTGTTGGAGGATGCTCTGGGCATGATTCTTGGTCTGTTGTTATTGACATGGGATACTTCTGAGGTGTCTTCTACCTCTGAGATTATATGATATTTGCAGTTCATCTGCAAATTCCTAGATCTTAAAAAAATACAACTTTGTATTTTTACCTTTCCAGTAAGATAAATTTAGCCTCTTCATACTGAACAATTTCCTGGGATTCAGTAAGAACAACACTATAGGGAAATGTGCTATAACAAAGCAGAAAATTACAATAATTATTTTTATTTTCATATTTTATATTTTATTTTCATTCCCCTTCTCAAAATATTCAAAAGTCTCTCATCATTCATGGGATGGAATTTAAGATGCTGGGTTGGCATTCAAGTTTTACCAGTCTTCTCCCAACAGAATTTTATAAACTTAATTCCCTCTACTTCAAGCAGGCAACCAATCAAGATTCACCTATTAAATAAACACTTGGCAGTGTATCAGATACTATCCTAGACACTTAAAATACAAATATGCAAACGAAAATGATTGCTGCTCTCAAAAAACTTATATCAACTTCCTGACATAAACTCTAAACTCCAGTCAGACTTCACTCTTCACTGTCCACTGAATGTTCCTTATTCACCCCTATCCATTCATTACTGGTTATACAGTTTGCTTTGCCCAGAGTCCTTACCGTGTTTCCACTTGCTAGATTCAAATCTTGCCCCAGACACTTACTAGCTGTGTGACCTTGGGGAAGTCACTTAACCCCAATTTCCAGAGAGACAGACAGATAGACAGATGGATGGACAAAGAGAGAGACACACACACACACATACACAGAGAACATAGCTGGTGGTAAATAAATGTCTATTGATTGATTGAATATTGTGTCAAAGAAGAAGCAAGTATCTAAGATAAGGTAATTTCAATCTTTATTAAGGTCACAAAATAAACTCCAAGGAAAGATCTCAGTGTCAATAAGATTAGAGGAAGATGCCCAGAAAGCCCTCTAAACAGATATTAATGTATATTTGAAAATTTAGTTGTAGGAAGATATTAGAGTGACAGTTAGCAGATGTACTCAGACACTGTTCTAGGATTTTCTTGTCCTACTGATAGGGAATGACTTTTTCTCCTTGACCTAAGAAGGCAGAATCAAGATCAGTGGGCACAAGTTGCAAAGACAAATATTTGGACTTGATGGAAGGAGAAACTTCCTCACAATGAGATTTGCCCAAAAGTAGAATGTACTTCCTCAAGAGGTACTCCAGTGAGTTCTAGCTCAGTGGAGAACCTCAAGCAAAGGATGGATAACCACTTGCCAGGGATTTTATAGAGAAGATTCTTTTTCAGGTATGGGTTAAACTGGATGAGGTCACTTTCACCGCAGATTATGTGCTTCTGTGAATGAATTGTTGTTGTTTTCCCATTTTTAATCCAAACACAACCATTACCAAATCAACCTGGTCGGAGTCTGTTTTTCTTCATCCTTTGTACACAGATATCATAAAAATATTAATCTCTGATTTTAGTTTCCTCTTTTGTAAAGTGAAGACGGGTAATATCTTTCTCACTTAATTTGTTGTAAGGATCAAAAGAGAGATAGATATTCGATAAACTATAAGCCATTATACAAATGTAATATATACTGTTATATTTATATTGTATAGACATATGTTATACATGAAAATATAATGAATAATAAGGTAGAACTATTATAATGGATTATGAAATTTAACCCCAAGAAGAGCATGGCATAAGGAGAGTGAATTTTCTTGAAACATTGCCAGATTTTATTCATAGATTCCTGAATGGAAATGAAATCACTTTATTCATATTGATGGAATCCTAATAGTTGACTGTGACTCCAATATCCAAACTTCATTATAGGCCCCAATGAAGAGCTCCACTGTACCTACCTAGCCTCCTGCACCAAGGTCCTAACTTCTTCATATATGCCTCACTGTTCACTAGAACAGGTGCGTCCATGAATTCATAGTTCTCACAGAAACAACAGACATGTCCATGTGATGGGATCCTAGGCACTTCCTCTAGCTAGCCACTGCCCCAAGACCCATCACAACAGAAACAGATGTGTTCATGCACATGACCACAACCACACCCATCTAGTCTCAGACAGGAATACAACAGTCAGCCAATCAAAAAACAGAACTACCAGGATGCCCAAGGAGGATGTGGACTTCAAAACAATGGGAGGGATTGTCCCTAAGTAGGCACCTATGCAGTTATAGTAAAGAATTGACCTAGAGCGAATTTTTGACATAGAGAGGCTTATTATAATATCATTATCATAAATAGTTATCCCCCATGGGTTTTTCTGCATGCATTGTGGGTAATCATGTGAGCAATTCCACTCTGACTGGGACCCTTCTTCCATTATTTAATCCTTTAATAAACTCCTCCTGCCTTTTTAATATTAATCATACTCTGATATTCTATGGAAATTTTGATTATGTAATCAGCATCTTTACCATATAAAAATCCACATTGCTTTCTCTGAAGTTGCTGGTTCCTCTTGGAACTTAGCCCATTCCATGAGAGGCTTCAGTCTCAATGAATGGATATACTTGGATTAGAGGTCGTCTGACTCTGAAATCTTTGAGACGGATCCACAACAACACATCATGAAATGAAACCACAACACTTTTGGTATCCCTGGGTTTAAACTGCAACAGGTTTTGGTGTTCCTGGGTTTAAACCACAACAATATGAGATATGCAAGTTTTCTCTGTGGGTGTATGTGACAGTTGAAATTTCATATATGAAAATGTTATTTGGTGTGTGAAATGGCAACGTGTGTGAAATAGGAAAGATAGAGTTCTGAGACTGAAGTACTGACAAACCCATTCCAATGTTCTCTCTGAAACTTAAAGTCTGTTTCACCATGGGAGAGTTACTTAAGTTCTGAGACCCTCAGTTTCCTTATCTGTGATATGAAGGATTAGACTAAATGATCTCTAATAATCCTTCCAGCTCTGAGTGTGGGAATTTGTGAACCTCCCTGAAAAGTAATCTCTGGGACCAATAAAGTCTCAGATCATTGGGCATAATCCATATGGAAGATGTCACTGGTTTCTAGCATCTAAATTCTGTTATCCTCTAGTTAAATGCTCTGAAGAAAGAGATAATTATTATGGAACATTAAATGGCTTTTTGGTTTTCTCAAACTTTGCTCATCTTCCAGTATCATAGATAGCTTTTTTCCCATTTGCTCTCTGATGTATTTGGCTCATTCCCCAAGGCTTATTGGTTTTATTAAATAACTTTAAGCACTGTGAGGGGCCAAATTTCCAAATAGACTTCTTAATGTTACAGGGCAATGGTGGTCATAGCTATTTGTGTGCATAAGATTAATTGCAGCACATGAAAATCAAAATTTGCAGGCACCATTAAGGAGAGGCTGTGAGAAATTCTGTCTGTTTAATGAGTATTGAAATCACAAATTCAGTTGCCCTAGCACTGGGCAAATGGATTAGGTTTGATCAGTACAATTTTCCCACATAAGCACATATACACACATTAATATAAATATACTTTATCTTCTATGTGACTATATCATGGTCTGATTTTTCTTTTTACTGAAAGAACCATGTGAGTGACTAGTATTATATAGCTAGAAATATGCCATTCTTGGCTCAGGAAATAGCAGCAAAATCTCTTTGACAAATGGCTCAATAATCCAGCAGAATACTGATGATGGATACAGATGATATTTCGATTGTTATTAGGAATTATCATGCCATCCAATTTTGGGTGATAGGGTGATCACATTGCATTGGAAGAAAAATGATCACAGGATCACAGAATTGGAGAATTGACAGTCTTCTAGTTTAATTAATGCCTGAAAGGAATCCCTATCAAAATACACCCTACAAATGGTCATAGGAGTAAGAATTGTTTAAGTCATTGTCCTTATATCCTCAATGAAGATAAAATACTTGTTGAATGACTGATAATAATAAAGATCAAAGATTTAGAGCTAGAAATAACTTTAGAGGCTACTGTGCTTAATTCAGATCCTTGAACAAAATAAAAAATATTCCATCTGTAAATTATTTTCCCTACCATAAAACAAACCTTTCCAATTCCACTAAAGGACTCAAGCTAATTTATGATCCTGGGATTCCTTCTTTGGAAGTGCTCTACTTGCCAAGATGGCAGACTAGAAATAGGACTTCTGTGTGGCTCCAGCTTCCACCTCCTCCAACTCATGTAAAAGGTGACTCTGAAGAAACTTTGAGCTTACAGAAACCACAAAATGACACAGAGAAACTAGCCTCCTGCTGAGGACAGCCTGGCAGGCCAGCAGGAAGCAGCCAGAACAGAGCTCTGGGAGTCTACCCCAGCCCCAGGAGAGCCCACAGTTTTAGCCATAGGGTGGACCTGACCAGCAGCCAGCTGGAGGGACTTCAGATCAACAGCAGCTGTGGCAGTTTCCAGAATTATCAACCCATAGATGCTAAGGACAAAGTGAGAGGTCAGTGCAGTGTGGACTTTGAGTTCTAGTAGTTTGGGAATGCGGTTCAGCCTTTATTCCCTGAAGGGAGAAGCCGCTGAGGGACCACAGCCATGCAGATGTCGCCATGTGGCAGCTTCAGCTCCTGGCCTGCAGATTGTAGGGGGACCAAGCTACCAGTCTAATGGGTAATTGCTTTTGTTTTAACCTGCTTGGATCAGGATTGCAGTCCAGGGTGGAGGTCGTGGTATGTGAGAAGAGCTTGCCAGAATGTGTGGAGGCTTCAGAAAGGGCAGCCAACTAATACCTTCAAGAGCTAAGAAAATCCCAGTGTTTGGGATGAAGTCCCCCTGTCTGGTGGCAGAGTCCTACTGTGGGAAAGCCCCAAAGTCAAGTAATTGAGTGGCAACATGAGCAAACAAAGGAAGCAAATCAATCAGAACAATCCAACTTTACACCCCTATTTTGGGGACAAAAAGGATCAAAGCATGGAACTGGAGGAAGACACCGAAGTCAGAACTCCTGCTCCAAAAGCTTCCAAGAAAAATGCTAGCTGGTTAGAGGCCATAGAGGACCTTAAAAAGAATTTTGAAAAACCAAATAAGAGAAGTGGAGGAAAAGTTGGGAAGAGAAATGAGAACAATGAAAGAAAATTATGAAATGAGAGTCAACAACTTGACTGAAGAAATAACACCTTAAAAATAGACTAACTCAAATGGCAAAAGAGGATAACAAAGGCGATGAGGAGAAGAATGACTTAAAAAGCCAAATTTGCCATATGTAAAAAGAATCTCAAAAGCTCACTGAAGAGAATCATTCCTTCATAATTAGATTGGATCAAATACAAGCTAGTGACATTATGAGAAATCAAGATACTATTAAACAGACCCAAACAAATGAAAAAAAAAAGGCAGTGTGAAATATATCATTGGGAAAACCACTGACCTGGAAAATAGATCCAGGAAAGATAATTTAAAAATTATTGGACTGCCAGAAAACCATGATTCAAAAAGAACCTAGAAACAATCCTTCAAGAACTTCTCAAGGAAAATTGCCCTGATGTTTTACAACCAGAGGAGTAAATAGAGGTTGAAAGAATCCACCAGTCACCTCCTGAAAAAGATCCCCAAAAGGAAACTTCTAGGAGTATTATAGCCAGGTTTCTGAATTCCCAGATCAAAGAAAATATTACAAGCATCCTGAAAGAAACAATTTGAACATTGTGGAAAAACAATCAGTATAACAGGATCTAGCAGCTTCTTCACTGAGGGATCAAAGGGCTTGGAATATGATATTCTGGAGGTAAAAGCAGCTGGAATTAAAACCAAGAATCACCTACCTAGAAAAACTGAGTATCATGTTTCAGGAGAAAATATGATCATTTAGTGGAATAGAGGACTTTCAAGCATTCTTCATAAAAAAAAAAAACAGAGTTGAATAGAAAATTTGACATTCAGACACAAGAAGCAAGAGAAACATGAAAAGGTAAACAGGTAAAAGAATGATTTACATGCCTATATGGAAAAATGATAATTGTAACTTAGGAAACTTTTGTCAGTATGAGAATAGTTAAAGTGAATAGAAATTTATATATAAATAAATATATACACGTATCTACAAATGTGTGTATATATATACACACACATACATATATGTCTATATAGGAGGGTATATGGGCATATATATCATTATTAATATTATTTTACATGTAACTTGGAAATACGAGATACATTCACTGGGCCATAGAGATCCACCGTGCCCTACTGGAAAGTCAGAGGGGGTATGGGAGAAGATACAGGAGAGAGCAGATTGGAGGAGGGGATATCCAGTAGGATCACTATTTCGGAGTCGTGGGTAGGGGAAAACGGGGAGAAAATTTGTAACTCAAAATCTTGCAGAAATGAATGATATAAACTAGAAGTTAATAAAGCATTTGATTTGATTAAAAAAAAAAGAAGTGCTCTACTTCCAACATGGTTTCATCAGTGCAGCATACTGTGGATTTATTCCTGAAGTTTTGTCACTTGATTCTTCTCAAGATTTAATTTGAATTTTTGACTGCCACATCAATTAAGAAATGTTAAAGTTTGTAATTTGTATCTTACCTATCATGTATTTTGAACTTTGATTGTTTTTGTAATTCATGTAAAATGTTGGAAATATTAGATTCATCCTAATTATCAAATCTATCAAGATCTTTTTTTGGATTATGATTCTGCTTTCCAACATATTAGACATCCCTTTCAGCTTTGTGAATCTGTACATTCAATAAATATGCCATGTATGTCTTTATCTAAAGCATTGATTAGACATCATAGGATCAAGGAAGATCCCATCACTCGAGACCTCCTGTTAAGTTGACATTGAACCATTAGGCATTCTTCTCCAAGTCTGACCATTAAACTAGTTCTGAACCCTTTTAATTACATTATCTTCTAATTAAATCTCTGCATCATTTTTCAAATCATGGTATTAGAATACTTTAACAACTGTTTCTCTAAGATCAATTAACTCTACTTGCAATATTCTCCAATCTCCTAATTTAATAACTGTCAAAAATGAAATAAGGTTAGTTTGGCATGATCTGTTTTTAATGAAGCCATGCTGGTTTTTGTAATCATCACTTCCTTTACTGAAGTTTCACTAACCACCTCAATAATGATGCTTTCAAGAAAAAGACATAAAATTAAAGAGTGTGGTTGTATTTTTGCAAATCCTGTTTTCTCCTTTTATCTTTTTGTTACTTTTTTTTTAAATTAGTAAAATATTTGCCCTTCTCCAGTCCTCTAGTACATGTCCTGATTTCCACAATCTTTAAGATATTT
Organism: Petaurus breviceps papuanus; assembly: GCF_028583685.1. Lineage (NCBI taxonomy): Eukaryota > Metazoa > Chordata > Mammalia > Diprotodontia > Petauridae > Petaurus > Petaurus breviceps. Next base: position 10,788,029 of record NW_027185889.1, on the reverse strand, counting down.
CTAACAATTGCAGAGAAGAGCAGAAAAAAGTAGTACAGATGGGGGCAAAAATTATGTTATTGCCTTCAAAATTTTATTTTTGTGGATTGTTTTTAAAAATTCTATGCAACAGGTAATGTTTTCTCATGCAATTATCTTTGTTGATCTTCGTGTTTTGTCATATTTATGTTCATTGATAGTTCTCAATTTCATGCTTAAAAAATAAAATATCACTACCAGTGGCTCAGGAGTAACATTTGTAGGTTCTTTCACCATCAAGGATATAGTTCATTGAGACCAAGTGACTTGAATTCTTCAACCAGTTTTTTTTTTTTTTTTTGCAATCTACTTACTCACCTTGTATACCAAGTCCCTGTTTGTGATTTTTGTTACATCATCTTTAGGACAATGATGATCTAGTCTCTCCTTGGCAGAGAAAATAAAAGGAAAATAAAGAACGACCAGCTCCATTTTCTCTCTGTTATTGGTTACTAATGTTCTACGCACTCCAAGCAGTGCTTTTAACTCCTTTTTGACGCTTCAGTTTCCTCCAATATAACTAAAACTCACCCTTTTTGTTATCCTTAACTTCTGCTTAAAACTCTTGATGGTATTTAACTGCATGCACTGTGATATCCCTCTTCTGATTGTCATTACTTTCATCATAGATAGATAAATAGATATAGATGAATATACATATGCATTATATATTTTTAAAAAAAATCTAAGTTGATTAAAGACTTCTCTATGCATCCATATTTCTACCTTCATGCAATTTCAATTTCCCCCTCCTCATTGTAACAGTTCCTTTTTTATCTTCAGAATTTCTCTCTTGAGTTTTCTATCCCTCCTAGGTCGACATATGCTGAAAAATTCAATTCATTGAATCCTTCCTCTGATTTCCATGAAATCGACTTATCCTACATCTAGATTGTGTGTCAGAATATGCCTTCTTTCTCCTCTCTATCACAACTCATTCTCTATCACAGGGTCATTTCTGACCCCCAAGTTTCCATTGTTTCCACCACTGCAACCAATTCTTGGCTTTTAGTGTAATTTGAATTTAGATTGTAAATTTCACTTATTACTTTCTCAGTCTTTGAAGAGTGAAATTCTCTTAAAGGCAAGTCAAGAAATTATTAATTGTCTTTTTTTTCAGTCACTGAGAGAATTCCAGCAGATATTTAAAGTCTTTCATCACTTCTATATCATGCTTTTGGGTCTGGTCTGTATTTGACTTACTTAACTCCCCTCCCTCCTTTTCTGCCTCGTAAACTCCAATATAGTGTACTCTAATACCAATATTCTTCTGTTTCTGCCTTCATTGGTCATCTCCCAAATGTTTTTCACTATGTTTCTTTTCGACGGTTTCTGGATTTCCTCTCATTAGTTTATTTTCTTAATATACAATGCTACCCACCATACTGTCTTTCCTTTAACATGTTCTGCTTCTTTGGAATAAAGTATGTTCACCCAGAATATTATTTCAGTTTAGATTTTTATACCACCCTATATCAGCAAGAGCTGCCATTAAATCTAGTTCATTCAATGAGATGAATCATTCCAGGTACTATGACAAGAACTGGGAATGCAAATGCAAACAATGAGAAGGAAAATCTCTTTCCTCAAGGAATTTACATTCTAGTGGGAAGAGAAAAGTATAAAGGGATAGAGGAGTAAGGAAAAGGTAAAAATTGAAAAAGTAGCCAGAAAACTCAAGAGATGAGCCATGTTAGAAGAGAGCAGGATGGCGTGAATACTTTCTCAAATGGAGATGGATTTTGGACCTCTAGTTCATTTTACATATTGTCTAAACTCCAAAGATTTTTTGTAGACTTTTAAGGTGATGGTTTTGCTACTGGCTCCTTCCTTGGACTCTCTTTTTATATGGAATCCTCAGTATTGCCACCACCATTTCCTAATGGCAAATTAAAGAGATGATATCTAGCTTGGTACATAACAATAGGCATTTTTTTCCACCACTTTCCCCCATCCTTTTAATTTTAGCACCTATTTGATTTTATTTCCAATTGATAAGGACAATTCATTTTTTATTAGATTTTATTAGTGGTTGCATTCTTGGCTAGGATTTTTGCTATGGTCCAGAAATCTAAATTCCATTCATAGACTCCACCTCTGTCATCACATATGAACTGCTTCAAATAAGTTTTTTTTTTCTTTTGCATTATTTACCTTCCTTGTACAGCAGGGAGGAAAACATAACCTCTGACTTAGGTCTTCATTTTCTTTTCCCAAACTCCATAAATATTTGGAAAAACTTGCTTAAGATTTTTGTTACTATGTGATTTTTTTTCCCACTCTCCTGAAAACTTCTGTTCTGAGAGGGAGGCAAAACTACACTGGAAACAGAGATAGTAAATAGTTGGTTGCTTAAGAGATGTAATCATTACACACTCAATGTAAGTTAATACAAAACTACTCCCCAAACTGTTTGAGATTTTTTCCATGTTTTTAACTACTTTGCATGATTTCCCCTCACCCTTAATCATATTTGATCATTTTATCCTAGGATCTCCTTAAGACCTTTATACCTTATTTGTACCACTTCCTAACTTGATAGTGATGCCCACTTTCCTTGAATCTTAAAGACTCCACCTCTATTCTCCACTTGTTCCTTTTTAGAAGCCACATATTTCACTAATTCGATACAATCATTAATTAAGTTCAATAATTTACATTGTTCATCAATTTATTACTCTAACCATTTCATATTTACCTTATCTTACAGTATCTGAATGTATAATGGCCTTCTCCTTGTCCTTCCTGTTATATATGTCCTTCCTTGTCTTTTCAACACAAATCTCTTTTCACCTTTTTTTCTAACAGAATATGGCTGGAGATTCTGAAACTAGAGATTATTCTCCTAATTTTCATTACCCCCCCCAAAGAAAAAATCAATCTCTGGCCTTATTCAAAACCCATTCCCTTTCCAAATGATCCAATTTCCTTGTTCTTCTTTGACTGAAGATATTCTTTCTTCTTCTAATCCCTCTCCCAAAACTTTCTACCACAGAAATCTTAAAGAAGAGAGGAAGACACACACAGATAGATAGTTCTTGTCTATAGTAAACTAAAATTTATTGAAGAGAATAATATAACCTATACACAGATATGTACATATAAGAGAAGATTTCTGAGGGTTAAAGCCATATCTCTAACATTTGCCTAATGATTAACAAATGTTTCTTACTTTTGACTAAAAAGATATGTGTAGCAGCAAGCACCCCAAGCGTCCTCGGGTTTGCTGCCCATACAGGTTCTTGGGTCTGCTTTGCTAAAGGAAAGCAACTCAAAATGGGTTAACAAGCTTACTTTAATCAGT
>NW_027185889.1:10774208-10784697 GCF_028583685.1 Petaurus breviceps papuanus | reverse complement strand
GACCCACTGGCCAATCAAAAAGTATCTACTGAAAAACAAGCCTCCCTCCCCAGGCTTCTGGTGCACTTTAGCCTAGGGGCAGGGAAGATCTTTAAAATTTACATTCCCATTACAATATGTCAGCTTCCTTGAAAAAAAAATGAAAGAAAACAAACAAACAAACAAAAACAAACAAGGTTAGGGCAGAGGGGAGCATCCAAGGACCTATAGGGAAATGATAAATTCACATATATTATTTTCTCTGGAAAGGGTGTTGGAACTAGAGTCAAAGTATCTGAACCTCATAAAGAAGATAAAATTTCTGAAAATCCTTCAGATTCAATCCACGTCTCTGGAGTGGCTTAGGAAAACAAACATCTGAAACTCCTTTCCAATCCAAAGTCTCACTGATTCTTTGACTTACTGTCATTATTATGTGAATAAATAAAATAATAACTTGTGACAAAATAGAGATCCTTCAGCATTAGTGGAGGAATTAAACCTCCATTAAGAAAAATATAGATTTGATTTATAGAATTTAGCTCAATAAAGACACCTTCAATTTTCATTCTCCTTCCTGAGAGAAGGCCTTTTAAGGGCAGGAGTAAAATGGATTTTAAGTTGTGAAATTTTATCATTTGGGGGGAAAAAGGAAAATTATCAAAATTATTTCATTATGTGAATGAAATGTGGTAATAATTTTTGGCAAAATCAAAAAACATCTGATATCTCCATTTTAGATAACTCTTGTTCACTTCTGCTCTATTTAATGAAACGTTACTTCAGGTCAGGAAGAGTACTTGAATTCATGCTAAATTGTGACTCAGAACTATAGTTTTGACTTCAAATTCCCTCCTTCTGTATCTTATTAACAGTTTTCTTGAATTCTGACAATACATACAAGGGGTCCCAAAGGTCTTGGTGGAGTTTTAAGATATTGAACTTTAACTTAGAATTCTGAAATATCATGTATAACATCAAGGGGTGGGATGAATATTGAGAATTTCAAAGATAGTAGCAATAAATGACTCAGTATCTTAGGCTATAGCATATGTTACATATACACATAATTTGTAGCACATTACATGTGCTACATGATATGCAATCAATAAGCATTTATTAAGTACCTACTATGTGTCAGACACTGGGATAAGCAATGGGATACAAAAAGCAGTAAAAGATAGTCCTTGCCACCAAGGAGCTTCCAATCTAATGGTGGAGATAACATATAAACAGATATATTCAAATAAGTCTATGTAGTATACTATACAGCATACTGGAAATAATCCAAAGAAGGAAGAAGCAGCTATATGGATAGTGGATAGAGTACCAGTCAGGATGCTTACTAGTTGATTGACCCTTGACAAATCACTTAATCCTGTTTACCTCAGTTTCTTCGTCTCTAAAATGAGTTGGATAAGGTAATGGCAAACTAATATCTCCAGCATCTTTGCCAAGAAAACCCCAAATGGGGTCATGAAGAGCCAGATGACTGAAATGACTGAATAACCACAAGAGAGAAGGCACTAGAATTGAAAAGGGTTGGGAAAGCGTTCCTGTAAAAGATAATATTTTAGTTGATACTTAAATGAAGGTTAGGAAGCCAGTAGGCAGAGATGAGGAGGGAAATCATTTCAGACATGGCAGACATCTGGGGACAATTCCAAGAAAAATATTGAGTATTATCTGTGGAATAGCAAGGAGGAAAGTGGCACTGGACCAGAGTATGTGGTGTCCAGTAAGGTGGAAGAAGAGTGGAAGGGTAGGAGGGTGCTAGATGGTGAAAGGTTTTGTATGCCAAACAAAGCATTAAATACTTGATCCTGGAGACAGAAGGGAACCACTGGAATTTATTGAATAGGGGCTTAACATGATCATACCTGGACTAGAGTTGGGAAAGATTTGAACCAGGCATATCCACCAGAAGGCTACTGAAAAGCCATGCAGGAGCAGCTTTCCAGAGGACTGCTGCTGTGAACAGCTTTCAAGGTTCTGATAATATAGTATAGCAAACTCCCTTTTTATTCAATAACAAATCAGAGCAAAACATTTATGGAAAAATCAAGGTACAGCATTCAGAATGTTACAACTTATCACAGAAAATCAAAATCACCATTTCACAACTCAACAACTTATCACTAAAATGGCCACATGGTTTTCAACAAAGTACAATCATTTAGTAACTCAATAATTCAATCATCCTTAAGGAGGCTTGCCTCTTTAAGAGCCACAAAGTACAAAAGTCAAAGTTCTCCTCCCATGGAGTGCAATTAAGTTACAACTTCAACAGTCACTACTCAATCATAAATCACTACTAGGTACCCTCTTAAGGGGTAGTAGAAAATACAAAGGGCATTCACCCCTAGTTCACAAGTAAGTTACAATTCCATCCGTCACTACTCAGTACCCACATAAAGGTCTTTTCATCTTGACTCAAGGAAGACTTTCAGCTTCTATGGTTCCTCTTCCATGGTCCCAGCTCCTACATGAATCCACCAAACTGTCACCTGGGTTCAAAGGCAGACAGCTCCCAGTTCCTTGTCCAGATCTTCATGCAGTTCCTGCTCCACACTGAAGCTCACAGTGCCTAGTCCATCTCAAATCTTTCACAGTCTCTGTTCCTGGGAAGACAAGGATTAACAAAACTACAAGAGCATTCATGCACATTAACAAAGTCACAATAACATTTGTACAAAGTACTGGCACCACAGTCATTCTTTCTCAGTCCTCTGCAGCTCCCGCTGGCCCTCAGAAGTCTTTAGCACCATAAGCTCCATTCTCAAAATCAAAATCATTTTAAAAACCTTTACCAGATTGATGACAGTGTCAGAAGGGAGAACAGGGCCTATTTGGGAGATGTTGCAAAGGTGAAATTGACAAGCCTTGGTGACAGAGTAGATATGGGAGATGAGAAACAATGAACCTGAATGTACTTAATTGATATTATCATAGTATATCTTAACACAGTGCCAGAGAGTGCTTAATAATTGTTTTCTTCCTTTCTAACAGACAACATCAACAAAATGAGTGATTGAAAAAAAGGGTTGAGTTAGTCATGTTGCATGAGTGAGGTATAACAGATAAATTACCTTTGCTCTATACTGGTATCTATGAAGTAGTAGAAGACTTAGACAAAAGCCTCCAGAACTTTGGACAGATCCTCTATGAAAAGAATATGGTGATGCATGGCTAAAAATTGTACAAGGGCAGAAGTCATAGATGGACAGTTTGGTACATTTAGAACTTTTGAGCTGGAAAAGAAATGAAAATTCCCGAGTTTTAGAGATGAGGAAATTGAGGTCTATAAAAGACCACACAAGTAGTAATTGTCAAAACTGCAATTTGAACTCACATCCCTTGTCTTGAAGTCCAGAACTATTCCTACACAAGACTAAAATTCATCATTAGAACTTCAAGCAAAGGTTGGATGACCACTTTGGGGGATTTTGTAGAAGGTTCTTCTTGTTTGGGTAGGAATAATATCAAATATCCACTGCTTGCTAACTAAATGAAAAACAACAGCAACAACAACAAAACTTGACCTCAGAGTTGATAGACATTATTAATGTCAATGACTCCCATCTTCATTCCACTATCAACCACCCACCAATAATCTAAACCTTCCATATCTTTGATTCTGTGTTTTCAGTCATAAACAATTGGACATTGGGTTATGCTTTTTTTTTTTTTTAGCTGATAGGAGGGTTGAAGGAGCCCATGGGGTAAGAGTGTCTAGGTGGCACAGTGAGTAAAGTGCCGGACCCAGAGTCAGAAGGACTCGAGTTCTGGCCTCAGACACTTAACACCTTCCCCCCCCACACACACACACACAGACACATACACACACACACAACTAGCCGTGTAACCTTGGGCAAGTTACTTAACCCCAGTTGCCCTCCAAAAGGCAAAAACAAGAAGAAAAAAGGAATGGGGTTGTAATTCATGAAAACTATCTGCCAAGGAATTATGTTGTTTATGATCTGAGAAGGGGAGAGAGTACCCAGACTCATATAATCACAGTTGTTCTGAATGACTGAAGTAAGCAACACCTTCTACACTGCTGACAATCTTAAGTTGTGTTCACATATATTTCTACCCAAGAGCTGGAGTTTTACATTCTAAGTGACAATTGAGCTTTGGCACCTTACCCATGTGAAGTAAGTGCAAACTTGAAATTCATTTCTAATATGAAAACCTGCAGAGGTTAAGTAATATTTTAAAAACTTGTAAAAACAATTCTTCATTCACTCCCTCCTTCCTAAGATTTATACCTTAGTTTGTTTTTTAAATGTTTCTCTTGATATGTTTTCCATACATCATATTTTCACCCATTCTCTCTCTCCCTTTCAGAGAATGATACATCATGCCAAATATTTTTGAAGTCCAAAAAAAGGAAAAGAAGAGGAAAAAATCAACACAACAAAAGTCAGAAATATGTACAATATACCATGCTCATTTACGTCTTTCCTCTGCAAATGCCTGAGGTAAGGATGTATTCTCATATCACTTCTTTGGAAGAATGGTTGTTCATGGTAATTTAGTGACATTCATTTTGGTAATTCTTTAAATTTACATTTTTGTAGTTATGTCTTTTGCTTCCTTCAGTTTGTATAAGTTTATGTAGATCTCTTCTATTGTTCTCTTCTGTATTGTTTATTTTTAAATGAAATTAATTATTATTTTGCCCCTGACATTCCAAATTCTAAGAGATATACATTGATATGGAGGAAACTTTAAAGAAAAAAGCTTCCTTGATTTATGGAGGGAATTTCCATGTAGGAAATATCATGACTATTCAGGAAAAAAATGTATCCCAGTATACTTTTCAACTCGAGCCAAGAGACATTTTTTTCTGGTCTTTTCTCCCCCCACCATCTAGCAGGCATCATAACATATATCACCTTTCAGAGAATTTAATTTATCTCTAAGTGGGATGAAAAGATGAGGAGATTGCCTCCTCCACACTCCCACATAATATTAAATATTCAAATAGGTAGTTGCAAGGAGTTTGGGAGCAATATTTCAAGCCTGAATCTTAGCAGCTAAAGATTCATCTCTGAATCCTGTCATGCCTTTAAAGTTAAGAGGAAAAAAGTTTGCAACTTGCTTAGCTAATTTTCCATCCTGTGGTATAAAAAAAGTTCACTTCATTCAAATCAGTCTTTTAAATTGATCCATCTTTAGTACACTGATACATAGGAACATAGATTTAAAGCTGAAAAAGACCTCAATGTTCAATTCCTTCACTATATAGATGAGAAAATTGAGACCCCACTAAGAGGTGAGGTGGCTGTCCCAAGGGTAAACACATGATAAATAGCAGATATTGACTTAGGTGATTAAAGGATCATAGATTTAGAGTTACAACAGACCTCAGGGGTCCATCTCATCCAATCCTCTGAGGTCCCTTTTCCAAGATCTGTTATTTACCATGAGGAAGTAGACATAGGGAGGTGATGTGACTTGTGCAATATTAAATTTACTATAAGAAGCAGAACTGGTATCATTGCCTTATAGATTTAATGCTAGAGGGAGCCTCAGTGGCATTATACATATGCGAAAACTAATGATCCAGAAATTTGGAATGGATTCAAACCCAATTCCTCTGGGTTCAAGTTCAACATTTTAACTGTATGAAATGGTTTTAGGAATCTTAAATACCCTCCCATACTACTCTTGTAATTAGAAAAGGGAAATCAAATGTTTCTTTAATTTAAAAATATATTTGATAATTCAAATGGTAGGTGTTCTTTTCAGGAGAAATGCTACAGATGGAGGCTTTAGAGGCTTTAGAACTTAGAAATGTCATATACATTGACACATGCAGTCAGTGTCCACTGGTCTTGTTTACCTGGTCTTCTTTGTTACAAGAGAGGTTTCTACTACCAATGGTAGTCAGTCAATAAATGTATTAAGTCTTTGTGCTTGCACTCTGCTAAGGTCTGAAGTAAACAAAGAAAGGGAAAAACAGAATACAAAGAACAAGAGATGCAAATAACATTCTTTCATGTAAACACTGGAAAAAATTATGTGAATGTAAATTAAGGTATTTGCAGAAAATGATTTTTTTTTTTCAAATCCTAATATCATGGGTGGTATTCAATCTCTGTTTATAAAACAATGAATGCAAGAAGGCAAGCTGTACTTGGTCTTTCCTTGATAAGTCAGAAGTGAGGACTAAACTAATGCTGTTATCAGATTTGTCAGTCTTTCTCCTGACATGTAAGGCTGAGGGTATATGATGGAGGAGTTCTTTCTACATTACCCATACAGATAAGTTGGGGACTCCAGATTCTGGCAGAATCCCTGCCCTAGGGATTATGTCTTAATTTCTAGTACAAGCACAAAGACTCTCAACACTCAAAACATGGTGGCCAGGTTTATTTATTGCAACCAATAAAACTTTTGTCAGAGCCGACAGAAAATAGAGAGACCTCCTGATGAGTACCTCCTCATTTATTTCCATTCACTTATACTGCTGCTTTGGGTAAACCTCAAGGAGAGCATCAGAGCCTATTCCTTCTTGTCAGAAGCAAAATAGCCCAATGGAAAGAACCTTCACTCCAGAGTCAGAGCAACTAGTTTCAAACGTGGCCTCCAACATTTATTATCTCAGTCACCTTAGGTAAACCATCCTTCAATCAGCAAGTATTTAGCACATGCCTACTATGTGCCAGGCACTGTGATAGTAATTCAAATACAAAGGATGGGGGAACCCCTCCCCACAGGAACTTAATGGAGGAGACACACATGATACACAAATGTGTATAACAAGTATAAATTTATATGTGTATATGCATATGTAGTATCAATCTAAATTAATAAATAGAAATATATAAAGAGGAGATAACCGCAGAGCAATTTGACTAAATTATGTGACCTCCTCATGTCTGTTTCCTCACTTCTGAAATGGAAGGTTTGGATTAGATGAATTATAATGTGCCCACCATCTTTATTTCTCTGATTCTATTATTTTGGATCCCTTGAAGTATTTCCCTTTTCTGCTAATCTGGATTATATCTAGGCTCAGTAGATATCACTAGTCGCTGAATGTCATCATGGGTCTACACTTTTTTTTTCTGCAAAACTCCATAGCCTTTGGCCAATAGGAGAAAATCACTCCTCTGGTTTTCTCTCACTCATTGTTTATAGAACAAATGCACCTTTAGACTAAAGGGTAGTCTCCACTGGAGCATTTTTTTTTTCATTAAATTTCTCACTAAATCAGACCATACACAAGAAAAATCTGTAAGTGTTTAGAAAAACAGTTTTCTTTATTACAAATGGAACTTTGCTCAATCCCATGCTGTCCTGCAATACCAAGAGCTGTTAGTTATATGGTCCCATACACATAATTATCTCATTTGCATCTCACAGCAATTCTGTGTGGTTGTAACTACAAGTGTTATAGTCACCATTTTCCAAATAAGGAAATAGAGGCTTAAAGTGGATAAATGACTTAATCAGGGTTTCTCATGTCATGCAGAATTAAAACCTATTTCTTCTCAGTTGTATGTTTAATGCTTTTCATTATTCTCTAAGTCTTCTTAGGTTAGCACATCATAATTTATGTCCTCTCTCCCCAAGGTTCTTTTTTTTTTGTCTTTTGGAGGGCAATTGGGGTTAAGTAACTTGGCCAAGGTTACACAGCTAGTTTGCGTGTGTGTGTGTGTATGTTAAGTGTCCGAGTCCAGAACCGACCTCAGGTTCTCCTGACTCTGGGGCCAGCACTTTACTCACTGCACCACCTTGCCTCCCCACTCCCCAAGCTTCTTAAAAGAGTATCACAACCAAGACATATCTCCCCATCAGTTAAGAGCAGCAATTATTAACCTTTTTTGCATGTCATGACCTTCTGTGGCAGTCCATTGAAGCCTATGGACTACACCTCAGAATAATGCCCTTAAGTAATAGAAGGAAATGTTAATATCAATTAGAGTTTAATGGGAAAAAGATGTAATTTTCCCATCTGAGTTCACAAACCCCTTAAGTGTGGACCCAATGAACTCCAGGTTAAGAACCTTTAGTCTAAAGACAACAAAACAGAAGAGAGAAGATTATGATTTTCTTCCACTTTCAGTCCACAACAACTCCTCCTGTACAGAAGAGTAGATTTCTTAAATTAATGTAGGATTATTTTCCAAAACATTAAGGAGAAGTAGGAGAGAGAGACTACTTGCTATCTCAAGGAACTTTTTTGTTCAGAGGATGGAAAGATAGGTAGTTCTCACTACTCTATGCTGCCAGATCAACTGTAGCCAAAGTATTACAGGAGTTGTATAGTAAATTGGAATAGACTCCGATTTAGAAACCTGGGGGACTAAAACTGACTCTACCATGGACTATACATAGGTGACTGTAAGCCAGTAATAACCACTTGAAAAAGGTGAAATGGGCTCTCTGCAGAGAATGTGATTTCCTTCATATTCTAATTCTTCAAATTGAAGCTGGATGATTATTTGTGGGCTTTACTTGGGGGTATGTGTTCATTTAGATGGCTATAACCATTCCAACTCTAAAATTCTTCAGTTCTATGAACCATCAGCAATATTGTCCCCATTTTGTAAATGTAAGTACATTTAAGCTCTTTATTAAATGTTTCAACAAAATATATACTTTGAATATGATGATGGTTTGCTAATGGGAAGTGCTGAATAAATTTTTTCATAACATCATAATACATCATATATATCATAATACAGATTGGACATGTGTGTTGACATACATAAAATTAAGGGTGCTGGACTAGAACATCTCTAATGTGCATTTCATATCTAGCACTCTCTGATTCTACTAATACTGCCATGCGTGTCTAGCATCTTAAGACATCACAGCAAAATAACAACTCAATATCTCTTGAAATTTAAATAATCACATGCCTTTTCAAGGGCATTTGTAAGTTAAATCAATGCCTTCCTAGGCTTTAAGGATACATGTAATTCCTTAGGAGCCAAGCTCCATCTTCTCATTGTCTTTTATAATATACTCTAATTCCAAGTCATCAAGAAATGATTCAATTATTAATTAACCTAAATTGCTCTGCTGGGTTTTGTGAAGCTAAGCACATTTCAAGCTCTTTATTAAATGCATCAACAAAATCATAAACTTTAAACTTGATGATGGTTTTGGTTCAGGGAAGCAATGGTAGCACCTTTTTGTAATCTAGCACCACAGCATTGTCTTCAGATGTGATAGTCTGCTGTATTTGGGTACCATGGAGAGCTCAAAAGATTTAAAGTTAGGTATAGCTAATGCTGACAAAGTATATAAATTATGTGGGTACATGAAGTGGGCACCGAGTAAATGCAATTTGAAAGAATATATATAAAATCTCCCATTCTTTCTTGGAAAAAATGTATTCTTTATAATAGTTACAAATGTGAAATTTGAGATCAAGTTAGTGAAAAGGAACATGGGTTGCTTCAGGGAATGTTTTTGATTAAGGTTATTCTATTGCTTGCCTTGTGACATCCTGTCTCCCTAAATTCTAAACGTTGTTAAGAAATCCCTTTTGGGGATGCTTTTGTGGCCTCAAGTACTTAGCATTTGTGACCTCTTTTCTTAGAACTGGCTTTTCATTTCCATCTCTGCTGGATCTAGTGAATGTGACCCCTGAACTGTAAAGAATGCATTTCAAAGAGTGATTGAGCTATGATGCCCAGCTATCTTTGATGTTATGATACAAAGAATATGTTTTAAGCAGAATCTGAAGAAGGATGAATTGGAGGGGGGATAAATTCCATAACACATAGCCCCTCCAACTCACCCATGGGGTATATTTTTAACAGGTTAGAACAAGTAGTTTTCCCATATGAGGTCATGGTAAAATTAAGGAAATTAACTGGAACCAGGTTGTAGTAGAAAGAGAAATAACTTTGAAGTTGCCAGTGAGTCCCAGATCCTTCTCATTTTAGCTTTGTGCTCCAGCAATTCCTCATCTGTAAAATGGAATAATATTTATGCTACTAACTTCACAGGGTTGTTTTGAGAAGAGGGTTTTATATTGGAAAGTGCTACATAAACACCCAGGAATATTTACTTATCCATTAACCCAATTGCTCACGATTTTTACTATCCAATCTAGCCATTATTGCATTCCCTTCTTGTAATCCTTACCAGTAATTATAAGCAAAGTAATGTGTTAAGCAAATAAAATTTGAGGTCACTCACTATAAAAATATTTAGCCTTTTCCTGAGATTGAATATATGAACATGATCCATATGCATATACATATCTGGGAGGGGAGGTGGTGTCAATTGTGTCAATTCTGATTGCATCAATATATGGAAATCCTACTGCAGACATTCCAAGTACCAATGCAGATTGTCCGAGAGAATTGGAATGGGATATTGGGAAGGTAAGTGACTTGTCCATTATCAGACAGTTCTTGTATGGCAAAACAAAGAATTGAATCCAGGTTTTTATTACTCTAAGGCTGATCTGCTCCCCATGTATTATATCATTTTTTTTACTGGACCCATAATTCATTGGTATAGGTAGTTCCAGATA
>NW_027185889.1:10765617-10774198 GCF_028583685.1 Petaurus breviceps papuanus | reverse complement strand
TTTTTTTTACTGGACCCATAATTCATTGGTATAGGTAGTTCCAGATAAGGAACTTTTTCTACTAGTAGCCTGGCTGCATTGTATATTAATAGAAAGTTGGCTGGGGCACTCAGAAGTTGTGGCTTGCCAGTATCACACACAATCAAGGGCAAGTCTTGGAACTTTGTCTTCTTAACTCTAAAGTGAGCTTTCAACCCACCATTATTCCTTTCTTTATAGAAATAAATAGCTTAGCGGAAAATAATTTGGAACTCTTTTTATCTGTTCATTTAAACTTGGTGTTAGCATTTTTGTAAGATGGTATCTATTTAGGTCATGTTTTTATTCTCAGTTTTCTAAATCATTTTCACCTTCCTTTTCATTATTAATATCCAAATGGGAACCTGAGCCCCTTCATGGACTGTGGGTTGACCCCAAAGAGTGTATGATGAAACAAGCAACTAATCAGAAAACTGGAAGAGAGGTTATACCCCATACTCTCTCCCTCCAACACAATTCATCTACCCTTATTCACCTACAGTTCCTCATTTGTACTTCTTCCATATTGAAAACAGTGAACCTCACCCTTCTGTGTTGAGATTTGGTCGTTGAAGACAATTATAATGGAATGTCCAAGCAGATACCTAAAGCAACAGACTTCTTACCTCCTCCTCCTCTTCCTCCCCTGTTATCACCCTAAAATAATATCATTGCTGAAACAGACACCCCACAGAGAGTGAGCTTCACCTCCTGAGCCAGTGACTCTTGCGTAACAGTCTTACCCTTTTGTTTTGATTGGGATAGAGTAAATCACATGAAATGGGCAGGCACATGTGGGTTGGAGATATCTTTGTAGATATTTTTGTAGATATCCATGATTTTTTTCCTTCACCCCCAAACAAATGAACAGAAATACTTCCAAAGTTTCCTACAACTGTTGAGTATGCCATCATCTTTCTAGTCACCCAGGTTCCCAACTTCATTGTTACCTTTAATATTTCATTTTCCTTACCTCACATATTTAATTAGATGCCAAATCACATCCTTTATACCTTTGATATCTCCCACCACCCCATTTTTTGTATTCATGCAGACAACACTTTATGTCAGGCTTTCATCACCTTTCACTCAGATTACTCCAATAACCTTTTAATTAAACTCTCCCTTCTTGAATCTATTCTCCATACAGGTAGCAATGTTATTTTCCTGACTTTGACCAAGATGCTGTCTGAAAGGAAATAGATTGCTCAGCTCCAAAATAACTACCCCAGAAAATACCTAAGAAAATTAATGAACCAAATGATAAAAAATCCAATGACAAAATAAAATTAATGATTTCTTCTAGTTCAGAACTTTACAAAATGTCATCTAGAGGTCTATAGATAATAGGAAAGGGGCATATCATCAAAGTAATTACTAGCAGAGACAAATAATTTGGTAGCGTCTCAATGTGACTGAAGACTGAGTATACTTGCAAAGCACAAAACCTTCTCTACCCCTTCCCCCAAAAAAGCCTGAATGTAATCAGAAATCCAAATCCAGCACTTTCAACATCATCAGAAGTGGCGGCAACCAGTGTGATCATGGCAACATCTGAAGCCCAAAGGATGCAAGTTCCCTAATATTTTGTCCTATAATTTCACAGAAGACTCCATAGAGACAATTCTCAAAGATATATGTGATCTATCTCTACAGGATTCAGTATGGTGTAAGAAAACAAGGGTCTCAAATCAAGACCAGGAAGGGTGGATTTAAAAGTAGAGAAGGAGGGAGATTTGCACATTGTACAAGCTACTAGTTTAGGAACTAAGAAAAGAGAGTTAATTGAAGTGAAGTGAAGTGAAATAAGGAAATAAACTGAAGAACCAAAAATATTACAGATCAAAGATGCCCCAAAATGTAGCCTAGTAGAGGAGAATTCCATGGTAATTGCAAGTAGATACTCAAGGAAAATATATTTTCCATAAGGACAATGAGAATGTCTATTTGGAAAAATTAAAGAGAGAAAAGTAAAAGCTTTTGAGGAAAATATTTAGAAGAAAATGGTAAATTGCTTAGAATAGAAAGTACTGAACCTTATGAAGTAATAGAATGATAAAAATGAGAACATTCCATGAAAAAATCAGTTACTCCATGAGATTATTTGAAACAACACAACAAAATCAAAAGACTTAAAAATAAAACAAAATGTAAATTACACACTATCAAAACAATTCACCTAGAAAATAGGTCAAGGAGAACTAATTCTAGAATCATTGATCTTTATGAAAATAATGATTAAAAATCCCAGATATTTTATTTATATCAATAATAAGTGAAAACCATACAGATCTATTAAAACCAGAGGGCAAAGTAAAAGAGAAAAAATACATTGATGATTTCCTAAAAGAAACTTTAACAGGAATATAAACTCCAGAAATATCATAGCCAGAATCTGGAGCTTCTATCTCAATGAAAAATAGTGCAGTCTGAAAGGAATCCAACTTCCAAAGAACCAGAGTTGGGATCAAACAAGAATTGGCAGATACTACTATAAATGAAAGGACATCTTGTAAAATAATATTCCCAAAAGATAAGAAATATGAGATTACAACCAAAATATCTTACTCTCCAAAACTGAATATAATCCTATTTGGAGGAGGATAGAGAGCAAGTGGGAAGGAAGAATAGATGTTTAATGATAAAGAAAAAAAACACATAGAAACTTTGAAATACAAAGGTAAGATTCAATACAAACTTATGCAATTTTACCCCCAATAAATATAAGACATTGTGGGATGATATGGAGATAACTTTTTAACAGTGAGTGAAGAAATCAGTGCATTTTCAAATCTTAACCAGTTCAAAGGGAATCATTTGGGCTAAACAACAACAACAACAACAACAACAACAAAAAGAGAACTTAGGGTAGGAAAAAAAAGGGAAAGTAAATGTTATATATACTAATGTGGAAAAAAGGAAGAAAGGGTTATAATGATATTTCTGGTAATCATGGTGCACAAGAAGAATAATATAAAAATATGGAGGAAACATGAGGAAAAGAAACATGAGATGAAACTCTTATCTAAGCAGAACAATAAGTGATTAAATACAAACTTTTTTTATGGACAGCTGTTAAGGGGAAAGCAAATAAGGGAGGTTAAGGAATATTAAAAAGAGAATAATCCTGAGGAAGAAATATGAAAGCAAAATACCTTTTCTGATCCCATTGTTGACATTAAAAGGTAGAAAAAATTAAAACAAAGAACTGGAATATAAATGCATGCACCCGTTAGTTGAGGAATGGTTGAATAAATATACTGTATGAACATAATGGAATATTATCATATCAAAAGAAATAATGAGATGATGTGAGAAAATCCTAGGAAAAATGAAGTGATGCAAAGTGAAGTGAGAAGAACCACAAGGAGTAAGTATACAGGGACAACAACATTATAAATGAAAACAACTTTATAATAAAGTTTTTTAAAAAATGAACAATATCATCTCTAGAGAACCTTTAAAAAATCATGTTTCCCAGTTCCTGACAGAGAGATTATGGATTTATGTGTGGGAAAAGAAATATTTTGGGGAAACCAAGGAAATATATACTTTTTCCTTTGTTTGAATTTGTGTATTTGCTAAAATAGTTTTTCATGGTCTCTGTTTTTAAGTTGAGAGAAGGATTGAAAGGAGAGGTGGAAGAGACCCATTAAAGATACTTTAAAAAAATCTAGTTGGGAAAGGGAGAAGTTTAGAAAAAGAAATGACAACAAGCTACTAGACAAATTGGAGTTTATTATATACTTTTTTATAAAGGTAAATGACATGACATGGAGATTTATGGTTTTATGTAGAATCCTCTTTTCTGTTTTGATATTATGGAAATATATGTTTAATTTCAGAATAAAAGAGTTAATTTTGAAAAACAAAAATAAAAATAAACAAAATTTCACAAACCTCAGGGTAGATTATACTCTGGACAAAGTATGATTTCAGAAACTTGGAAAAAAATTTTTACAGCAATATTCTCTGATAAACAGCTAGTTTCTCAAATACATAGAGAATTGGGTCAAATTTATTTTTTAAAAAAGGAGTCATTCCCCAATTGATGAAGGATTAAAGGATAAGAAGAGTTTTCAGACAAACCAAAGTTATCCATAGCCATATGAAAAAATGCTCTAAATCACTATTGATTAGAGAATTGCAAATTAAAAGAACTCAGAGTTGCCACTTCATGCTATCAGGTTTGTTAATAGGACAGAAAAAAGAAAATGAAATGTTGGAAAGAATGTGGAAAAACTGAGACACTAAGGAACAGTTGGTGAAGTTGTAAAGCAATCCAATCATTCTGGAGAACAACTTGGAATTATGCCCAAAGGGGCATAAACCTCCTCTTTGACCCAGTAATTCTATTACCAAGTATGTATTCCAAAGAGATAAAAGAAAATGGAAAAAGATCTATTTGTAAAAAATATTTATAGCAGCTCTTTTTGTGGCAGCAAAGAATTGGAAATTGAGGGCACACTGAGTAGTTGAGGAATGGATGAAAAGATTGTGGTTTGTGATTATGAAGGAATAATATTGCATTATAGGAAATAATGAACAGAGAGATTTCAGAAAGACATGGGAAGAACATATGAATAAAGTGAAATGAACAGACCAGTTGAATATTGCACACACTAATAATAATATTGAGAGATGATCAGCTCTGAATGACTTGATTATTCTGAGCAACACAATGATCCAAGAAAATTTCAAAGGATTTATAATGAAAAAAAAAAAATGCTATCTACTGCCAGAGAAAGAACTGATGGAGTCTGAATGAAAATTAAAACATACTTAAAAAAAAACTTTATTTTTTCTCATTTTTTGTCTGTTTTCTTTTGCAACACGGTTAATATGGAAATATGTTTTGTATGACTTCCCATGTGTAATCTATGGCAAATTGCTGGCCTTTGTGAGGAGGGGAGGAGGAAAAAGGGAGAGAATTTGGAAGTTGAAAAAGTTAACATTATTTTTACATATAACAGAGAAAAAATAAATCAAAACAGAAAAAAATAAAGTATGATTTCATTTTTATCTTCTGTATTTAGTTTCTATCTTTTTGTGTAATTTCAATGCACAATGTTCATATTTAATGGTATAGTACTACAAGTTTATAATTTTTAATTAAATAAGTACACATTGTAGGATTGTAAGTGATGTTTTTCCTCCTTGATGTGCATGATCAAAAAGACTTAGAGACCACTCTTCTGAGGTACAATATTTTGCCAGAAAATTAATTTTCCATGGCTTTATTATATGACAAAGTATACAGAAAGCAAGTCATGAAGCCAGGAAGGCCTGGATTCAAGTTCTGTCCCTGAAAATACTGAATGTGACACTGGGCAAGTCACTAACCTCTGTGTGTCAGGCAACTCTCTAAAAGCATATGTAGTATTTTCTAATAGAGCAAGGGGCGCAATTTGATTAGTTGAAAGAGTTTCCTCAGGAAAGGCTTCTTTCAATGAAATCACTGGTCCATCCTCAGTTTCTATCTCTTTAAAGAAAAGAAAAGAAAGTACACTAAGATTTATATTCTGCATAGTTACATGGTATCGGTGATACCATTATTCCAAGTCACTAGAGGAGAACATGAGAAATTCATTGTGATATACACTAGGGATGCAGAGACAAGAAGGAAAGATTTCCTGTCCTGAAGGAGGTCATTCCTATACATAAGAAAGTGTTTTCAAATTTTCTACAATTAATTTATGGTTTTGCTAGAATGCTTTCTATGAATCATAAGTTTTATTACTTCCTTTGTGCCCCAAATAAAGGTGTATTATGCCTTATGATTGTATTTACAATAATTCTCTCTCCCTCCCTCCTTCCCCTCTCTCTCTTCTCCAGCAATATCAATCAACTTACAAATTATCAACTTTGTCTTGTGTTTATTCTTATTTTTGCTGTGGTGATGACTGGTCAGTTATTTCATCATTGGTACCATTCATTTCTCTCTAAGCTTGTAATAATTGAATCAATTATGCCCGCAATTTGATCATTTCAGCTACCTTAATGACTAAATCCAATTGATTCTGTGGTGATAAACTGATATTAGAGTAGAAAATATCTAATCATCCATGGAAATTAATTTAAAATTCCATAGAGGGCCAACCATAAGGTAAAAAGAATTTGGATAAACAAGAAAAGAGATTGAGACTTTTGCTTATAATTAGAGAAAATTAAATTTGCATTTTAAGGTTCAGATTAAGACAACTATCTAAGATGCTAGCTCCCTCTGCATTATGGAGGGAGTTTATACCTTGGAGTATCTCCAAAAGACATAGGAATCAAACATACCACCTTTCATTTTGAGATGAAAGGGATTTAAGAGATCTTATTGTGCAAAGAAGGAAATTGAATCCTGTCAAGCTTTACTATTCTACCTAGGGTCACATAATAAGTGTCTGAGCTAGGACTTGGACTCAAGTCCTTTTACTCCAAACATATACTATATTGGAATAAAAAAAAGTACACACTGAGGTTACCAGGTAACAAGATATGGAGGAAAAAGTAACAACTTAAAGGCTTATCTGAAAATAAGAAACTCATCTTTACCATCTTTTGCTACTTACTAGATGTATGGATCTGGGCAAATCATTTCAGTTTTCTAATGTGCACTTTCCTGATCTATAATATTTGAATATTGGAAAAGGTGATCTCTAATCCTCTTTCTGCCCTTAATCTATATTTATTTATTCATAGAGCTGAGCTTGGAGTCAACAAAACCTGGCTGAAACCCTATCTCTGTCTCTTAAGAGTCACATGACCATGGGCAAGTCAATGAAATTTTCCTGTTCTTGGACCTTCATCTTCTAAATGGGTATGAAATACCAATGTCACTTACTCTCTATGACCTTGGTCAAATTATGCCAACTCTTGGTGCCTTGCATTTGTAAATGGTGGGAGTGAATAATTTGTAAAGTTCCTTCAAACTATAGATTCACATTTTATGGTACTTGGAGGATTTTAAAATCATATAATATGTCATTGACTTATCATGAGGTTCAAATAAGCAAATATAGGCAATGAACTTTATAAATTTCAACATCTTTTATTAGTAATTTTATAATATTATGAGTGTATCACCCTGTGATGGGAAAAATATTTTAGAGCCTTGGGTTTTTATTTTAAAAACTAATATTCCTTAATTGTTTGGGTCTGTGATACATGATCTAATTTGTTGAAATAATGCCTGTAAACCTAAAAGAACTAGATATTTGTGGTCCTCAAGAGACAATGACTTCCTTTCTTTTACCATAAATGACAGTTATTTTTTCTCATAAAATTGTCAGAACTAGAAAAATGTTAAAGAAGTTTAGAATTGGTCATCAAGGCCATTCCATTAGGACAGAATTTCTTTCTCTAAATGTCTGATCCTCTATTCATAGGCATTCATTCAACTAACCAAGATGACAAAATATGGTAGGTTTTATTAGCCTCACAAATCAAAGGTGCTGGAGAAATGTTTTAGGGATTGGACAGTCATTTTTCCTTGGATGGCTTATAGTAGCAGATGAGGGCCCCAAGTATTCAATCATAGGAAAACCTACCAAGTGGAGACAAAAGAATTACCACACAGAAAAGCAATCAGGATCAGAATATATCAAACAAACTTGGGCATTTCCTTGATGTCAGTTTGAATAAGGCTTGAATGAAGTTTACAGCAAATTGAAGAAAGACAGTAGTAATCTAATACCCTTCTAAATGACCCACCAACCATACTGAAGTATGGCACAATCACACACATACCCACACACCCTTTCCAAATACCAGATAAAGCACAGACACACACACACACACACACACACACACACACACAAAACTAACTGTGCTACTTTTCTTTCAAGCTGCTATTTCTGTTTTTTTTTTCTTTCTGTTTCATCATCTGTAGGTCAAAGAGCATGGTTGGCAAATAGCACAGCAGGTAAGAGGAAAGACAGAATGCTTTAGGGACTATGGAAACTTTATTTTTAGGAAAGCTTTCTTTACTAAGAAATAATTAAGAGCATGCCATTGTGGAAAAGAGAAAACAGTTCTTACCAGGCTGTACTCTTAGAAATCTTATATAATCCAGTTATTCCGTGAAACACTTAGAGATATCCATGAGACCAGAGAAGACTTTCTGTGGGAGGTGATATAAAATGTGTACAGACTTTGAAAATCCTATTTTTACATTTTGTCTATATTAAAGGCCTTATATTTTTAAAAGAACCCAATGAACCCTCTTTTCTGGACCATATCTGTGGGGCAGATTCAGGTGTGGAAAAGGCATGTATTTGAAATTAAAGGTCATTTATATAGGTCTCTTATTTTATGAATGTGACAACTCTGTGTGGAAGGACTAAATAATTTGCCTAAGATCCCATAGCTAGTGAATAAAGACTGGACTCTTATCCTCTCTCAAATTTTTATTACCTTCTTATTTTCCCCACTTCTTTCATTGGGAAAGGATTCATACTTGAGTTACTCAATGAAGATGGACTTCTAAGAATCTAGTTCTGTCCAACTTATAAAGTTATTGAGAGAATGAGATATATTTTCCCGCCAAAATACAGCATTTAATTTAACTGTATTT
>NW_027185889.1:10748685-10765217 GCF_028583685.1 Petaurus breviceps papuanus | reverse complement strand
GATAGATAGATAGATAGATAGATAGATAGATAGATAGATAGATAGATGGATGGATGGCTGACTGGATGATTGGCTGAATAGACAGGGAAACAGAAAGATGGATGGATAGATGATAATTGACAGAGATGATAGAGAGATTGATAAATTATATATAGATAGATAATAGAGAGATTGAATGATAGATAGATAGCACTGGAAGTTGGAGAGTTAGAAACAGGCAGTGTAATGTCTTGAAAAGAGGGTTGAGTTTCAAGTCAGAGAACCTGGGTTCAAAATTTGAACTCTTTGATTCACAATCAAGTAAATCACAAGGCAAGTAAATTAATTGCTTTTGGATTCAGTTTCATCATTTGTAAAATTATGGGGGTTATATAAATTAATAATTTATTATTATAAATTAATAACATATAAATTAATAAAATCCCCTCCTGCTCTAAAAGTATCATCCTAAATCATCTGGATTCTAAGATACATTGCAACATCTAGGGATAATGTATGTCTGTTAAGAGACATATTACAAAATGTTACTGTGTCTTATATGTATCTTTTGTATCAGCTATATTATTTTTGGTCCAGAATTTTGATTTCATAAGTGTAGAGAATTCTTGGTGTGGAAAATCTATCCACCACCCTAGATAACTCCTTAGAGAGCTTCCTCAGCATGATGAAAAGATAAGAATACCATAAAACAAGAAGGGGACTTTAGCATTTATCAAGTCCAATCCTCTCATTTTACAATCAACAAGTCAACTAGCATTTATTAAGTGTCCACTATGTGCCACACATTGTGCTAAGCACAGATGTAGAATCTGAGATTGAATGATTTGCCCAGGGTCATGCAATCAGACCATTCTGAGGCAGAATTTGAACTCACTTCTTAGTGACTGTAAGGTCAGTCTTTTATGTGGCCTTGGTCAAGTTAATCCATCTATCTACTCCTTACTTTCCTCATCTGACTTCTGTGGTCCCTTCCTGCTATAGATTTATGATTCTATAGTTCTCCAAAATTTTATTTATAATTCACACTCTCTTGAACATTGGGGAATGTTTATCTAAACAATAACAGATAAAAATACCTCAAGGCACAAGAGAATCGAGGTATTGACGATACTGATGAATGTTTGAGGAATCTGTTGGATTTATTAATCTTCTAAAATTTGAAACTCCCCCTCCCCCCATGAAAGCCTTTTATCTCCTAGGAAACTGATGCCTATGAAAAAAATGTTTTCCCACATATCTACAGATATTTCTGGGCCCATGAGTCATAACCATAGGATGATGCAGATTACAAAAAGACTGCCAGAAGATGACTGTATCAGAGGGAATTCTGCCAGTATAATATTAGCTGATTATCATTTTAAGTCTTCCATTTAATTTTGGTATTTTGGTACCTGGGATTAATATAAGGAATCAGGGGATGCTTAATGTAATGCTTTCTTTTTTTTCATACTCTGTACATTTTTCTTTGTATATGGTTTTAATTATTTATCATATCTTAAGTAATGTCAGAATCATAATGAACTCAAAGCATGTGATATTGATGTAATAAATGAGACATTACATTTATAGATGAAAAATTCCTGCCTTGAAATATATTGAGGCAGGGCCAAGATGGCAGTGTAGAAGCACAAAAACTCCTTGTGCTCCCCACATTACCACCTAAAATACCTATAAAATATGACTCTAAACAGATTTAAGAGCTACAGAACCCACAAAGTGACAGAGAAAAATAAACCTCCCACTGAAGGCAGCCTGGCAGGCAGACAGGAAGGGTTTATTGCAGCGTTCTGGGAGCATAGTCCAGCCCCACATGAGCCAGTGGTTTTAGACCCAGGGTGGCCTAACCAGCCACAGATGGAAGGACTTTGGGAGAGTGGATCACAAGCAGCTGTGGAAGTTTCCAGAATTATCAATACAAAAATGCCAAAGGCAAAGTAAAAGGTCAGTGGGGTCTTCGGGAACAGGGGGTCTGGGAGTGTGGTCTAGCCTCTGCCCCTGGAGGGAGAAGTGACTCAGGTGAGGTGGCCACTGCCAAATGGCTGCTTCAGAGCTCCTGGTCTGCAGACCTTAGGGGGACCTAGCAACGCTTCTGAGGGGTAATTGCTCTTGCTTTAACCTGTTTGTATCTGGATCACTGTCTTAGGTGGAGGTCCTGGGATGTGTGACCAGGTGCCAGAGGTGGTGGAGGCTTCAGGGAGGACAGCCAATTAATAGCCCTGAACTAATAGTGAAAAACCCCAGTGATTTGGGACAAAGCTCTTCCCTCTGGAAGCAGAGTTCTACGGTGCCAAAAAGCTCAAAAGTCAAGTAATTGAGTGGCAACATGAGCAAGGAAAGGAAGCAAAGCAAGCACAGCAGTCAAACCTTAGATTCCTATTTTGGGGAATAAAAGGGTCGAAGCATGGAACAGGAGGAAGACAATGAAGTCAGAACTCCTGTACCAAAAGCTTCCCAGAAAAATATGAATTGGTTACAGGCCATTGTGGAGCTTAAGAAAGATTTTGAAAACCAAGTAAGAGAAGTGGAGGAAATAAAGGGGAGAGAAATGAGAATGAGGCAAGAAAATCATGAAAAGAGGATCAACGACCTGACTGAAGAAAATAACACCTTAAAAAACAGAGTAACTCAAATGGCAAAAGAAGCTCAAAAAGCCAATGAGGAGAAGAATCCATTAAAAAGCTGTATTTGCCTGATGGAAAAAGAATGTTAAAAGCTCACTGAAGAGGATCATTCCTTTAGAATTAGATTCAAGCAAATGGAAGCTAATGACTTTGTGAGAAATCAAGATGCTGTTAAACAGATCCAAAAAAATGAAAAAGTAGAAGGCACTGTGAAATATCTCATTGGAAAAACTACTGACCTGGAAAATAGATCCAGGAGAGATAATATAAAAATTATTGGACTACCTGAAAGCCATGATCAGAAAAAGAACTTAGAAATAATCCTTCAAGAAATTCTCAAGGAAAATTGTCCCAATGTTTTAGAACCAGAGGGCAAAATAGATGTTGAAAGAATTCACTGAATCACCTGTTGAAAAAGAGGCCAAAAACAAAACTTCTAGGAATATTATAGCCAGGTTTCAGAGTTCCCAGATCAAGTAGAAAATATTACAAGCAGGCAAGAAGAAACAATTTGAATATTGTGGAAACACAATAAGGATAACCCAAGATCTGGCAGCTTCTACACTGAGGAATCAAAGGGCTTGGAATATGATATTCCAGAGGGCAAAGGAGCTGGGATTAAAACCAAGAGTCACCTACCCAGCAAACCTGAGTGTCATGTTTCAGGGGAAAATATGGTCATTCAATGGAATAGAGGACTTTCAAGCATTCTTGATGAAAAAGAGTTGAACAGAAAAATTGACATCCAGATAAAAGAGGCAAGAGAAGCATGAGAAGGTAAACAGGGAAAAGAAATAATAAGAAACTCATCAAAGTTGAAATATTTACATTCCTACATGGAAAAATGTCAATTGTAACTTATGAAACTTCTCAGTATGTGAAGAGTTGAAGGGAATAGAAATGTATATGTATATGCATATATGTCTATATAGGAGGGTATATGGGTGTAAGAATACATGTGTGAGTGTGTGTATATATGTGTACAAGTATACATAGACAGAGGACACAGGATCAATTGAATAAGAATGGATGATACTTAAAAGGTGAAATTGAAAGGTGAGAGAGGAATATAATGAGAGGAGATTGGGAGAGAGAGAATGGGGTAAATTATTTCATATAGAAGACACAAAGGAAAACTGTTACAATGGAGGGGAAGAACAGGAAGGCAAAATTGAATGGGTCAACCTTACTCTTATTGAATTTGGCTTAGGGAGGGTGTGACATACACACTAAATAGGGATCTCACCTTACAGAAGAGTAGGGGGGAAAGCAATGAGAGGGGGGATAATGGAGGGGAGGGCAGGTTGTGGGGGAGGGAAGTTAGAAGCACACACTTTTTTTTTTTAAAAGGACCCAAAGAACCTTCTCTTTATTTATTTATTTATATATATTTAAAAAATTTTTTTAAAGCAATTGGGGTTAAGTAGCATGCTCAATGTTACACGGCCAGGTGTTTCTGGGTGGGTGCTAAGTGTCTGAGCCCGGGATTCTATCTCCAGGTCATCCTGACTCTAGAGCTAGTGCTCTTACTCTCTGTGCTACCTGGCCTCCCCAGAAGCACACACTTTTAAAAAGGGACAGGGCCAAAGTAGAGAATAGAGCGAGTGGGGGATGGGATAGGAGGGATGGAAATGTAGTCAGTCATTCACAGTATATCCACTATGGAAATGTTTTGCATAGCTACACATGTACAACCTATAATGAATTACTTATTTTTCCCAGTAAGGGTGGATGATGAGTGAGGAAGGGGAAAGAATCTGGAATTCAAAGTTTTAAAATAAAATGTTTAAAAATATTTTATATTTTTTATGTGCAACTGGGAAATAAGATGTACAGGCACTAGGGTATGGAGATCCATCTTGTCATACTGGAAATTTGGAGGGGGTAATGGAAAGGATATAGGAGAGAGCAGATTGGGGGAGGGGTTATACAGTGGAATTGTGTTTTGGGGTGGTGGGTAGGGGAAAAAAGGGTAGAAAATTTGTAACTCAAAATCTTGAGCAAATGAACCATGTAAACTAAAAATAAACATAAAATTTAATTAAAAAAAGAAATATATTGAGATTAAGATAAGTCCTTCACTAATTTAGCTATTTATCAGCTTTAAGAAAAGTAAATCAAAGAGCATCAGGTCCCAGAGAAAGACTTGTTAACTAAACAGATTTCCCTCATTTTAAAATAAGAGTCTGCAGTCCCACTATTGTGACTTTAAATTGAGACGCTTAATTCTATTGGTCTTATGGCAGAATGAGCTTTGAAAATTTATTTTCTTTTCAACACTCTTCCTGACAATCTCTTGGAGACTTCTATTTGCTGACTGCATCAAGGTCAAATTTCTGTATTATCCACAGTTCTTTCCATCTTTCTCTAACTCCTGCAACATTTCACTTATTTCCTCCTACCAGTTTTCCTTATGTCACCTTTCATTTTTACCAAGTGCATCCTCTGCCTACCTCAGTGAAAATTTAGAGCCTCCCTAGTGGAATTATAGCTAGTCACAAATAAATTGATAGTTTTCTTGGACAAATTTTCTCTAATTTTTACCTGTTAAATGAAAACTCAATTTAGTGGACTGATTCTTCTAAAGTCAACTACTGATGCCAAGACACTTCCCTATGAGATTGAATACTCCATTAACTATCCCCTATTATGAGCATAATGGCACTATAATTCTAAGTACTCCCTTTAGTTAAGGTATGTAATGTCCTTGAGGCTGAATTTTCTCATCTATAACCTGAGGTGTTTAGGCCAGACAGTGTCCAAGGTCTCTTCAAATTCCAAATCTGTCAACACAGAATTATCTACTCCAGGGAAAATCAAGATAAAAATAAAACCACATTTTAAATATGTTGTCCATTTATTCACTTGTAATAGGCAGAGATTGCAGTCCCTACAGAATAACTAATTATGAAATACCAGGTCTCAAACAGTGAAATATTCATTTCATTCCATGAAATGTAATACTTTAAAAAATAATTTAATCTTTTGTTATTTCTATTTTCAGAGATTCTCAAAAGAAAACAACAAGAAGAATGATGTTTTTAGTAGACTGAATATGAGGATTAGAATCAGGAAAAAAAATTGGATTCAAATAGTGCCTCTCACATTGGTTCTATGAGAATAATTTCCCAAAGACCAGGCTCTGCGACATATTAGGTTTTATCTCCCTAAGGCCTAGCACAATGACTGCTTAACAAATGCTTATTGATTGATGGATTGACCCCAAAGTGGTCACAACCCAATTTGTGTTATAAGAAACTTCCTAGGATTTGTTTACTAAGCTTTTGAGGGTAGAGGGACCTTCCACAAAGGGAGTTCCTCATGGTGATGGAGTAAAATGTCTTTCAAGAATTCTATACAATGGTGAGCATAGCACTATTTTCTTTCTTTTTTTGTAGCACTATTTTCTAAGAAATTGTTTGTAATGTTTATCTTTTTTTCTTTTAACTTGAGAAATTTGAGCCTTAAATTAGGAAATTATGCTTAAATACCAAGATCCAAGAAATAGCTAATATTTATGTGGGGCTTTATGGTTCACAAAATACTTTCCACATATCATTTGATCTCCACCATAAATTTATGTGATAAATGCCATTATTACCCATCTTTTACACACAAGGAAACTGAGGCTGAGAAAAACCACTTACCCAGAATTCCATGGCTAGTAGGTGTCTGAGATAGAATTTGAACTCATATGTTGAGGATTCTAAAGTCCACATTTACGTGCTATGTCACTTACCTTCTTTGAGTCCTCTAGAAAACATCATCCTAGGGATGTTGCATGCAAAATGTGTGTGTGTGTGTGTGTGTGTGTGTGTGTGTGTGTGTGAGAGAGAGAGAGAGAGAGAGAGAGAGAGAGAGAGAGAGAGAGAGAGAGCTTAATAGTTACCTAGTAGAATCTCTCAATTTGACATATGTGGAAACAGATATCAGAACGATTTGTGGAAGTACACATATTAAGCTAGTTGCCAAGCATGTAATAGAATAAAGGTTTCTCAATGCCTACACAATACTTGCAATATATTGCTTTCAAAATATTTCATTAATAAAAACGTATATGTGAATTATTATTTTACACAAAATGACACATAAGATAGTGAAACATTTTCTTAGGTCCCAAGTAACTTTCGAAATCCCCCTAAGAGGAATTATCAACCAATGATACAGAAATCATAGCGGAATACATGAGGGAAAACATCAAAACATTCATTAAGATAATAACCTTGTGAATTATCACTGGATAATGCTGAGTTTGAAGACTTCGTAAAACCACAGGGAGCACATACTCACCCAAGTATTTGCCTGGGATCTACACAGAGATTTCCCTTCTGTTGTGAACTCTCCCTGTATATTTCACCTCCTAACCAAATACAATCTTATGTTAATCAGAAACAGATATTGAAAGCACAGAGAAGCTTATATCTTCCTTGAGCATCGCTTAGATTAGGACGCCTAAAGCATGAAGAAAATATACAAATCACATATACCCAATGTTCCCTAAACCTTGAAAAAGTGACAGGAAATAAAACATTCTAGTTGGAGAAGGCAAGAATGAAAGACAAGGACTTGGGAGAGGCACTTAGTGGGAGTAGTTGAACCGGATTCAAATGAAAGGGAAATGTAATCCTTCCTGCCCCCAGAATATAGTTAAAGAAATAAGTGAAATTAGGGAAAAATAAATTCCTCAATAGGAAAATAGGCGGAGAAGGTTGCAGAGGAGTATCTAAGGGGTGGTAAAAATCATAAAGTTAGTAGAAGTGAAATATGGGAGGGGAGAAAAAACAACAAATACTTTAAGAAGAAGAGAATTGAATTAAAATTCTCATCCCCAAGCAGACAAACCATCTGATAGTATACTAAAATTAGAAGGAAATTTGAGTAATAAAATATCAAAGGCATTTCAAATGCACTACCTGAATATTACAAAGCAAATAAAATCAAACCAAAGCCCGATGAAACACAGGAACTTTTTAATAATAGAAAGATATTCCAGAATTGTTCCTCCTTATTCCACAAAATCTCTTATTTGGATCTATCTTCTTCCACCCTCCTTGTATCAGTTTCTCCAAGAACTCCAATTTGTGCTTTCTCAGGCAAGATATTGTCAGTAAAGTTAAAATTCTTTCTCAGAGGGAGTGGTATGCTTGTGCACCAATGCTCACTACTTCAGGTTAAATCAATTCTAAATTTTCCATCTCCTAACTTAAGCATACATGCATCAAATTTTAATTTGATTAAATTAAATAAAATTGTTATTTTATTATATTAAATAAAATAAATACAATAAAATTTAATATAAATAAAATAAAAATAAATAAAAAAATAAAATCAAGTTTTAATTATATAAAGGAAAAAAAGTTGAATATCAGACAAATCAACAAATAGTAATACAAAAATTAGAAGAATTTCATATCTGTTACTCTGATTAGAATTAATAAATCACAAAGATATTCCAAAGGAAAAATATAGAATTAAACAAAATATTGGAGAATATTGAACTACATGATATATAGCAGCTTCTAAAAGTAACCAATATAAAATACATATAAATCTTAGAATTTTGTTGATCTTTGACTAAAATAGACCATCTATGGTATGTTAAACCAAATAAAAATGTAAAAATAAAAGAAGGAAGCAGAAATATGAAATACATTGTTGATAGATTAAAATCCCATGAAAGGAGTAATCAGTTAAGAGTGCACAAATATATAGAATTCTAAATGTATATAAAAATATAACTAAATAATGAGTGGATCAAAGGACAACTTACATAAAACTAAGTGTGTAAAATAGAGTAATAATGATGAGACAACATGCCAAAATTTTGGGGTGTCAGCTAAAGCATTCTTCAAGGAGGAAATGATATCTCTAAACATAGATTGGCAAAATAGAAAAGAGAAGATTAATTGCTGATACATGTATTTAAAAATATAGAAAGCCATCAACCAAAATAAGTGCAAATAGGGAAACAAGGAGAGAAAGAAGGAAAGGGAAAGAAAAATGAGGAGGGAAGGAGAGAGAGACAGAGATAGAGGGAAAGATACAGAGAGCTTATTAATTTGTTGCAGTCTGACAGAGGTGAAAAAAAGTATGAAAGGGGCTGTTAGAAAGGGGTGTACACGGAGGTAGAGTATAGATTAACATTGAGACCTAATTCCAGCAAGAGAAGGTGAAAGATGATTTATCAGACCAGAAGGATCCAGGGACAGAGTCCAGGTTTCCTATAGGAGGATATAGAGGTGATTAATATAATTACATATAAATTTATGGTGAAATTGATATGATGAAAATTAGAGGAGAAATATAAAAATTATAAACTAAAAAGATTTTAGAAATGTTAAAAAAACTAAAAGCCAGTTTTTATGAAAATCTTAACAAAATTGATAAATATAAGATCAGGTTAAATGAAAAGGACATAAAATCCAATAAAGAACATATAAAAATTGAATAAGATAAATTAAAAACACAAACAGAAAGAAAAATAGAATGTATTGGGACCAGGTCTGTACAGTTCTATGCTGACAAAATGGAGAATAGAAAATAAATACTTTATTGAAAAGTAGTTAGAGCAGAGCCAAGACAGTGGAGTAGAAGCAGGAAATTGTGTGAGTTCCCACAACAACCACCTCCTATACCTGTAAAACATGACTCTGAAAAAATTTTAGGGCTACGGAATCCACAAAGTGACAGAGAGAGACAAATCCCTCACTGAAGGCAGTCAGGCAAGCTGACAGGAAGGGTCTATCACACTAAGCTGGAAGCCAAGAATAGAAACCCCTGAGCCTCACAGGCCAGGACCTGGGTAGCACCTGACTGGCCCCACAGACCTTCCTGGAGCAGATTTCAGGAGAGTGAATCACCAGCAGCTGTAGAGGTTTCCAGACTTCTCAATCCATAAATGCCAAAGAGAAAGTAAAAGGTCAGTGGGGAATGCTGTTGGAACTGGGTGATGGAAGAGTGCAATCTGGCCACTGGCCCTGGGGCAAGAGGTGGCAGAGGCACTGTGGCTGCAGCTGCTGCCACGTGGCATCCTCAGGAGCTGCTGGCTTGTAGTTTGTAGGGAGACCAAGTGACCATTCAAAGGGTAATCATTCTTGCTTTGACCTCCTTGGAAATGGGTCACTGACTTGGGTGCTAGACCTGGGGTGAGAAATGCCAGTGTGCCAGAGCTTATGGTGGCTGTAGATAGGACACTCTCCTCCAACCTCTGACAACATTTGAAAAAAAAAAACCCAGAAACTTGGGAAAAAGCTTTCTCCACTCTGGAAGCAGAGTTCTATCATGGCAAAAAGTTCAAAAGTCAAGTAATTGTCTGGCAAGATGAGCAAACGGGAAGCACAAACAGACCATAGAATCCTTTTTGGGGAATAAAAGGGTCAAAACAAAGAACCAGAAAAATACAACAAAGTCAAAAGTCCTGCATCAAAAGCTTCCAAGAAAACTATGAACTGGTTATGGGTCATGGAGGAGCTTAAGGAGGATTTTGAAAAACAAGTAAGAGAAGTGGGGGAAAAATTTAGGAAGACAAATAAAAATAATGTAAGAAAATCATGAAAAGAGAGTCAACAACCTAACTGAAGAAAATAACACCTTAAAAATAGACTAACACAAATGACAAAAGAGGCCCAAAAAGCCAATGAGGAGAAGAATGCATTAAAAAGCTGAATTTGCCAGATGAAAAAAGAATCTCAAAAGATCACTGAAGAGAATCATTCCTTCAGAATTAGATTGGAGCAAATGCAAGCTAGCGAATTTATGAGAAATCAAGATACTATTAAACAAATGAAAAATAGAAGGCAATGTGAAATATCTCATTGGAAAAACCACTGACCTGGAAAATAGATGGAGAGACAATTTAAAAATTATTGGACTACCTGAAAGCCATGATCAACAAAGAACCTAGAAATCATCCTTCAAGAAATTCTCAAGGAAAATTGCCCTGATGCTTTAGAACCAGAGGGCAAAATAAGGATTGAAAGAATCCACCGATCGCCTCCTGTAAAAGATCCCAAAAAGAAAACTCCTGGGTACATTATAGCCAGTTTCCGGAGTTCTCAGATGAAGGAGAAAATATTACAAGCATCCAAGAAGAAAGAATTTGAATATTGTGGAAACACACTCAGGATAACTCAGGATCTGGCAGCTTCCACACTCAAGCATCGAAAGCTTGGGATATAGTATTCCAGAGGTCAAAGGAGCTGGGATTAAAGCAAAGAATCACCTACCCAGCAAAACTGAGTATCATGTTTCAGGGTAAAATAGGGTCATTCAGTGGAATAGAGGACTTTCCAGCATTCTTGATGAAAAAAAAGGAGTTGAATAGAAAATTTGACATTCATAGGGTGGCTAAGTGGTGCAGGGAATAGAGCATGGCCCTGGAGTCCTGAGGACCTGACTTCAAAACCTGCGTCAGACACTTAACCCACACAAAAAACTAGCCATTTGACCTTGGGCAAGTCACTTAACCCCAATTACCCTCCAAAAAAAACCCAACCAAAAAAGAAAAATTTGACATTCAGATACAAGGAACAAGAGAAGCATGAGAAGGTAAACAAGGAAAAGAAATCATAAGGAACTTATCAAAGTTGAACTACTTATATTCTTACATGGAAAAATGATAATCACAACTTATGAAACTTTTCTCAGTATGAGAATAGTTGAAGGGAGTAGAAATATATTCATGTATATATGCATATGTATATATATATATACACATACATATAGGTCTATATAGTAGAGTATATGGGCATATGAATACATATGCTAATGTATGTATATATGTGCACAAGTAAACTTAGACATCGGGCACAGGACTAATTCAATAAGAAAGGATAACACTTAAAAGGTGAAATTAAGAGGTGAGAGAGGAATATAATGAGAGGAAATGGGGAGAGACAAAATGGGCTAAATTATACAGAAGAGGCAAGGGAATACTGTTACAGTAAAGGGGAAGAACAGGAAGGCAAAAGGGAATAAGTCAACCTTAATCTCATGGAATTTGTCTTAGGGAGGGAATGACATACACACTAAATAGGGTATATCTTATTTCCCAGTTGCATAAAACAACAATTTTTAACATTTGTTTTTAAAACTTTGATTTCCCGATTCTTCTCTCCTCACCTACCCTCACTGGGAAGATAAGCAATTCACTATAGGTTGTACATGTGCAGTTATGCAAAACATTTCCATAGTAGATATATTGTGAAAGACTAACTATACGTCCTTCCATCCTATCCCACCCCCAGTTATTCTATTTTCTCCTTTTACCCTGTCCCTTTTCAATAGTATGTGTTCCTAACTACCCTCTCCTTCATTGTGCCCTCCCTTCTATCATCCCTCCTCTAATCCCCTTTCCCCCTATTTTCCTGTAGGTTGTGATACTCAATTGAGTGTGTATGATATTCCCTCCTTAAGCCAAATTCAATAATGTTGACCCATTCCACTTCACCTTTCTGTTCTTCCCTCCCTTGTAATAGTTTTCTTTTGTCTCTTTTATAGAGATAATTTACCCTATTCCATCTCTCCCTTTTTACTTCTCTTATTATATTCCTCTTTCAACCTCTTAATTTTATTTTTAGATATGATCCCTTCATATTCAACTGATCCTGTATCCTCTATATATACATGTACACACATAATCACACACTCACATATGTATTTATACACACATGCACCCTCCTATGCATACATATATATGTATGTATGTGTATATATATAAACATATATATTTGCTTCAACTAGCCTCATACTGAGAAAAGTCTCATGAATTACAATGATTATTTTTTCCAAGTAGGAATGTAAATAGTTCATGTTTAATAAGTACCTTATGTTTTCTTTTTCCTGTTTACCTTCCCATGCATGGGAAATAAGATATAAGGGCACTGGGGTACAGAAATTCATGTTGCCCTACTAGAAAGTTAGAGGGGGATGGAGGAGGGTATAAGAGACAGCAGATTGGGAAGGATATTCAGTAGGTTTGTTAAGTGGGGGTGGGTGTAGGGGAAAGAAGGGGAAAAAATTTTGTAACTCAAAATCTAGTGGAAATGAATGTTGAAAACTAAATATAAACAAATAATAAAAAGAAATGTATAAAACAATTCAAGTAACAATAAAAACATACAATTTTGGAAAAGGAAATAGAAGCACCTGTAATTGAATTTCCGAAGAAAACAACTCCTAGTCCTGATGAATTTATACAATAATTATTTTCAGTTTTACAATGAATAATATTATACAAATCATTCTAAAAATTAGAGTTCAATTAAAAACCATTTTTGAGACAAATATAGATATAATACCTAAACAGTTGGAAGAAGAAGGAGGAGGAGAAGGAGGAGAAGGAGAAAGAAGAGGAAAAGGAGAAGGAGAAGAACAATAACAAGAGTAAGAATATGGAGGATGAGGAGGAGGAAAAGAAGGAAAAAGAGAGGAAGGAGAAGAACTGGGAGGAGAAACAAGAGGAGAACACAAACAAGAACAAGAAGGAAACGTTTATTAACATTTACTGTGTTCTAGGCACTGTGCTAAGCATTGTTACAATAATAAGATAAGACAGTCTCTCCTATCAATAAGCTTATGTTCTTATAGGGGAGAACCAAATATAAAGATGAGCTAGAAAGTTGGGAAAAGGAAGTAGGGCACTTATATGAAAGTTGGGCAATCACTATGGATGTGGAGCAGGTCAGTGGGTAGATCATAATAGAAGAGTGACTATATTTGACTGGGCCTTTTGAAAATATTGAGGTTCATATGAATTATAAATAACAATTCATTAAAAATAAGGTAGTATTAGAAAGAATACAAAATTTTATCCAATATATCATTCATTGCCAAACTTGGATTTATGCCATGGATATAAGAATTGGTCAAAATTAGGAAAATAATCAATAAAATTTATCATAAAGAAACTTTTGCAACCAAAAAAGGCAATTTTCTGAAGATATTCCTAAAAACAGCAGCAGCCATACAAAAAGAAAATCCTGCAAGTCAAAGAGGTATCTTTTTATATCTCCTTAATACTAATAGCAAGTATTATATGCAAAGGGGAAACATTAGATAAATTCTTTTTTAATTAAATTTTATGTTTATTTCTAGTATAAAACATTCATTTCCCCAAGATTTTGAGATACAAATTTTCTCCCCTTCTTAAGCCTACCCACCACCCCAAAACAGCAATCTTACTGTATACACTCTCACTAATCTGCTTTCTTTATATCCTTCCCCATCCCCCCACTGACTTTTAGGTAGGGCAAGATGGATCTCCATAACACAGTGCCTGTATATCTTATTTCCCAGTTGCAGGTAAAATAATTAATAATAATAATAATTTTTAAACATTTCATTTTAAAACTTTATATTCCAGATTCTTTCCCTTCCTCCATCGTCACCCATCCTTACTGGGAAGATAAGCAATTCAATGTAGGTTGTACATGTTTACCTAGGCAAAACATTTCCATAGTGGATATATTGTGAAAGTCTGACTATATTTCCCTCCCTCCTATCCCATCCCCACTTGTTCTATTCTCTACTTTGCTCCTCTCCCTTTTCAAAAGTCTGTGCTTCTAACATCCATGCCCCCCCCCAACATGCCTTTCCCACCATCACCCCCATCTCATCCCCTTCCCACCTACTCTCCTATAGGGCAAGATACACTCTTTAGTATGTATGCCATTCCTTCCCTAAGGCAAATTCAATGAGAGTGAGGTTGACCCATACCCTTTTGCCTTCCTGTTCATCCCCTCCATTGTAACAGTTTTCCCTTGCCTCTTCTATACAGGATAATTTACTCCATTTTGTCTCTCCCCATCTGCTCTCATTATGTTCCTTTCTCACCTCTAAATTTCACCATTTAAATATCATCCCTTCATGTTAAATTGATCCTGTGCCCTCTGTCTATGTATACTTGTACAAATATACACACACTCACATATGTATTCATATGACCATATATCCTCCTATAGAGACATTTATATGCATGTGTATGTGTGTATATATGTATATATATATATACATATATACACACACACACACACACATTTATATTCCATCCAACTATCCTCATACTGAGCAAAGTTTCGTAACTTTCAATTATGGTTTTTCCACGTAGGCATGTATTTAGTTCAATTTTGATAAGTTCCTTATGATTTCTTTTCCCTGCTTACCTTCTCATGCTTCTCTTGCTTCTTGTATTTGAATGTCAAATTTTCTATTCAACTTTTGCTTTTTCATCAGTCCTTAATTTCATAGAATGACCATATTTTCCCATGAAACATGATATTCAGTTTTGCTGGGCAGGTACCTGACTCTTGGTTTTAATCCTATCTCCTTTGACCTACAGAATTTCATATTCCAAATCCTTTGATCCCTCAGTGTAGAAGCTGCCAGATCCTGCGTTATCCTGAGTGTGTTTCCATAATATTCAATTTTTTCTTCTTGGCTGCTTGTAATATTTTCTCCTTGTTCCAGGATCTCTGGAACCTGGCTATAATATTCCCAGGAGTTTTCTTTTTGGGATCTTTTTCAAGAGGTGATCAGTGGATTTTTTCAGTTTGTATTTTGCCCTCAGGTTCTAAAATATCAGGGCAATTTTCCTTGAGAATTTCTTGGAGGATGATTTCTAGGTTCTTTTGTTGATCATGGCTTTCAGGTAGTCCAATAATTTTTAAATTATCTTTTCTGTGTCTATTTTCCAGGTCAGTGGTTTTTCCAGTGAGATATTTCACATTGCCTTCTATTTTTTCCCATTTGTTTGGATCCGTTTAATAGCCTCTTGATTTCTAATAAAGTCATTAGCTACCATTTGCTCCAATCTAAATCTGAAGTCATATTCTCCTCAGTGAGCTTTTGAAATTATTTTTCCAACTGGCAAATTTGGATTGTGAAGGCATTCTTCTCCTCATTGTTTTTTTGGGCTTCTTTTGACATTTGAGTTAATCTATTTTTTTCCAAATGCTTTATTAACTTCTGGTTTATATCATTCATTTCCACCAGATTTTGAGTTACAAATTTTTTCCTCATTTTTTCCCTGCCCACTTCCCCAAAATAGCGGTCCCCCAGGATATACCCTCCACAAATATGCTCTCTACCATATCTTCTCCCATACGCCCTTCAACTGTTTCAGTAGGGCATGGTGGATCTCTATGCCCTAGTCCCTGTATATCTTATTTCCCAGTTACATGTAAAATAGTATTTATAGTGTATATATAATATATATTTAAACATTTGATTTTAAAACTGAATTCCAGATTCATTCCTTTCATCCCTTGTCCCCCACCTTTAATGGGAAGATGTACATGTGTAGCTATGGAAAACATTACCATAGTAGATATATTGTAAAAGACTGACTATTTCCCCCCCTCCTATTCCACCTCCCACTTGTTCTATTCTCTACTTTGATCCTGTCCCTTTTCAAAAGTGGGTGCTTCCAACTTCCCTACCCCCCAGCCTTCCCTCCCTTCCATCAATAAGGTTGACCCATTCCCTTTTGCCTTCCTGTTCTTCCTCTCCATTGTAACCATTTTCTCTTGTCTCTTCTATGAGATAGTTTACTCCATTCTGTCTCTCCCCATCTCCTCTTGTTATATTCCTCTCTCACCTCTTAATTTCACCATTTAAATATCATCCCTTCCTATTAAATTGGTCCTGTGCCCTGTATTTATGTCTACCTGTAAACATATATACACACTTTCACATATGAATTCATATGCCCATATGCCCTCATATATAGACATATATATTTCTATTCCCTTCAACTATTTTCATACTGAGAAAAGTTTCATAAGTTACAATTATCATTTTTCCATGTAGGAATGTAAATAGTTCAAATTTGATAAGTTCCTTATGATTTCTTTTCCCTGTTTACCGTCTCATACTTCTCTTGTATCTGAATGTCAAATTTTCTATTTAACTCTC
>NW_027185889.1:10726319-10743685 GCF_028583685.1 Petaurus breviceps papuanus | reverse complement strand
AAGAAGGATTGTATCAGATGGAATGAACAATTGGAAAGAGTAAACAAAACCAAACAAGAAAAAGAAAAAGAGCAGGTATATTAAATCTGGATTCAAACTCAGTTCTTTCTCTGGATGAAAACATCTCTCTCCATCACTAGACTTTTGGGGTTGACTTATAACCCTGAATTGCTGAGAAGAGTCCAGTGTATCAAAGTTTGTCATCACACATATATTGTGTCTCTAATTGGGTACAAATTTCTCCTGGCTCTACTTTTCTCATTCAGCATCAGTTCGTACAAGCTTCTCCAGGTAAATATGAATTCCATATGCTCCTCGTTTCTTATAACACAATGGTATTGCATGCATGTAACACAACTTGTTCAGCCATTTCCCAATTGATGGATACCCCCTTAATTTCCAATTCTTTGCTACCACAAAAAGAGCTGCTATAAATATTTTTGTACATATGCGTCTTCCTCCCATTTCTATGATCTCTTTGGGATACAACCCTAGCAGTAGTATTATTATAGCTGGGTCAAAGAGTGTGAAATTATTTGTAGCCCTTTAGGCATAATTTCAGATTGCTCTCCAGAATGGTTGGATCAGTTCACAACTCCACCAGCAATGTGTTAGTGTTCTAATTTTTCCACATCCTCTCCAGCATTTGTAATTTTCCTGTTTTGCCATCTTATCCAATCTTACTGGAGAGATGTGATACCTCAGAGGGGTTTCAATTTGCATTTCTCTAATCAATAGTGACTTGATTTTTTAAAATATATTTTTCAATATTTCATTTTTCATATGCTTATAGATATCTTTAATTTCTTCCTCTGAAAAGTATCTGTTCATATCTTTTGACCATTTATCAATTGGGGAATGACTTTTATTCTTATAGATTTGACTTAATTCTATATATATTTTAGAAATGAGACCTTTATCAGAGACATAGGTGGTAAAAATTCTTTCCCAATTTTCCATTTCCCTCCTAATCCTGGTTACATTGGCTTTGTTTGTACAGAAGCTTTTCAATTTCATGTAATCAAAATTATCCATTTTGCCTTTAATAATGTTCTCTAATTCTTGTTTGGTCATAAAGTCTTCCTCTATCCACAAATCTGACAGGTAAACTATTCATTGCTTTCCAAGATTGCTTACAATTTAAGCCTTTATACCTAGATCATGCACCCATTTAGTCTTGATTTTGGTATATGGTGAATGGTCTATGCCCAGTTTCTGCCATAATATATTCCAGTTTTCCCAGAAATTTTTGTCAAATATTGAATTCTTTTCCCAAAAACTGGGGTCTTTGGATTTATCAAACAGTAGATAATTATAGTCATTGACTGCTGATTTTCATGTAACTAATCTATTACATTGATCCACTTCTCTATTCCTCAGCCACCAAGTACTTTTGAGGACTGCTACTTTATTGTACAGATTAAAATCTGGCATAGCTAGCCCACCATCCCTGGCATTTATTTTCATTAGTCCCCTTGTTATTCTGGACCTTTTGTTCTTCCAAATGAATTTTGTTACTATTTTTTCTAGCTCTATAAAGTAGTTTTTTTTTTTTGGTAAATTGATTGGTATGGTGCTAAATGTGTAATTTAATTTAGGTAAAATTTTCATTTTTCTTATATTAGCTTGACCCAGCCAAGAGCAATTGATATTTTTCCAATTAGTTAGGTCTGACTTTATTTGTGTGAAAAGTGTTTTGTAGTTGTGGTCATATAGGTCCTGGGTTTGTTTTGGCAGGTAAATTCACAAATATTTTATAATGTCTACAGTAACTCTAAATGGGATTTCGCTTTCTATTTCTTGATTTTGGATTTCATTGGAAATATATAGGAATGCCGAGGATTTATGTGGGTTTATTTTATATCCAGCAACTTTGCCAAATTTATTTATTGTCTCAAATAGTTTTTTACTTGATTCTCTAGGATTCTCTAAGTATATCATCATATCATCTGCAAAGAGTCATAGCTTGGTCTCTTCTTTGCCTAATTTGATTCCTTTGCTTTCTTTTTCTTCTCTAATTGCTACTGCTAACATTTCTAGTACCAGATTGAATAAGAGGGGTGATAGTGGACACCCTTGTTCCACCCCTGATCTTATGGGAAATGCTTCTAGCTTATGCCCATTACATATAATATTTGCTGATGGTTTTAAATAGATGCTACCTATTATTTTAAGGAAGGCTCCATTTATTCCTATACTTTCTAGTGTTTTTAATAGGAATGGATGACATATTTTGTCAAAAGCCTTTTCTGCATCTATTGAAATGATCATATGGTTTCTGCTAGTTTTATTGTTTATGTGATTAATTATACTGATGTTTTCCCTAATATTAAATCATCCTTGCATTCCTGGTATAAGTCTTACCTGATCAAAGTGTATTATTCTTGTGATAATTTGCTGTAGTTTTTTTCCTAATATTTTATTTAAAATTTTTGCATCTATATTCATAAGGGAAATTGGTCTATAATTTTCTTTCTCTGTTTTATCTCTTCATGATTTA
The DNA here is from genome assembly GCF_028583685.1 of Petaurus breviceps papuanus. NCBI lineage: Eukaryota > Metazoa > Chordata > Mammalia > Diprotodontia > Petauridae > Petaurus > Petaurus breviceps. The sequence continues at coordinate 10,741,185 of NW_027185889.1, read as the reverse complement.
GGTATCAGTACCAAATTTGTGTCATAAAAATAATTTTGTAGGACTCCTTCTTCACTAATTTCATTAGATACATTCTTAAATATTATAGGAGCAAATCAAGAATTTCCCCATTTAACAATATAATTTTGTATATTTCTAGAAACAACAGCAGACAAAATGAGGAAAGAGGAAGAAATTTAAGGAAAAAAGTCAGACAGAGGAGATAAATCATCATAAACCACTAATGACATGGTGGATTTTGTACACACACTAAGGAATCAACAAAGAGATTAAATATGAGAATGGATGACTTCAGCAAAATTTCAGGCTACAAACAAGCACATAAAAATTAGCAGAAGTTTTATACAAACATTATAAAATTTAGAAATGTAATATAGAAAGAAAAATAACTTTCAAAATATATACAAAAATTCTAAAATATTTGGAAGTACACTTACCAAAATAAAATCAGTGCCTCTATTATTTCATTTAGAAAAACAAAAATAAAGAACAATTTAACATTCTGGAAGAGTATTCACCACTCATTTCTGGGGCATTCCAATTTAATTGCCAGATGATTTCAACTTAATTAAAAATACTAAACAATAATCTCTAGTCTTAGAGCTACAATCATTTAATAAAAATTAATAAAATAACTTAATAAATGTAATATCATTTATGATTAAGAAAAATATTAAATGGTAATTTATAGAAGTAGAGCTATATATCAAACTAATAATGAAATATTTTACAAAGACAAAGGTATAACAAAATCCATTTGAAAAAACAAAATATGGAGAGTATCATTAATAAAAATAGGAAGGAAGCAAAGCCTCAAACTATATTATAAAGCAGAAATCATCAAAATTATATAATAGAGTTTTAAAAATACATAAGATTAGATAAATGGAATAGGCTAGACAAGAAAGAATTAATTATAAATTAAGTGGTAAACTATTCAACATTTTTCAAAAGACAACTTGTGTAGCAAAAAACTCCTATTTGCTGAGAATTACTAAGAATGCTGGAAAGATGGTTTACAGGAATAAGACTTAAATTAACATCTCATACCACATATTACAAAAATTTCATGGAGATATGACCTGAACATTAAAGATTATACCACTTTAAAAAAAGGAGAGAAGGGGCGGCCAGGTAGCACAGTGAGTAAGAGCACCGGCTCCAGAGTTGGGATGACCTGGGGATCAAATCCGGGCGCAGATACTTAGCACCACACCCAGAAAATCTGGCCCTGTAACCTTGAGCAAGTTACTTAACCCCGATTGCTTTAAAAAAAAAGAGAGAGAAACAAATCATCATCTTTTTATAGCTATGGGCAGAAGCTCAATTATTAACCAAACAATGGATAATAGTAAAAGCAAATGATAAAATATATTGTTTTGATTATATAATATTTAAAAATTGTTTGCAAAACCCAAATGAACAAATTCTGGGTAAAAAGGGAGGCAGTACAATGGGGAAAACATTGTATCTTTTTTTTAATGAAGTGTTGATATCCAAAAGAGAAAGACACCTAGCAGAAACACATTGAACCAAAAACCATTAACACAATAGCTAGATGATCAAAGGAAATGAACAAATGGCTCTACCAAAAATAAAAAAAAACCCAGCCATATGAATGAAAGTTCCAAATCACTAATAAGAGAAATGCAAATAAAAACAATAGGAATGGGGGGAGGTGGAGAGATTATCTCTCAGTTAGCAAACTAGAGAAAATTCCAAAGATGTGAAGTCAATGTGGAAAGGGTTTTGGAAAGACAGAAATATTTATTCATTTTTGTGGATCTATTATTTAGTACAACCAAATTGGAAAGTAATTTACAATTGTTAAGTGGCTCAAATATTAGTACCTTTTGGCCAATAAATTCCACTAATAAGTATATGTTCCAAGTAAGAAATTGATTTTTTAAAATGTCCCTATAGACATAAAAATATTTTTTGCGCTAACACAAATTAGGTGACCAAAGATTGGGGAATGGCTAAACAAATTATGTCACATGAAAGCAAGGGAATGTGTTGATAACACAAGGTCACTCTAATCAATGGGAGAGAAGTAAAGAAACACTTAAATGAAATTATATCAAATGAAATATGCCAAAACAAAAAACTGCACATAAACACAACCACCACATTAATGTAAATATATATATTTAAAGCGCAAAGTAATGGGAAAAAGGATTTTGCAAAGTTATGAAAACCATACTTTGCCCCAAAGAAGAGATATGAAAAAACAACTTCCTCCACTTTGTTGCAGAAGTAAGGATGTGTGGAAGTGGGACACTGTGTCAGATTTCTTTTGATATATTGATTCAATTTGCTGATGTTTCCTCTATTTCTTATGAGCTATGGTTCTCACTCATATTGGGGATAGAGAGTTAAGGGGAACATGTAAAAAATGCAATGACATTTATAAAAAATGTGTAGACATCTATAAATATTTTACAATTACTTTACATTCTCAAATTCCTTTCATTTGTTTCAGTATCAACTTCTTGGTCACAGTCTGACTCACATCCTAAAGGACCAACCTCAAATTTGTTTCACTAGTTAGGGCCACCCATTTTTCTTTCCTACCAATTTGTTTAACTTTCTAATTCTACAATTTACCTTTTCTTATTTTCAATTCCATATCTTTCCAGCTACCTTATGGTTATCCTTCTTGAGTAAAACTTTTCAAGTTCCATTTTTTAATCCTCCTTGATTCTTGTGAATAATTTTACATTCTATTTAATTTTTACCTGATCCTTCTCATACAACTCAGAAATAGAATCAGTACCAGAATCTGGGTGAAAGTATTGTACTTCAAATTTTCTTACATTTTTTCCTTCTCAACTTCAACCAGTGACCTCCTTCACAAGGGCAAATCCCTCCTACTCACTTCTATGACTTTTTTACTCATTATGTTAAACTCAAGCCTCTCTCTTCTTCCTCAATCTTCCCCAATGGAAGCTAAGAACACCCTTTGATTAAGAAAGACTTGGGCTAAAATTTTACCTTTTATACATGTTATGTCCATGACCACATGTGCATTTATCCTGTGATTGCAATTATACCAGGTAATTTTCTAATACTTTAAGCTACAGATAAGGATTTCCACACTGGGAGTAAACTACAACTATGAAAGCACAAGCCTAAACCAAAAAGAAAAAAAAATCCAGAAGAAAAATATTTTTTAAACATCCAGTGCAAATATTGCCTTCATATTACGTCATCATGTTTGCTGAATTTGAATTGTTTAAACCCACATATGCAAGCAAAATTTCTGCCAAGATCATACAAAAACTTAGCTCCCTCTTTAAACTGTGCATAATAGTGTGTTACTCTTGCACCTTTATACAATGAATTATGTCTGCCTTCATGAATATCTAATATCTTAATATATATGTGTGTGTACAAATATATACAAATATATCATGTAAATTATGTGTATACATTTATAATCATATATAAATATTTATAATACATGATAACCATAATAATTACATATAAGATTTAATTACATGTATAAATTAAATTATACCTATATATTCAATATGTTAAATTATATATACTTTTAGAAAAAGATAAACAAAATGATCAAAAGTTCAAATATTGCCATATTTTCCATATTTAAGCATTTGTTGGTAGATAGGCATGCATACATGCATCCAGCCTGCATTCAATTTTGAAGAGCCAAAGTTAATTATCAGTGTCATGTAGCTCAGCATAAAAGACTCACATTGCAACAGTTCTCCTATGCCTGTGAGATCAACGGAACCCTGGAAGCTACAAGAGAAAAAATTGAGACTTGCATCAAATTTGTGAAACTAATAAAGAAAACACATTTGCCCTTCATGTATTTTTAAAGAGATCCTTTTTCATTATATCTTGTAAATGGTTTCTTTGTGCAATGCAGTGGATGGAATTGGAGTTTGGTGTTGTCCCATTTTTCAAAATAGCAGACAGTCGTTCAATGGTAATAAAGTTTTTACTGGTGATGGAAAGAAACATTTGTATGTCTAGTTGTAATTCTCCAGAGGCTTTTTAATGTCTACAAAATCATTCTGCATATAAGCTCATTGATCATTCACTTGGGAATTTTTCTTTTGTACCTTCTCTTTAACATTTACTATTAAAACAACTTAAAACTTGGAGGATTGACCCTGACTTTCTGATGAACTCTATTTATTACTTTGATTATCATTATTGCTTTGGTTTGTAGTCCAAAATGAGAGCTTTCAGGAGTTGCGACAAAGAAAAAGCTCTCAATTAAAGTACCTAAAAGTCCATGTTCTAGCTTGTACATACTTATATCTGAAAAGTATTTTAGAAGTCACATAACAAATCTTTAGACAAGAAAAAGAAATAACTTGCCCAAAGTCACATAGAGTAAATAAAAGAGCTGACATTCAAACCTTGATCCTTAGATTCCATACTCTACAATTTTTTCCACTACACCATTCTATCTGTCCTAAAGTTAGTGTATTTTCTAGTTCGTTTTTGTTGTTCAGGCATTTCAGTTGTGTCTGATTCTTCATAAAACCATTTTGAGGTTTTCTTGGAAAAGATAATGAAGTGGTTTCCTTCTCCAGATAACTTTACAGATGAGGAAACTGAGGCAAATAAGGCTAAGTGATTTGCTCAGCATCATACACTAAGGAAGTATATGAGGCCAAATTTGAACTCAGGGCTTCCTGACTCCAGGTTCAGCACTTTGTTCACTGCAACACCTTTTTGCTGTTGTTCAGTCATGTTCAACTCTAGGTGACTCCATTTTATGATTTTCTTTTGCAAAGTACTAGAGTGGTTTGCCATTTCCTCTCCCAACTAATTTTTTCAATGAGGAAATTGAAGCAATCAGGGTTAAGTAACTTGCCCAGGGTCATACAGATTTATTAAGTATCTGAGACCAGATTTGAACTCTGGAAGCTATCTTCTTGATTCTAAGCCCAGTGTTCCAAAACCACCTTTGTATCCCTGTTTTCTACAATGGTAACTTGTAAATTTTAATTGGAAATATACATATCATTTCAGAAATGAATATGCATATATATTCAAATAAATTGGTATGTGGAACTTCAGCTTCTCAGTTATGATATATCTCTGTTCCTTTATCAACAATTGCCTTTCTGGTTCCATGAGTCTTCCTTGCACAAGAAGGTTATATCAGACTCTTTCCCTTAGAATTAGGAAGACATTAATCAGAAATAGACATAAGCATCTACATGGAATAGTGGATAGAGTACTGCCCCTGGAGTGAGGAAGACCAAAATTCAAATTCAGTCTCAGAAGTTGTGATCACATTCTGTGTAAACTTGAATAAATTGCAAAACAAAACGGAAACTTCCCTCTGTATACCTGTTTCCTCAAGCATAAGATGGACATAAAAATAGCAATTACTTTCCAATGTTGTGAGGATCAAATGAAATAATATATGTAAAACATTTATCACAGTACCTGGCACATAGTAGGGGTTTAATGAATAAGTGCTTGTTCCCTTCCTCTGAATCTGACAACAGTGGAATATTACAAACCCATGCATCTATCCTCATATGAGCTATTCATGATTGCTGTATTCAAAGTTGTCTGGGATTTAATCAGCCTACATTGCTGCATTTGTAAGTGTCCAGTCTCCTTTGCTATGTCTCAATATTCAATGCCATAGACCCTAACTGCCCTTGGCCACTATGAATCAATCTTTCCTTATAAAAAGAGCCATTATCCTTAGGTTGCAATTGCATGTGTGGCTTTCCTTCCCAGAATAAGAATGACTGGCACCTAAGGGTGATTGTGTGGTAGAAGCACATGTCTCTTTGTCTCCTTTTTGTATGAATGTTCTACCAGTGGTTTTCATGTTATTAATGTATACTATATTGAATGAAAGTGAAGCTATTTTTCTCTTCTTTTGTAATCTATAATTCAGCTCTTGCTCAGTGGTTGATTGTTGTGAACAATGAGCTAATTTAATATATAATTAATAGAAATCTACAGCAGACTCAGGAAAGGCACCAAAAGAATTTTCACTTGTTCTGCCAACGCAATGTAGAAGAAAGAATCTTGCTTCAATTTATTTGCAAGTTTCTTAATTTTCCTCCTATTGGCTTGAGCATTATGATACCCAACTATTACGGTAACTATTCACACTCCAAGAGATGTATTGAGATCAGTGCTCTTTCCACTACTCCACACTGCTTCTATGTTCTTAGTTAACTAGGGACAGGCAGTGGTGGTAGAGCAGATAGTCATCCTAAAGGCTAGGAACATCTGAGTTGAAGTACAGACTTTGATATATGTACTAGCTACATGATCTTGGGCAAGTAACTTAACCTCCCAAAGCTCTAGGTAACAAAAACCAAAAGTTAAAGAGAAAATCATGACTTCTGTTAGTATAGAGTTGGGATACTAGTAGCTGCTAATGTCAAGGACATCACAAGTCTAGTACCTGTCTCTAAATCATTATTGTTATTACAGCATCCTTTTGCATAAAAATAAATATCCTAAAATCTAAACAAGTTTCCTGAATGTCCTTCTTAAAACATTTTGGGGTTACTTATCACATAAAATATCATATCCTCACACACCTAGGGCAATTCTGTGAGCTTCAGTATCTGCCTTATTCTGAAAATCTCTCTTAAATCTTTAATATTAAAGCAATATACCAATGATGTGGCCTTGATTCAATAAATGTTGTATATAATGAAAATTAATGTCCAAATACCTCCATGGTCAAACTGCCTTCTAATCCTGGCATTAGTGTTATACAAACAAAAACACTGTTTTCAAAAGGCATAATGCATGCATTAATAAATATAGTTAAATGAGATGAAATATTTATGGAATTTTGCTGAATTAAAAGTGTTAGATCAATATAAAGTATTATATTATGCACAATTATAAAATGTATTATATGTTATTATAATACTATCTTATTTTAATACAAATTATGTCACTTTATTATTATATTATTTTCACCTACATCTCCAGTGAAACCTTAAAAATTGAATTGAGGAAACAAATGGGGGATACATTTTCAAAATATTAGTCTTGATTATCTGGGAATTCTTTTCTGGATTAGTTAGTTGATATATATCCTGTCCTTGTAATGATCTCAGAATTTTTTCTGCCACTAAATAGCATCCTTCTACTTCACTTTTAAATCATTATTTCATTGTTGTTGTTGTTGGTGGTTTTGTTCATTGTTTGTTTGTTTTCGTATTATGGTCATTTGTAGATATATTCCACCTTTACCCTATAATGATTCTTCCCTTATTAAAAGAAAATCAGAAATATGTTTCAGCCAGAATAAACTGACTTCTTAACTGCTTCTGGCAATGCATGTAACATCTCATGTCCACAATCCTTCACTTTTCTACTAAAAAGAGAGAAGCATATTTCATCATCTATTCTCTGGAAGGTCAACTTTAAAAGAATAAATTTATTGTAAATAAAAACCATATAATAAAGGTAAAGGATACCTGATGACCAATACAATTATTGTACTGGAATCTTCAAGATTATAATGAACTCAGGAAGCAAAGCCAAATTTGCTGTATCAGTCCTTTGTGGAAAATTTTTAGAGCAAAGTAGAGCAAAAATGGATGCTAATCTGCACTAGGAAAAGAATGCCTATATTGATGGGATCACATGGCTACTCAAATACTGAAATAAGTTTATTTAAGGAATGCACTATTGTCTCCAACAGTGACCATGAAAAATATTTGAAAAGATTTATCTCATTTTGCACCTTGAGTCCATCATCCCTCTGTGAGAAGTTTGGTAACATGCTTCATTATAACCCCTCTATAATACTGGTTAGTCATAATATTAATTTGAGTTATTAAGTCTTTTAAAATTTTTACTTTCCAAGGTTCTTGACATTCATACATTATTCAAAAGCTTATGACCTCTTAAAGTTTTCTTTTTCCAGTCACACGTCAATATTATTATTTTGATGAATACGCTTGCATAGAAATCTTCATTATTTATATGCTAGACTATTTTTTCCTCTTTGTCCCTGCCCCCTCCCTTTTTTTTTTTTTTTTACAAATAAGTAAAAGGTGGAGAAAATGAAGTATGACACACATCATCTATAAAACAAGCAATGCAACTCTTTTTATTTTTGTGCTTTTTTTGGAGGGTGGAGAGCAGGGCAATTGGGGTTAAGTGACTTGCCCAACATCACATGGCTAGTAAGTGTTAAGATTCTGAGTCTGAATTTGAACTCAGGTCCTTCTGACTCCAGGGCCAGTGCTCTATTAACTGTGCCACCTAGCCACCCCAAGCAATGCAATTCTTGTCCCCTTATGATCCTGTCATTTAGACTTCCCTATCCAATAGTTACTCCTTTTTTCCCCTTTTCTTCCTTTTGTGATTTGCTTTATGACAGATTAGTTGATTTTTTGACTAATCCCTAGTTGATCCTATCCTATCTGTCTACCCCACCCAGTCTTTCTATTCCTTATCTCTGCCCTTTCTTACTCCTCTATTGATTTCAGTGAATTTGTAAATGAAGCTGTTTGTGAATGTTTAGTTGTTTGTGTGTGTGCATATGTATGTATGTGCACCCACTCATGTCTGTGTGTATGTGTATAATTCTTCTTTTTCAAATGAAAGGAACTTTCACGTGAAATTGAGTCTCCCATTTTCTCAATATTTTCTTAGTCTTATCAAACTTGATTGTTCTCACCCCCCGCCCCGCACCCTTTCCCTTGGTGCAGTTCCTTTTCTCTCCCTATTTTCCTTTCTTTTAAGAAAATCAAGATATATAATAATTTTAAATAATAATCATTTTCCAGTCACCCCATCACTCCTAACCCTTTTAAAATTTCCCTTTATGGTTTTTCACAACCTTAGGTTCTGAACAAATTTGTATTTATTCTCCTCTATTAGAATTCATAAACATTTTATCATCAGATGACCCTTTTCAATGTCTCAAATGCATTTACTGTTTTGTATTTCTCTTGACTCCTGTAATTGCATTTCAAGGTATCTACTTAAATCTGTTATTTATATCAGGAACAGTTGATGTTAATTCTCTAAAAGATCAATTTTCTCCTTTTAGGATTATATTGTTTTGCTGGTTAAGTTATCCATTCCTTCAATATTTGCCTTTTTGTATATGACATTACTCATCTGAATTCTCCTGTCTTCTAAAGTTATAGCCGCCAGATCTTCTATGATCATTCCTGTGTTTCCTTAATTCTTGAATTCTTTCTTTCTAGTATATTTTTTACTTGACCCTGAAGCACTTAATTTAGTTATACCATTTTTGGGGTAGTGATGTTAGGAGTTTTCCCCCAGGATATACTTAAAAGATTTTTAATATTTAATTTACCCTTTTTATTCTAATATTTCTAAACAATTTTAGTTTATTATTTTCATTGTGAAATAATTATTTGAGTATTTTATTTGGCTTCTAATCATTTGCCTTTATAGTGTTTAATTATATTTTCTTCTTTTTTCAATATTGTTTTCTTTCCTTTTATTAGTTCCCATTTTCACCCCTTAGTTCATTACTTTCTCTGTGATCCTGTTCAAATTTTAGGAACTTAGTTTCTTGCTTAAGGTTCACTATTTTCTTATTATTATTGAGTCCACTTCCCATTATTTATTTGATATTTCTCATTTTATTAAAATTTTACTTTGTACCTCTTAAGTCAATTCTCCCAGGTATTATAGCTTTGTAGCTGAGGAAATATTTTCTCTCATTTGGAATGGTTGTGAAATTATAACATTCTTGTTTTATTTCTTGATATTTTCTTAATTTATGATATGTCTTTATTACATTTGGCACAATTTTCTATTTACTTATATCTCTATCCTTAGTTTCTGGATAGGAACTTTGTGCTGATGTCATACTCTGTGCCCTTCCACACTCTTGATTGGGAAAAGGTGCAGAATATCCCATTATTTCTTCTAGACACATTGATGAAAAATAAGTTCTGCCCTCTGCAGTAGACCCAAACTTTATGCAGCTTGAGCACTGTTGTGGTTCTAGCTCCTCTTATGGGTCAAGGGTGCTTGAATCCTGTGGCTTCTACCAATCTTTGTTTTTCTTCCTTCATAACCTCCACAAATTTCTGGCAGTTTCATTGTATAATCCTAGACTGTCTGAAATAGCTTATCACAATATCTCCTTGGTTTCCTTTATATACTAGTGTGTTTTTTTGGGATCTGAATTCTACCAAGTCATATCATGCTGCCATCTTTTCCAGAAATAGGGGAATGACCTTGCCTCTGACTTATTTTTACTTACATACAGCATCACAATAGTTTTTTTTTTATCTCAATTCATAAACTTACTGTGTTTTGCTTCATATATTAAAAGAAAATTTCACCTTTTTCAAGAAGTTTCCACCTTTAGTCTCTGAAATTTAGGTGACAGGTTAAACATAAAAATCGTCTATGAATTATACGTCTAGAAGCTACAGATGTCTCACTTTTGCATGTGCATAATGAATTATTAGCAGAAGAACAAAATAGGAGAGTGGTAGGCAGTAGTTAGGAAGGCAGGTGAGGAGATTGTTATATTATGGTGCTATGGCAAACACATACCAGATGCTGTTTGAGAAAGAAATAGTCATTAGAGATTGGTAAGGACAAAAAAGTCAATATCTTCTAATTCATGAGGTCAGTTTAGCATAGCACCAAGCTGGGCATAGGCACAGAGAACATAGTATGCTGAAGGATCATCCTACTTCTTACACCTATTGTATTGTGGCCAATGACCATCAGGAAAGGGGTGCATAGAAGCAAATTAATTGCCCATAGCTAGGAGGACTTTATGACAAACCCTAAAAGACTATCAATGTTTTCAATGTATCAAGCAGTACCTGAGCATTCATAACTCTTGAATTTTCAAATATAAAAGTTATCTTGCATCAGAATCATAATGATGAATACTAAAATGAGAAAAATTCAATATTTTTCTTTAGGTGGGAGATAGCTAATACATGACCACTACTGTGTGTGGTTCAAGTCAATGAAGAAGAGAGTCTATTGTTCTGAAGAGCTAAGAATATGGGAGAACCAAAGGATGAAGAGCAGATGTGTTTTTTTTAAGAGTAAAAGTTGGGTATTGAAGATGATGGAGTAGAAACAGGATTTCCACAGGGCTGCCACTCCCACCTCCTCCAATTCATGCAAAAGGTGACTCAGGACAAACTTTGGAGCTACAGAACCCACAAAATGACACAGAAGAGCTATCCTCTCTCAGTGGACAGCCTAGCAGGCCAGCAAGAAGTGGCCAGCACAGCATTCTGGGAGCTGAGCCCAGCCCTACACAAGTTCAAGATTTTAGCCTAAGGGGGGCCTGACCTGTAGTCAGCTGTAAGGACTTCAAATCACCAGCACCATACCCATGGCGGTTTTCAGAATTATCAACACATAAGGGCTAAGGACAAAGTGAGAGGTCAGTGTAGTATGGACTTTGGAATATGGGAGTTTGGGAGTGTAGTCTGGCCTTTATCCCCTGGAGGGAGAAGCCACTGAGGCGTTGTGGTCTTGCAGCCGCCACCACGTGGCATCTTCAGCTCCCTAACTGCAGATTGTAAGGGGACCAAGCGACCAGTCTCATGGGTAATAGCTCTTGCTTTAACCTGCTTCGATCTGGATTGCTGTCTAGGGTAGAGGTCCTGGGATGTGCAACCAGTTTACCAGAGCATGTGGAGGCTTCAGATAGGGCACCCAACTCATACCTTCAGCAGTTGAGAAAACCACAGCATTTGGGACAAAGCAACCCTCTCTGGTAGCAGAGTCCTACAGTGTCAAAAAGCTGAAAAGTCAAGTAATTGATTGGCAACATGAGTAGGCAAAGGAAGCAAACCAAGCAGAGCAATCCAAATTTACAGTCTTATTTTGGGGACAAAAAGGATCAAAGCATGGAACAGGAGGAAGACAGCAAAGTCAGAACTCCATCACCAAAAGCTTCCAAGAAAAATACGAGCTGGTTACATGTCTTAGAGGATCTTAAGAAGTATTTTGAAAACCAAATAAGACAAGTGGAGGAAATATTGGGAAGAGAACAATGCAAGAAAATTATGAAATGAGAATCAACAGCCTAACTGAGGAAAATAACACCATAAAAAATAGATTAGCTCAAATGGCAAAAGAGGCTCAAAAAGTCAATGAGAAGAAGAATGCCTTAAAAAGCCGAATTTTCCAGATGGAAAAAGAATCTCAAAAGCTTACTGAAGAGAATCATTCCTTCAGAATTAGATTGGAGCAAATAGAAGCTAGCGACTTTATGAGAAATCAAGATACTATTAAACAGATCCAAACAAATCAAAAAATGTGAAATGTCTCATTGGGAAAATCACTGACCTGGAAAATAGATCCAGGAGAGATAATTTTAAAATTGTTGGACTACCTGAAAGCCATGATTAAAAAAAGAACCTAAAAAAAATTCTTCAAGAAATTCTCAAGGAAAATTGCCCTGATGTTTTAGAACCAGAGGGCAATATAGTAGTTGAAAGAATCCATCAATGACCTCACGAAAAAGATCCCAAAAAGAAACTCCTAGGAATATTTTAGCCAGGTTCTGGAATTCCCATATCAATGATAAAATATTACAAGCAGCCAGGAAGAAACAATTTGAATATTGAGGAAACACAATGAGGATAACACAGGATCAGGCAGCTTCTATACTGAGGGATCAAAGGGCTTGGAATATGATATTCCATAGCTCAACAAAGATGGGATTAAAAACAAGAATCACCTACCCAGCAAAACTGAGTATCATGTTTCAGGAGATAAATACGGTCATTCAGTGGAATAGAGGACTTTGAAGCATTCTTGATGAGAAAATCAAGGTTAAGTAGAAAATTTGACATTCAGATACAAGAAGCAAGAAAAGCATGAGACGGTAAACAGGGAAAAGAAATAATAAGGAACTTACCAAAGTTGAATGATTTACATTCCTACATGGAAAAATGATAATTGTACCTTATGAAACTTTTCTCAGTATGAGAATATGTTGAAGAGAATAGAAATGTGTGTGTATATATGTAATATATTAATATATATTATATTATAATATAACATATAATCATATTATATAATATATAATTATATTATATATAACATAACATATTATATATTATTATATTATATTTTAAATAATATATTATTAATATATTATATCTAATATATTGTAATATTATGTATAATATAATAAAATATATTATTAATATATATATACACACACATTTCTATTCCCTTCAACATATTCTCAAACATACATATATCTATATAGGAGGATATATGGGCATATGAATACATATGTGAGCATGTGTATATATGTTTACAGGTATACATAGATAGAGGGCACAGGACCAATTTAATAGGAAGGGATGATACTTAAAAGGTGAAATTAAGAGGTGAGAGAGGAATATAATGAGAGGAGATGGGGAGAGACAGAATGGGGTAAACTATCTCATACAGAAGAGGCAAGGGGAAACTGTTACAATGGAGGAGAAGAACAGCAAGGATAAAGGGAATTGGTCAACCTTATTCTCATTGAATTTGGCTTGGGTAAGGAATGACATACACACTAAATAGGGTATCTCACCCTACAGCAGAGTAGGGAGGAAGGGAATGAGAAGGGGGATCATGGAAGGGAAGGGAGGTTAGGGGGAAGGGAAGTTTGAAGCATCCACTTTTGAAGGGGACAGGATCAAAGTAGAGAATAGAACAGGTGGGAATTGGGATAGAAGAGGGGGGAAATACAGTTAGTCTTTTACAATATATCCACTATGGAAATGTTTTGCATGGCTACACATGTAGAACTTATATTGAATTGCTTATCTTCCCAGTAAGAGTGGGTGACAATGGAGGAAGGGATTGAACCTGGAATTCAAAATTTTAAAATCAAATGTTTAAGTATATATATATATGTATATATATATATATATGTGTGTGTGTGTGTGTGTGTGTGTGTGTGTGTATACTATTATTAATATTAAGTTACATGTAACTGGGAAATAATATGTGTAGGCACTGGGATATAGAGATACACCATGCCCTACTGGAAAGTCAGAGGGGGAATGGGAAAAGATATGCGAGAGAGCAGTCTGGAGGAGGGGATTATCGCTATTTTGGGGTGGTGAGTAGGGGAAAAGTGGGGAAAAAATTTGTAACACAAAATCTTGCAGAAATGAATGATGTAATCTAGAAGTTAATAAAGCATTTGATAAAAAAAGTTGGTCATTGAACTTATTAGAGATGACAGAAAGTGATGAAGATGGAAGCAACAACAATCTGAATAAGACAAAAAAAATTTTAATAAAATTTTGGGGCAACAGTGGCAGAGATTAGAGACTGGTCGTGGCAGTTTGTGATAGTAATGGAATGTGGAGATTCCACTGTATTGGGCTTGGTTTTCAAATTGATTGTGTTAAAACCCAGAGCTTGTTAATCCCACCTGTGGGATGGACTTGTTGATGTGAAAAGAAAGTCCTGAACTGGGAGGAGCTGGTGACATAGATTTGGAGAGACAAGAGAGAGGCGGAAGATCTTTTTGGAAGCAGCACCTCGTGGAGAGAGAGAGAGACTAAGAGAATTGCTGGTGGCCGCTTTGAATTGCCCTGGACTTTTGAGACCTTCCCCCTGAGCTGCCAAGGACTGAGGAGACATCGCTGTTTTGCTGGTACTTTGTCTGTCTGCTTTGATGTTGTTTTGCCAGATTTGTCCACTGGTGAAAGACAGTCCTTTTGTTGAAGAAGTCCTGGAACCTGGCTGTTTGCTAAGAAGCCCTGAGACTGTCCTGCAGACAGAGAGTGAATACTGTCCACTGGTGAGGGACAGTGCTGTTGTTGCAGGGGTCTGGAGACTGTCCTGCAGACAGAGTGAATACTGTCCACTGGTGAAGGACAGTGCTGTTGTTGCAGGG
>NW_027185889.1:10713855-10725919 GCF_028583685.1 Petaurus breviceps papuanus | reverse complement strand
CACCATGCCCTACTGGAAAGTCAGAGGGGGAATGGGAAAAGATATGCGAGAGAGCAGTTTGGAGGAGGGGATTATCGCATTTTGGGGTGGTGAGTAGGGGAAAAGTGGGGAAAAAATTTGTAACACAAAATCTTGCAGAAATGAATGATGTAATCTAGAAGTTAATAAAGCATTTGATAAAAAAAAGTTGGTCATTGAACTTATTAGAGATGACAGAAAGTGATGAAGATGGAAGCAACAACAATCTGAATAAGACAAAAAAAATTTTAATAAAATTTTGGGGCAACAGTGGCAGAGATTAGAGACTGGTCGTGGCAATTTGTGATAGTAATGGAATGTGGAGATTCCCCTGTATTGGGCTTGGTTTTCAAACTGATTGTGTTAAAACCCAGAGCTTGTTAATCCCACCTGTGGGATGGACTTGTTGATGTGAAAAGAAAGTCCTGAACTGGGAGGAGCTGGTGACATAGATTTGGAGAGACAAGAGAGAGGCGGAAGATCTTTTTGGAAGCACCTCGTGGAGAGAGAGAGAGACTAAGAGAATTGCTGGTGGCCGTTTTGAATTGCCCTGGACTTTTGAGACCTTCCCCCTGAGCTGCCAAGGACTGAGGAGACATGGCTGTTTTGCTGGTACTTTGTCTGTCTGTTTTGATGTTGTTTTGCCAGATTTGTCCACTGGTGAAAGACAGTCCTTTTGTTGAAGAAGTCCTGGAACCTGGCTGTTTGCTAAGAAGCCCTGAGACTGTCCTGCAGACAGAGAGTGAATACTGTCCACTGGTGAGGGACAGTGCTGTTGTTGCAGGGGTCTGGAGACTGTCCTGCAGACAGAGTGAATACTGTCCACTGGTGAAGGACAGTGCTGTTGTTGCAGGGGTCTGGGAACCTTTCTGTTGGTTTGGAAGCCCTGAAGAAGGATTTTCTGGTTGTATGTTTACAGAAATCCTGGGAGAGGGTTTTGCTGATGTGTTCAGGGGTTCTAGGACTGTTCTACAGACAGAGGATGAATTCATGAAGGGACTGGCAATGTATCTTATGGCCTTGCTAAGCCTTGTCTCCCCAGGAACTAAGATTGCTGAGAACATGCCTCGTGTCAAGATGAAGAAAAGATCTCCATTTGGGTATTAAGTGCTGTGTTTAAACTTGATGTAACTCTGGGGTAGATTCAATTGTGATCCAGGGGTGGGGAACTTTTGACCTTAGGTTTGGAAACTAATCTCCATTTGAGAAGAGGGGCTTTGTGGTGGATTAAATTAAGGTATAGCCTAGGGGTGGAGAAGTATTTAGAACAGAGACTTTGTAATTGATTGAATGATTGGAAGGTCCTGGGGTGGGGTAGTACTTGGAGATTATTTAATCACACTTAGTAACTGCTGTATTTGGAATGATGTCATGTTTTGATCTTCTCTGTTCTGGGTTTGTTACTGAATAAAATGGAGAGCACCTATGCTGGTATTCTGAACCTTGGGAAGTTGCCTTTCTTTTGGCATTACATTACACAGTTTCCTGTTTAAAAGAACAAACAAACAAATGTAGTACAAAGGGCTCTAAATTAAATATAAACTTATTGGCTTTTCATTTAAGGTCTTCCTAATCTAGCAACACAGAACTTATTAATTAATTAATTCATTTCTTTATTAAACAAGCTAATGTCATAACATTTTGCATAACACATTCCCATTAAACTATGAAATCTGCATGTCATCTTTCACTTTTATGCCTTGGCAAATCCTTTCCCCATTCTTGGAATATTCTCTGTCCTCATACCTGCCTTAACTATCCCTAATTTTCCTTCAAAGATCTCCTCAGGTGCCATGTTTAGTAAAGTCTTCACTTATTGTAATCATCCAATCCCAAAACATTTATTAAGTACCTACTATGTTCCATGAATTTTGCTAAGTGCTGCAGTAACAAATACAAGAAATGAAATGCTCCCTATTCTCAATGAACTTACGTTCTATCATGAGAGACAAAACATGTCTATATAACAACGTACATAATGTTCTGTGAATCTATTCAAATAAAATAACTTCGGCAGCCATATGAAGGATGAGTTGGAGTAAGGAGTGACGTGAGCTAGATAGACCAATAAGGGGACCACTGCAATGATCTAAATGAGAAAGCATGATATTTCTCAATTTAGCCTGAGCTAAAGTGGTAGTTCTATGAGTAGCAGGAAAAGGTTAGATGTTTTAAAGATAGAAATGGCAAAATTTGAGAAATTTTGGATATGTAGGGAGAGGGAACAGAGAAATCCAATATAATAAGGCTACAGATTTGAAAGACTGGAAAAAATGTCATGTCTTTGACAGAAGTATTAACATTTTTTAAAAAGTATTTTAAGGGGGAAAAGTTAATATTTTCTGGTTTTGACCATGTTGATTTAGATAGACCTCTAGAATATTCAGTTTGAAAGGACCAATAGAGAGTTGTTGATGTAGGGTGCAAGTTCAGGAGAGCAAAATTGGACATGTAAGTCAGTGTGTCATTCATAGAGAGATAGCAATTGGGTCCATGGAAGTCAGTCAGGTCATCAGAAAGAAAGGGTATAAAAAAGAGAGGAAGGTGCAGAAAAGAAAGTAAGGGAATCCCAGAAGTTAGGGACCCTTTTGTTGAGTACTGTCCTCTTCAAACAAGAGTGGATTTTCTTATCATTGCATATGCCATATCCTCCATGATGTTAAAATTCCTTAAGATATGAAATATATTTTTATCATCATTTGCTTCACACCAAACATAGTGCCCATAGTAAGTAGGCTCTTAGTAAATACCTAATGAATTGAGGGTGAAAAGGATGCATCTTCCAGAAGATGACTTTAATCATTCAAATGGCGGAGGAATTGACAGTAAAATGAGGATTAATTTTGATAATGATTGGTCTCTAGTAGACTGTCTAGGATCTCTGGTCATCAGTATTAACCACAGGGCAGTCATCTTTCATCTGCCTAAATTTACATACATGTGCTTAGACCACATTGTTGAAATCATATGCAAGAATGACAACAATGTGAATTAGAATAGAACATCATCTATCTCGGACCTTATCTTGAGTAATTAAATTTATCAGAAATACTAGCATGAAGGACTTATGATCAAAAAATACTATAATTGCCAATGAAAGAACTAATGGTTTCTGAATACAGATTGAAGCATATTTTTTAACCTTATTTTTCTTGAGGTTTTTTTGTCTATTTTTCTTTCACAACATAACTGCTATGGATATGTTTTGCATGAAAAAAAAAAGAAATACTAGTAGGAATTGTTATAAAAAGGAATACTGGGAGGGTTTTTTTAATATTAGGAGGAATTTTATAATTTGTAATTTTTAAAACCTGAAGAATTTTAATTTGGTTTCGACTGTAATCCAGTCCATGTCATGGACTCTCATGTTAATAATGGAAAAATGATTTTAGCACTAATATATTATATGTATACGAGACATAATTGTATATATTGATTGTACATATGCATACATATATACCACAAGTATATATACACATACAGACATATTTTACATAACATGTATATAGGTGCATAAGTTGCATACATGTATGTTTATCCAAATATGCATCTTAATTTTCTTAAAATTACTGCAAATACTATATACATTAGAAGGAGAATATATATTTACCTTTAATACAATAATACTTGATTCTAAAATATCAATAATAATAACAATAATATCTATAATTTTTGCAGTGCTTTAAGTTTTGCAAAGGACTTTATACATGATGCCTCATTTGATCTCCACAATTCTAGAAGATAGGCTCTATTATTATCCCCATTTTATGGATGAGCAAATTGAGGTAGAGAGAAGTTAAGTGACTTGTCCAAGGTCCTACAACTAGTAAATTTCAGAAGCAGCATTCAAACTCAGATTTTCCTGACTCCAAGTCAAGTGTTCTATCCACTGTGCAATCTAATACTCCCTCATTTAGAAGTAAATTTTCAACAAGATTAAATTAAATTCACTGGATATCTATTTGGAAGCTCCTGTGTGCCTGCAGCATAGTTTGCTAGAGTTCCCCTCTTTAATCCAACTGTTCACTCTGGTAAATACTCTATATGAGTGGATTGTGTTATTGTATATTAAACATGAAGTAGTAAATTATTAACCAGCTATCCCTTCTATCCGGTTTCTTGTTACTGCAAGTAAGAGGATCTTGGGAGGAGAGAATTCATTTTAAATCTCTGTAATATAAAGCAGCAGAAAAAAATGTTGAAAAAACATAAAGAGAAATTAAAAGATTTTCTTTAAAGATGAGGAGGTCAGTGGCCAACATCACCTGTCCATTTTATTTAGCAACATTTTAGGAATGTAAGGTGTACATATGTGTGAGTAAATGTTTCATTTTCCTAATTCCTTCCAGCCTGCTCAGCTGTTGTATAGAATGAAAAACATATCTACTGCCCGTTTAATGAGAACTGCCCCCACTCCCATTCATTTGACATGCCTTTACATTGCCTTAAGAAATGAGATTTTGAATTGGTATGATCATAGATTATCTATTTGCCAAGTCCCGGATTTGGAGCACAGATGGAAATGAGCTGTATTTCACATCTTTTGAGATAAATCTATTTAGCATAACTGCCTTCTCCAAAATATATTGTACTGCTCTTTTTTAATGTGCAACAGGAAAAATCAAATAACTGCAGCCTCACTAGACATTTTAATAGCTATTTTAAAAATGAAGCTTGAGTTATTAAATACAGAATATAATTAGCTTAAATGGATACATTTATCCAAATTTTACATTGTATTATAAATCTCCATCCAGGAAAAGGTCACTAGGATACCTCACCATGACAAGCTGTAAGGGGTGGTATTGGGGTTGAGGATGGGAATGACACTGACTTCTTGAAGGCTAAGACATTGGAATGATTGCTCTGGGAGGCCTTACCAATTTTTAAAGGCTGTATGGACCTTCTTATGTGCAGGCTGAATTAATTTTAGAGACATCCATCACTAGAAGTTTTACCATTATCTAGTATGTAAAAATTCATAGACATTATCTCCTAAGTTGTGATCTATGTTCACAAAGTACACACCCACAATGACTACATGACTTAACTTTTAATTTTTTTCCTTTTTAGTTGGGATCTGCAATTTCACTAGCATGAGGATCTTGAAGCGGGGGAACTATCTCTACTAAGTTAGGCCAGCAGCTGCTCTATAATTTACAGTCTTCTAGAGTTAAATGGCATAATTCCTTAAGTGACTTGCCCAAGGTCGTATGACCAGCTTATTTCAGATGTAGGACTTGAACCCAGGTCTTTATATCCATTCTACCACATTTCCTCTCACTTTTTAATGTATAACATCAGAAAAAAATGTAGCTTTATAAAATCTAATTGTGCTGATTCTTCTACCAATTCTTTGAAGTTTTCCAAATTTAGAACCATAAAATTATATAATTTTAAATATACTAATACTTTGTATAAAGCAAATGAAAAAGAGATTCACTATTGGTAATACATTTCCACAAGTTCTTGCCTATGGATCATATTTTGTTTTTGTTTTTGATTGTGTTAAGTCCCAGAATATTGTAAGGAATAGTCAATAATATACATAGCCATTCAAAAGAGTTTAATATAGAAATTTTGTAGAAAAAGTCATATTTTAACATATAATTCATAAGTTTAGATAATAAGTATCTATATCTAGAATTGTTATTGAAGGTCAAAAAGACTCTGTCATCAAAAAGAGAGTTTGGGGTACAATTGGTTTAGAAAATTGTGTACTATTTTTTTGAATAATATTTTATGTTTTCCAAATTACATGTAAAAATTAACATTTGTTTCCTTTTTAAATTTCAAATTATCTTTCTTCCCTGTCTCCCTCTCTGAGATGGTAAACAATTTTGGTTATACATGTACAATCATGCAAAACATATTTCCTTATTAGTTATGTTGTGAACATAAACTAAAATTAAAAATAAATTCTGAAAAAATAAAGGGAAAAATAGTATGCTTCCATTTGCATTCAGACTCCATCTGTTTTTTCTATGGAGGTGGATATCTTTTTTCCCTCATATGTCCTCTGGAATTGTCTGGGATCATTATATTGTTGAGAATACCTGTCATCACACCATATTGCTGTTACTGTGTATAGTATTCTGGTTCTGCTCACTTCACTTTGCCTCAGTTCATGCAAGTCTTTCAGGTTTTTCTGAAACATCCTTCTTGTCATTTCTTATAGAATGATAGCATCCCATCACACTCATATACCACAACTTGTTCATCCATTCCCTAATCGATGGACATCCCCTCAATTTTCTGATTCTTTGCCAACACACAAAGAGCTTCTATAAATATTTTCATACAAATAATTATTTTTTCCTTTTGTGGTACTTTTAGTTGCCTCAAGATTCTCCCCTAATACAAAATCAAGCCATCAACCAATCAATACCAGCCAACCAATCAATCAGTTAGCACTTATTAATCACAATTATGTGCCAAGTTCTGTGGTAGGGAGATGCTTGAGGTGGAGAGACTAATTTGGAGACTTTTAATAATCTTGGTGAGAAGTATGTCTAAAGTAAAGTCATAGCTAAGTGGTTAGCAAGGAGTCACATGAGACCAATGTTATGGACTTAGAAAAATAGCAAGATTTAGCAGCGTCTGTAAATATAGTGGTGATAGAGAATCAGGGGCCAAGGTGTAAAGCCACACACAAGCAGCTTTCCAGAGGACTGCTGATGTCAATAGCTTCCAAGGTTCTTATTACATAGTAAAGTGAGCTCTCTGTTCAATAACAAATCAGAGCAAAACAGTCATAGAAAATCAAAATACAGTATACCAAGTCACAACTCAACAACTTATCACTAAAAAGGCCACATACTTTTCACCAAAGTGGTAACATAGTTTCCAACAAAGTACATTCATTTATTCAATCACAAAGTGCAAAAGTCAAAGTTCTCCACTACTCCTAGGTCACAGTAAATCATAATCTTCTGTCAGTACACAGTATCCAAGTAAAGTTTTCTTTCAGCTTGACTCGAGGCTGGCTTTCAGCTTCCATGGTTCCTCTCCCATGGTCCCAGCTTCAACTATCACCTGGGTTCAAAGGCAGCCAGCACCCAGTTCCTTTTCCAGATCCTTGTCCAGTTCTTCATTCAGTTCCCATTCCATATTGAAGGTCACAGTGTCCAGTCCACCTGAAGTCTTTCACAGTTCTTGTCTCTGAGAAAACAAAGCTTGACAGAGTCACAATAATATTCATTCACATTGCTGGCACTGTCATCAGTTCACTATCTGTGAAATCAACTTAGACTCACCAACAAGGTCTGAGAACTCAGCACAAATCATCAACATAGAAATCAACACAGACCCACAAACAAGGTCCAAGAGGTCAGCACAAATCATCAGTGAAGTCCCAGGACCTCCAAAACCCTCCTCTGGGACTTCTGTAAACATACAACCAGAAAATCTTCTTTCAGGACTTCCAGTAAGTCCCAGGGCTTCTGTAAAAAGTATCACAAACAAACATCAACACAGACAGAACAGACAAACAGAGTGCCTGGATACTACAAATTTTCTCCTTCTTGACTTGACCACCACAAGAGTCCTCTTCTCATTTCTGCTGTCTCTAGCTTGGACTTCTCCTTATGTATGGTCATTATCTCTCCCCTTCCTGTTGCAGGAGTTTTTGAGTTCTAGGGATCACACATTGTGGGGATCACACTTTCTGTTTCTTAACAGACTTGATACAAGGCTCAAAAGAAACCAAATGAAACAGGGTGTTAATTCAGTAGGTGAAGCAAGGTGTGAACTCCTTCTGAGCTTGCAAATACCATTTTTATAAAAATCCCATTATTAATACAAGGATTCTTCCACTTGTGTTATCCAGCAGCAAGTCATGATTTATGTCTTCAAAAGATTTTTTTTAATTGGCTGTCCCATAATGTGATGAGGGATTTGTGGTGGATGTTAGTACACTGCACCATATTACCAACAATGACTTATGTACAAAAACTGGAATAAAAGATGTCACCCAGTGTGTGTGTGTGTGTGTGTGTGTTTGTGTGTGTTCAATTTAAATGGACCTATATTCTTATTGATTCTAGAACCCTCCAGTTATGAAGATCTAAGTCCATCCTCAAGATGTTGGGAGAAAGGGAAAAACTTCAGACATGTTTCCAGAGTCTAAAGGGATAACTAGATCAGTCCCTGAAAGTTAGAGGGAGAGACCACACTGAAAATTAAGTGCCAGAACCTTGGACCTGACTCTTTCATTGTTGAGCCATCCTATCCTGCCCCCCTACTTGTTCAATTTTTTTTTACTTTAACCCCGTCCCTTTTCAAATGTGTGTGTTTTTAACTACACTCCCCCCAATCTGCCCTCCCTTCTATCATTCCCTCTCTTATCCCCTTACCCCCTGCTTTACTGTAGGGTAAGATACCCAATTTAGTGTGTATAGTATTCCTTGATTAAGCCAAATTCAATGAGAGTAAGGCTGACCCATTCCCTTTTGCCTTCCTGTTCTTGCCCTCCATTGTAAAATATTTCCCTTGCCTCTTTTATATGAGATAATTTACACTATTCTATCTCTCCTAATCTCCACTCTTTATATTCCTCTCTCACCTCTTAATTTTATTTTTAAAATATCATCCCTTCCTATTCCATTGATCCTGTGCCCTTTGTCTATGTATACCTGTACACACATATATACACACACTCACATGTATTCATATGTACAAATACCCTCCTATATAGACATTTATAAGTGTGTATATATATATATATATATATATATATATTCCCTTCAACTATCCTCATAAAGAGAAAAGTTTCATAAGTTACAATTACCATTTTTCCATGCAGGAATGTAAACAGTTCAACTTTGATAAGTTCCTTATGATTTCTTTTCCCTGTTTACCTTTTCATGCTTCTCTTGCTTCGTGTATATGAATGTCAATTTTTCTATTTAACTCTGTTTTTTTTTCATCAATAATGCTTGAAAGTCACCCATATGTACACAAATATTTGTAGCAGCTCTTTTTGTGGTGGCAAAGAGTTGGAAATTAGGGGATGTCCATCAATTGGAGAATAGCTGAACAACTTGTGGTATATGCATGTAATGGAATACTATTGTGCCATAAGAAACAAGGAGCAGATGGACTTCATATTTACCTGGAGAGGCTTATATGAACTGATGCTAAGTGACAAGAGTAGAGCCAGGAGACATTTGCACACAATTACAGACACAATGGATTGTGATGACCAACTTTGAGAGACTGGACTCTTCTCAGCAATGCAGTGATATAAGTCAATCCCCAAATGCTCATGATGGAGAGAGATGTCTACATACAGAGAAAGAACTAGAAAGAACTGAGTATGAATCCAGATTGAATCAAACTACCTGATCTTTTTCTTTTTTGGTTGTGTTTCCTCTTTACTATTTTGCATTCCATCTGATACAATCCATTTTTATAACCTGACTAATGTCTAATGCGAAAGTATTTGCAGATCCTATACTTGATTGTATGCCATCATGGGGTGGGGAAGGGAAGGAGGGAGAGAAAATTTGAAACTCAAGGAATTGTGGAATTTAATCTTGTAAACCAAAAATAAACCAATAAAATTTAATAAATTTTAAAATAAAAAAAGAATGCTTGAAAGTCAGGTGGCTAGGTGGTGCAATGAATACAGCACCATCCCTGCAGTCATGAGGGGCTGCATTCAAATCTGGCCTCAGACACTTAACACAAAAACTAAAACTGTGATTTTGGACAAGTCACTTAACCCCAATTGCCCTCCAAAAAAGCAAAAACAAAAAAATAAAGAATGCTTGAAAGTCCTCTATTTCACTGAATGACCATGTTTTCCCCTAGAACATGATTCTCAGTTTTGCTGAGTATGTGACTCTTCATTTTAATCCTATCTCCTTTGGTCTCTGGAATATAATATTCCAACCCCTTCAGATGATTCCTTAATGTAGAAGCTGCCAGATCTTGTGTTATCCTGATTGTGTTTCCACAATATTCAAATTGTTTCTTCTTGTCTGCTTGTAATATTTTCTCCTTGATCTGGGAACTCTGGAACCTGGCTATAATATTCCTAAGAATTTTCTTTTTGGGATCATTTTCAAGAGGTGATTTGTGAATTCTTTCAATTTCTATTTTGCCTTATTGTTCTGAAATATCAGGGCAATTTTCCTTGAGAATTTCTTGAAGGATGCTTTCTAGTTTCTTTTTACGACCATGTCTTTCAGGTAGTCAAATAATTTTTAAATTATCTCTCCTGGATCTCTTTTCCAGGTCAGTGTTTATCCCAATGAGATATTTCACATTGCCTTCTATTTTTTCATTTGTTTGTATCTGTTTAATAGTATCTTGCTTTCTCATAAAATCATTGGCTTCCATGTGCTACAGTCTAATTCTGAAGGAATGATACTTTTCAGTGAGCTTTTGAGATTCTTTTTCCATCTGGCAAATTCACCTTTTTAAGGCATTCATCTCCTCGTTGGTTTTTTGAGCCTCTTTTGACATTTGAGTTAGTCTATTTTTTAAGGTGTTATTTTCTTCAGTCAGGTTGTTGACTCTTTTTTCATGATGTTTTTGCATCATTGTCATTTCTCTTTCCAATTTTTCTGCCACTTCTCTTACTTGGCTTCCAAATCCTTTTTTGAGCTCCTTCTTCCGTGGCCTGTAACCAGTTCATATATGTTTTGGAAGCTTTTGGTAAAGGAGTTCTGACTTTGTTGTCTTCCTTCCATTCCATACTGTGATCCTTCCTCCCCCCCTCAAAAAAATAATCTAAGGTTTGACTGCTGTGCTTGCTTTGCTTCCTTTGTTTGCTCATGTTGCCCCTTGATTACTTAACTTTTGAGCTTTTTTGTCACAGTAGAACTCTGATTCCAGAGAGGAGATCTTTGTCCAAAATTGTTGGGGTTTTCAAAGCTGCCAGAGCTATTAGTTGTTTTTCCTCTCTGAAGCCTCCACAGGCTCTGGCACCTGTTCACACATTCCAGGACTTCCATCCAAGACAGTGATTCAGATCCAAGCAGGTTAAAGTAAGAGTGATTACCTCTCATACTGGTTACTTGCTCCCCCTACAATCTGCAGGCCAGGACCTCTGAAGCAGCTACACAGTAGCAGCTGCATGGCCACAGTGCCTCTTCTGCTTCTTGCTTTCTCACCTCAGGAGCCAGAATCCAGATTGCACTCCTGGTTCCTCTGTTCCTGCAAAGTCTACACTGACCTTTTCTTTTACCTTTGGCATTTATGGGTTGATAATTATGGAAACCACCTCAGCTACTGGTGATTCAGTCTCCCAAAGTCCAATCCAGCTGCTGCTTTTTGGGGCTGCCATGAGGCTAAAACCACGGGCTCATGTGGGGCTGGGCTTGACTCCCAGTGTGCTGTGATGGACCCTTCCTGCCAGCCTGCTGGGCTGCCTTCAGTGGGAGATTTGTTTCTGTCTGTCATTTTGTGGGTTCTGTAGCTCTAAAATTTGTTTAGAGTCATATTTTACAGGTATTTGAGATGGTTATCTTGAGATTTCCTGCTTCTGTGCTGCTATCTACACAAATTTTACTTTTTAAGTATTTGTTTTCTTCAGCGAGATTTTTTTTCTAAGTTGGTCACTGTAGATTTAAATTTATCTTACACAGCTCTAATTTGGCTTTTAAAATCTTTCTTGAGCTCCTCCAAGAATGCTTTTAGGGTCTGAGAACAGTTCGTATTTCCTTCTGTGCTCCCAGGTATGAGTATAGAGTCCATGTTGTCCTTTGTATTTGGTTGTTCTTTCTCTGTGTAATAAGATTGAATCATTTTTCTTGCTTTTGATTTCTCAGATTTCTCCTTACCCATTGTGATTGCCTATTTCCTGACTCTGTTTCTCAGGGCCTGGTTGTAGACTCTGGGTGTCTAGACTGAGGTCAATGCCAGGGCTCTCAGAGTTTCTCCTGAGTTACCCTGAGACTCACAGAGTAAGGTGTGGGGGAGGGTTGGCCTGGCCACTTTAGGTGTCCACCTCTGTGCCCCTGGGCTACAACTCAGGCAGGCTCAGCAGCTAGTGGCCAGCAGTGCTGGTGTCTGCAGGTTCCCCTGGTGCTGAGGCACA
>NW_027185889.1:10688550-10708855 GCF_028583685.1 Petaurus breviceps papuanus | reverse complement strand
TATAGTCCAGTCATTAATCTCCCTGTCAAGGGGCAAGAATCTTGATTCACTATCAATCCAATGAAATAGAACAATATTTCTTCTAGGGCTTCACTTTAATTTTCTTTAGAGAGAAGGCATATTTCATTTTTTTATCTTTGTTCCCCCAGTGCCTGGCAAATAACAAATGCTTGCTGACTAATCTGTCGATTCTTCTTCAATCCAGTCTTTCTATGAAATAGAATGTGTGTGTGTCTGTGTGTGTGTGTATGAGAAGACAGGGTATTAGATAGTAACTGCTGATAAATGCTACAGAACAAACAATGAAATATCTATTATTGTAAAAAGAAGTTGAATTATATATAGGGTCAATGCCATGGCATATGCTTAGATTTACTATTTCTGCACCCAGTCAACCATAAGGAACCTTATGGGTGACTCAGGACTAATGGACTTATACTTTATTATGATAAAAGACCCCTTATTAGCTGTGGAGCTGTGCACAGAACCAATGTGGTCTCACAAATAGTGGCAATAACTACTTAAGGTAAGAATCATATATAGATTTTTAACTGGAAAAGACCAATCTTCTATCAGATGCCTTTCCCAACCCTTCTTAATTCTAATGTCTTCCCGCTATTAATTGTTTTTGTTTTATCTTGAATATAGCTATTCACATATATTTGTTTGCTTGTGTCTTCCATTAGATTGTGGTTTTCTCAATGGCAGAGACTTTTTAAAATCATCTTTTGTTATTCCTAGCATTTGTCACAGAGCCTGGCACAGAGTAGGAGGTTGATGAAATATTGATGGACTAATCTTAAAGGGCATTTGTTCTGATCCTATAATTATCTACAAATATGGAAAAAACAGCAACATTCATTGACTTTAGGGTCTTATATCCATAGTTAGAAGGGAATCATTGAATCACAGATTTTC
Source organism: Petaurus breviceps papuanus (assembly GCF_028583685.1). Classification (NCBI taxonomy): domain Eukaryota; kingdom Metazoa; phylum Chordata; class Mammalia; order Diprotodontia; family Petauridae; genus Petaurus; species Petaurus breviceps. Next base: position 10,707,937 of record NW_027185889.1, on the reverse strand, counting down.
AGAGTTGAAAGGCACTAGAGTAGCCACTTAATCTAATGCATATGTGAAAATAATCTTCATTATAACATAACTAAAACGTGACTTTCAAACCTCTTCTTGAAGTTACTTAAAGAGTGTGGAATTCATCACTTCTGGAAGCAGTCATTCACATGTGGATGGTTCTAGGATGGTATTAGAAGGAGTCAGGCAGACCTGAGTTAAGATTCAGTCAGTCATTTAACTCTGCCTCACTTCCTTATCTATAAAATGACCTGGAGAAGGAAATGGTAAACCACTCAAAAATATCTTTGCTAAGAAAAAAAATGGGTCCATAAAGAGCCAGATATAACTGAAAAATGACTAAACAACAATTATGAGGAAGATTTTTCTAGACATCATGACTAAACTTGACCAAAGATCACCTAGTCCAAATTTCTCATTTTACAGAAAAGAAAATGGAAGCCTGAGAGAGGTAAAGTCAGTTGCCCAAGGTCATACAGAGATTTAAACCTAGGATTTCTGATGTGAAATCTTCTATTCTTTTCTCTCCACTACATTGCTTTAGGAAAAACTCAGAGGGCCTTTGTTTAAATCATATAACCTGTACTGTCTCTCCATGACTTAACAGAAATTTAAGTCACAGTGGTTTCCTTTACAGCATTTTGCTGATTTCACCAATGTTATTCCTTAAGCAAAAACTATGCCACCCAGTGAATCTACTTCTTGACATTCTCTGGTACCTAAAATCTTCTTCCCTGCCTTTCACTTCAATTTCCAGCCTTAGGCAGAGTTCCTTTTCTTAGGCTATCTCAAATTCCCAGCCTTAGCATGGACCCTTTCTGAGTGTTTCTCTAGGTTTTGGCCTGAAGCTCAGCACCCACTTCTGGGAATTTTCCAGCTATTTCCTTGAATTCTCAAAGTTCTCATTTGGCTTGCACAGACCCTCTTTTGGAAATTTAAACTAAATGAAATTAAAAGTAAATGCCTTTCTTATTCTATGTATGTAGACTTGAGCAATCTTTAAACAATATCTGTAACTATATTAAGAATTGAGTCATTGACTTATTATATATGATATTTTTCACAATTTCTATCAAATTTGAACCTCAAATAGTTGGTCAGAGAAAAATGGTCTGGTTAACATATACTTTGTTATGGGAACATTGAATTTGACATACATTAATTCAACTTACATCATTTAACTCTTAGCACATTTTCTAGAAAGTTAACTTCAAACCTAAGTTTGAAGACTGTCGCATAATGTTGGAAGGATAAAATAATAGTACCAAGAAGTAAAGGTAACTTAAATTCATCAGATCCTTCAGTATGAATGTTATTTGATGCTTTTAGAGAGACAGCATTGTGTGGGTATGGGCCCTCCATCCACTTAAACACACTGCTTACATGAGTTGCATTGGCTGAAAAATTCATCTTGTAGTCCTGTCTGGAGTCAGGAAGACTCATCTTCCTGAATTCAAGTATGGTTTCAGAAACTTATAAAATGTTTGATCCTGAGCAAGTCACTTAACCTTCTTTGTCTAAGTTCCCTCACCTGTACAAGCTGGAGAAGGAAATGGAAAACCACATCAGGAGCGGCCAGGTAGCACAGTGAATAAGAGCACCGTCCCCATTTTCGGGATGACCTGGGGGATTGATCTGGGCTCAGACACTTAGCATCCACCCAGAAACACCTGGCCATGTAACCTTGAGCAAGTTACTTGACCCCACTTGCTTAGGGGTGGCCAGGTGGCTCAGCAAGTAAGAGCACCGGCCCCAGTGTCAGGATGACCTGGGGGATCGAATCTCGGCTCAGATACTTCGCACCACACCCTTAGAAATAACTGGCCGTGTAACCTTGAGCAAGTTACTTAACCCCAATTGCTTAAAAAAAATAATAAAAAAAAGAAAAACCACACCAGTATCTCTGCCAAGAAAACCCCAAAAGGGGTCATGCAGAATCAACAACAAAGTCAAACTTTTTTGCTAATAAGACTTGTTTGCATTTAGTTATTCAGGTCTTTTCATGACAAATATGCTACCTGTCCCAAGGCCTAGATTCAAAGACTTTCCAACTTGATGATAATTCTTATTAGAGACTTTCCTTTTCTAGTACAATCTTCAAATCTTTAGGTTACAGCCAGGCCCTTATGAAAGCAGCAGAATAGACATTTAGTGAAGAATGGCAAATATTTAAAATGAGCAATTAATATTTCATATCATTTTCCCTCTGTATATTGTGTGGGTTTATGCACTAATTTTAGGACTAAATTTAAACTCTTGGGTGGAACACTATCTTTGAATCCAGAGGCCATGAGTTTAAATCCTTCCAGTGTTTCTTCTTACCTATGAGAGGTTTAGCAAGTCACTTAATCTCCCCAGGTCTCAATTTCCTCATCTGTAAATTAAGATAGATGAGACTCAATGGCCTCTGATGCTTTTTACAGTTCCAGGTCTATGATTTCAGGAAAAAATGAGGAATTTGGCCTTAATCTACCTTTCTATGTTTATTACATAAATTCTCTTTCATAAATTCTATGTTTCAGTGAAAGTAACCTTATTCCTCATAGTTAGAATGCTATTTCCTATGTTTTTGTGATCCCACTCTCTATCCCTGATGCCTTGTCTATACTTCTTTACCTCTAGGTCTTGAAATTCCTAGTTTCCTTTAAGACAGCCCAAGGGCCACTGTCTATATGAAGCTGTTTTTAGTTTAGTCACTGCTAACTGTGAGAACTGTCTCCCCTAAAATCATCATGTCTATTTTCTATATATATTTTCACAAGATATCTCTTCAGATCAAATGTATGTTCCTTGAGGGTAAGGATGGCTTTTCTTTTGCTTTGTTTTTGTTGTTTTTTTTTTTGGAGGGGGCATTGCATTTGTTTTATTCCAGTGTATAGTACAGTATGTAATAGACTCAACAAAAGTTTGTTGAGTGATTGACTCTTCTTTAATTTTTTTTCAATTAAAAATGTGACTGTAACCAAAGTTCCAAAGCCTTTTCATATTGGATTCTCTCTTCATTGTTGGAGATCAATGCCCCATTCTTACATGAGGGCAAGGCAGAGTTAGTGAGAGTGGGAGAATGGAGAGCTTTTCTGCCTTTGGTTTTCTTCAAGTGTTCTTGGGCATCTCCAGGTTCCTTTGGGCTCTTAAAACCTTTGTTTGCTTCTGTTTTCCAGCTTCAAGAGAGAAGATGAGTATCGTCAATGCCATTTCAGATTGCTGAAGAAAGAATTGAGACTCTGGAAAGAAAGCGATGTGAGTGGAGCCTGCAGCCTCCACCATGCCCTCATTCCCAGCTTGCTACACTAGAAACTTTAGAGAATTTTGCTTTGGGTGAGATCTAGAACTCTCTCTTGGTTGAGCTGAGTTATCTCATGCCCACTGAGAGAGCTCCTTCACTCTGTAATCTGGTATATACTCTTTTGTGTATAATTTATTTAGTTTCTCTTTTGCTTTCAATTTGGATAGATTGATTTCTTTACTATAAACCGTACATGTGATTATGGAACTTGTATTTGGTGGGAAGCGAGTCAAGTCTGAGATTTAGAGTGTGGGCTCCTACTTTCCCCATTAATGAACAATGATCAGAATTAGAACTCAAACCTGATAATGAAATATCCTAGATTAATTATACTTAAGGGAGTAGATGGATAAAATTCTAATCCAGTACTGCCCCTCTCTGAGAAGAGCAGAACAGAGTGGCCAAGCTTCTGACCCCAGCTTCCTGCTTCTCCTCTTGGCAGTAATTAAAATCTCCTTTGGAGAAGCGCGGGAGAAAAGAGGCTAGGGATGTCTGTTTTGTCTCCCTTTCAGTCACATGATAGCACCATAATGTTACATAAGTGAGTTAGTCCTTACTGGACAAATATCTATTATATCTTCTTCCCACCTCCATTCAAAAAGAAAGAAAAACAAAATCTTTGTAGCAAATATGCATCAATTAAAGTCAGCTATAGAAAGTAAGATCCTGGAAGATTGAAAATATTTCATCCTTGTCTTTGAATATCTAGCATTAATCCCAGTGCCTTGTACAGAGTAAGTGCCAAATAAATGCTTGCCTATTGTACCCAGTTAGGTACATTTCCTCTCCTGCCCTCTGCATTCAGTTCCCTTCTGAGATATACTAGTAAATGTCTAACAATCAGCTACCATGGGTGGAAATATCTCAACACATTTTAAAATATAATCTGAATTATTAACATATTGCCCATCACTTTCTTGAGTCTACCCAATAAAACAATAAATCAAATACAGATTTTAAACATTTGCCAATTTCCAAAGTGGAAATGCTCATACAGAAAATTTAACAATTGGCTTTCACTAGGCAGATCCAGCTGGCTCCAGCACACTGCTGCTTTCTGTATTGTTTTCCCCCATTAGATTATAAGCTCCCTGTGGATAGGGAATGTCTTGCTTATATTTGTATCCCTAGGGATTATTAGCATAGTGTCTGATCCATAGTAAACTTGTAATACAGGGATGGGGAACCTGCAGCCTCTGGCCTCCAGGCCACATGTGGCCTCAAGGCCACAGGTTTCCCACCCCTGATTTAAACATTTGTCTCCTCCAGTTTGTTCAACTGTGAAATGGGGATGATAATAGCACTTAATTTCCAGGGTTGTTATAAATATAAAATGAGGCAACACTTATAAATTGTTTAGTATGGAAGATGCTTCATAAACACTTGATCCTTTCCTTTTCTCCTTCTGCCTGGCATCCTTACATCCTAATGCTGTTCCTATGGCTTTGGTCAAGATCATTCTCCTCTCTGAGCTTCAGTTTACTTATGGATAAAATAGGAACACTGGACTAAAGGTCACCAACCTCCCCTCCACCTCTTCACATATTTTCCATTTGTCATATATTTCAGTATTGCTTCATGATTCATTTTGGAATATCACTTCTAATCCAGGGACCCTGAAGCAAAGCCATGGTTGACCTAGGATTGATTTAGTCATGGGGACTCCTCAAATACACTTCCTTCAGCTCATGCACTCATCCAGGATTTCCTCTGGGATTATTAGAATTTGACTCAGTTTTGGTTTCATAAAGGAGAAAGCAAGATAAATCACAAAACACAGAATATGCTTATTCAGTAAGGAATCATAACCAAGTCCACTAAAATTAAAAAAAATATTCCCCACCCACCTCCAGGGAGCCCCTCACTCCCTCATGTTCTATACCAGCAGTTCTCTCTTTTTGTCTCAACACTCTTTTATATACTCTTGAAAATTATAGAGGACCCCAAAGAACATTTCTTTTTGAATATATTATATCTATCAATATTTACACTATTAGAAATTTAAAAAATCTAAGTAATATAGTAAAAAATTAGTTTTGACCTCAAGAATTCCCAACAGGACCTCTTAAACTCCAAGAAATCCCTGGACCACACTTTGCAAATCTTTGATCTATATAGCATTAATACAGCCGTATAATGCTAGCCTAGGATCAGGCTTTTCACAATGCCCAGTATTCTAAGGTCTTCCCTCTGTTGATAATTTCACATTTGTCCCATATATAAAAAAAACGATTTGTACATAATTGTTTGCATTCTGTCTTCCTTATTAATTGTGATCTCCTTGAGAACTGTCTTATGTATGTGCATACGTGTATATATGTATACATATATACATATATCCATATGGAACCTATATGTGTATATATACACATACATATATATCCTTATACATATGCATATTTATATGTATATTTGTGTTGTGTATCTATGTATATTGTGTTTATGTGCAATACACACATATGCAAACATATGCACATATATGCATACACATGTACATATGCATACACACATAAATATACACAAACATCCCCAGTGTTTAGCACAGTTCCTGGCATATGAAATCCATTTAATAAAATATTTATTGAGGGATTTTGTTGACCAACAGACACCAACAAAGGATGTTCCCGTGTTGACATGGAATCAAGCAATCTATTTTTGTGTTGGGACCTACCTTCTTTCAAGACCTAAATAGTGTGACTGACAATATTACTGAAGGGCAGGATCTAAGTTTTTTCTTTGACATCATGGTTCTATGCCTTACCATTCTTTAGATCTGTCCCTCTTTGGATCTGTGACTTAGGATTCCTACTTCTTCCTGGCCATCTCCATTGCTCCCCTGATTCAATCATCCTAATACAGGATCATAGAGAAACTGAAGTTCTGGGAACCTGAAATAAGTTTAATCCCAAAGCTCATAGATCCATGGGAAATGTAGCCTTTTCCTTCATATGAGTCTCTATTACATATTGAAATTTCATATTGTGATCTTAGGAAATCACTCATTCAAATACAAACATGATGGTAGCCTCCGTCCTCTGTCTTTCGAGTCTTCTTGTTACTCTTGTGTAGTTGCACATTTTGTTAAGAGCCACACCCTCCAGAATAGTGTAAAAGTTTGGAATAGGATTCTCTTATAGCTGTGACCTTGTAGTTCTCTGTAAAAGTACTTCTTTATATGTTCTTCAATAGACCCTTGCATTTTTACAACCTAATCTAATAACTGTCACACAGGGCTCAGAGAAAATATGGCCATACACAACTGGTAGCTTCGGAACAGTGATTTTTATTTCAGGAGAAAATCCAAAAAGGATGTAAGCCATTGGTCATTCGTAGTGACTCATTGCCTAGGAGGAAGAGATGGAAGATTTTTAAAACTGGTATTTACTATAAAGGAAGTATAAAACCACATCGAGCACAGAGGCAGCTAAAATGTTGGGCCATTCATCCGAATGAGTAATATTTTAAATTCACATGAATTGGAAGGAAAGTGAAGGTTATGTCCACTTAAATTATTCAGCCCATATATTCTGTTGTACCCACTATAATATACTACACTTTACACTAGACTTTTTTCTAATTCTTCACTGTATCTATATTGTGGTCCTGAAAACAACTGGTCACCTTATGTCAGCTCCCTTGATACAATTGCCTTCCCCTGCCCACTGGTTTCATATTTTGAACATTGACATTATATTAGCAAGTTTGAACTTGGAAGCAAAATGTGGAGAAAAACTGGAATCCTAATAGGGCAAACTTAATTTGTCCCCCAAAGATGTTCACATAGCATTATTGTGGTTTCCCTAAAAGGAAGCGTTTTTTAAAATAATTCTGTTAGAATAAGGGAACATGTTAAAGACACAACCTCATATGTTGTCTTGAAAGGAGAAAATAATAATAATGGTTATTATTTGCATAATACTTTATGATGTAAAAAGAGTTTTCCTTGCAACAGCCCCGGGAGAGAGCCCTGTGCTTTTCATCCTTTCCAGGACTACGAACATGAGTTAGCATTACACAGCTCTGTTATATGGGCGACATTTTTTCATCTGTTAAATGCAGATAACTGTAATATAGGTTAAGGGGGAAACCTGCCACAAGTATGTAAAGAGTTCCCCAGATGGAATGGGCAGGTAAGAACAATTTATTCTAACAGCCATGAAAGTGACCGAAGCAGGCACTGTAGAGCATTTAGTGCTTGGTCAGACATTGAAGACACCAAGGTCATCCCCTGCATCCTGGGTCATTGCCAGTCATCTTGACTTTTGTTTCGTCACTGGACTTCAATGTCTCTGGAAGAGAGAATGAGATGGACAACTCTGTGCAATTATACCTCACTTAAATCCAGTTCATTCTCATATCAAGACATCACCTCATGATGTCATTAGCCCTCTTTGAAAGGAAAGACAAAAAAATCCCCATATCATTATTCCTTCTTTACAGAACAGTAATATTCCATTATATTCATAAAACACAAATTGTTTAGCTATTTCCAATTAATGTCACCTACTTTGTATGCATTTTAATTACTACAAAATATGCAAATGTGAATAGTTGTTGCATATGGGACATCTTAACTTTTATCATTGATCTTCTGGGGAAATATGACTTATACTGAAATCTCTAGTTCAGAGTATATGGACAGGGAAATTTCACAGTATCCAAGGTAAAAGGAAATTGCACAAAAAAGACAGATGACTCCTTTATCACATGGATGATAGAAGGTCCAGGAAAGCATAGATGATAGGTTAGATAGCCTATGAGAAGATATCATTTAAATTGGTAAATAGTAGATACCAAATTAGCAAATGGGAGAAGGTCCAAGTATTAAAAAGAGAAGAACAAACATGAATATAACTAACAAATCACATATAATAAATAATGTAAAAAAAGTCTACTGAAAATGTCAAGTTAAGTATATTTTGACTTTTTTGCATTTCATATTAATTTTTTATTATTTCCACTTTATGTCATTAAAAAAGAATAATTAAGAAGCCACAGGATCGATATAAAGACAGCTTCTCCATTTTATTTTTAGAACACTCTAAGAATGTATCTTAAGTATTGAATAAAGTTTTAATGATTTTGTCATTTTGATGAGATACGTATATATGCTATTTATATACATAAATGTTAACTGTTATCTCTTCCACATAATGAAAATGGTAGCTTCATTAAAAAAGATTTATAGGTGCTTTTTCTTTACAATAGTATCATTTCCAGTTAGTCTTCTCCAACACTCACATGCCAACAGACCCCTCTATTTGAACAAAGAAGTACAGCTACGTAAAACAGCTCAAATTTAGATAACATCTGTCCCATTCTACATCTTGAGCTCACTACTTCTCTGAGAAAGAGGAGGCATGTTTCACCAAAGATTCACTGAAGTCACAGTTAGTCACTGTGATGATCAGAGTTCTGATGACTTTCCATTTTGTCTTCCTTTATGTTACTGGGGTAATTATGTAATTTTCCCCTTGTGGTTTCATTCAGTTCACTCTAGATCAGTTTATGCAACTTCACAGTTTACCAGACTCCTGGAACCTCACATCCCAATGCATGTATAGCTTATGTTTTATCCACCAGTGGAATGTAAGTTCTTTGTGTCCATTAACCAGTTTAATATGTTTGTAGGTTAAATTATTTCATAATCTTGTTTCAACCCATCTTTCCAACCCTATTGTGCATTATTCCCCTTCATGCATACTACAATCCAGCCAAACTGTCTCTTCTTCTTCCCCTCCCCTCCTCCTCCTCCTGCTTTTCCTGCTCCTCCTCCTCTTACTTCCTTATACATTGCTTATAATCTTCTGCCTAAATTTATTTTCACTGGTTTTCTTTCATGCCTGAAGTGTTTTTATTCTCACCTCTATCTCTCAAGAACATTCTACATTAGAATGTTCTACATTAGGCCTTTTCTTGTTTCATATAACTTTTAGTTCCATCATCCAAAACTTTTAGTTCCATCATCCAAAAAAATCATGTTATATATTTTCTTTGCTAATTGTGTATGTATCTTTGAAACAGGCTTATGTATGGTGACCAACACATGTGGCATGCACAGGGTGTGGCAGGCTATATTGCAGATTACCTTAGTTGATAATCACACCAACCTTCACCCCACTCTAATGGTTATTGGCTCATTTCCTTAATAATTCTATTCTCCAGTTTCTATGTCAATAAAGGGAAATGATCTGATATTCCTTTCTTTCCTCCTAAAGAAATACAGATGCATAACTCAATTAATCACTCAACTCTGATTCTTACATGGTAGTTTAATAATGAACAAAAGAAACCCATTTTTGTGTAAGCTTTTGTTTATCTCTCAGTGTGTTAGGCACTGGCTCATAGCCAGGCATTGTTCTAAGGATGAGGGATACAAGAAGAGGCAAAAGATAGTCCTTGACTTCAAGTAACTCACAAAATGAGGGAGACCATGAGCACACAAATATGCCCTAACAAGCTATATGTAGGATAAATTTAAAAAAATAATTAAAAGAGAGGAGACACTAGAATTAAGAAGGGGTGGGAGAGGATTCTTGTAGAAGGTGGATTCTATTTGGGACTTGAAGGACACCAGGGAAGTCAGTAGGTAGAGATGAAGAGGAAGTTCATTCTGGGTATGGGGGACAATCAGAGAAAATTCCCAGAGCCTAGTGATTCTGAATGTTTTGGTCATAGTGTCAAACCTTAGTCTCATAGACTTAGGCTTACATCAGAATTATTGGCTGTACAATTAATTAGCAGCATAACCGATCATACAAAGACATATTTTAATACTTCTACTTAATACTGGGGGGATACTGTTAAAATGTTGAGTCTCCTCTAATGATCAGTTGCAGCTGGTAACTCCTAGGTAAAGGGATCACTGTTCTGTCATGGTGGCAGTCACATTCTCTCAAGAAGTATTCATTGAATTATAGAATGTTAGATACTGCTTAAGGTCAAGTTCTTCCTTATACTTAACTTATACAGCAGTTGTACACTCTGGGACAGCATCGTGTAAGCTCTGAGTCTTGGGAAAATTTATTATCCCTATTTTAAAAATGGAATCTGTCTAGATAACTCAAAAGGTATTCTTTGCTTATTTCTAGGATTTGTTTCATGAATACTTAATAAAAACACATTTATTTTATACCAGACCATTTTTCCCCTCACAAATGACAAGATAAAGGTCCAAAGAGGTTGAGATGTTGAGAATTCCACACAACCAATGGTAGTCTCTATTAGAAACCCAAGATTCCTGTTCCCTCTTTCCTTATAAATTTTTTGATACAGTTATCAACCTATTTATCTTACCACACAAAGATCAAAGTTTATCTCATGAACAAGATGTTCTTGTTGCTTTGTGTCTTGAAATCAAATGTCAAATATGAAATAGATTCTGTGGTCTGTCCACTAGCCAACATGCATTTAAGCTTTTCTTTCTTTTCTTTATCAAACCAGGAGCTAGATATATCACTTCTCCACTGGACTAGATTTAAACTGCAACTGAATTGAAAGTTTTTCCCTAGTGTGACAATCACTCCACCTCCTTGTTCTTATTCTATTCAATCCACAATACCTTTCTGAGACATCTCTTATGTGCAATGTACTTTGTCAGGTACTGGAGTGTTCAATCTTATATATAAGCTGTGTCCAACTCTTTATGATCACATTTGGAACTTTCTTTGAAAAGATAATGCAGTGGTTGGTCATTTCCTTTTCCAGATCATTTACAGATGAGGAAACTGAGGCAAACAGGGTTAAGTGACTTGTCCTGGGTCACAGAAATTGTGAGTGTCTGAAGCCAGATTTGAAGTCAGGAAGATTAGTCTTTTTGACCCCAGACTCAGTACTTTATCCACTGGATTATAGAAAGGTACTCCATCAAGTATTTATTATGTATCTACTCTGGTGGTTGTGTTTGGGCAAAATTGCATATTGAATAGATTACTGAACTTGGGAGTCAGAAGATCTTGGCTCAAACCTTGTCTTTGACATTTATTGTCTGTGCAACCATAGGAAAGCCACTTATTTTCAGTACAAACATATGTTAGGTATAGAACAGGAAATTATTCCAACTCAAACAGTCACAAAAAGCACAAGAGATTGATAGTGTGCAGGAAAAAAAAACATCAGCCTAGAATTCCATGTCCATTTATTATTTCTAGCATAGCAATAGAGGGCAACATTCGAACTTCAAGAGAATCTACACATTTTTGCAAAAATACTAACTGACAATGCCACCTCTTTCAAAATATTGTTGCCCAATCAATGGGCATCAGCTGTGTTTCTCAATTTTAACTACCTCCAAAAGTTGTTGCTGATTGAAGATTTCAGTCATGTCTAACTATTCATGACCCAATTTGTGGTTTTATTGACAAAAATACTGATTGGTTCTTCTCCACCTCATTTTACAGATGAGGAAACTGAGACAAAAAAGTGTGAAGTGACTTGTTCAAGGTCACATCCTTTAAAAAGTACTGCTATGGCTCTTGGGAGGGGAGGTAAGAGGGACAGAACTAAGATGGTGGAGTAAAATCAGGAAAACTCCCTGTGCTTGCCCCATAACCACCTAAAATACCCATGAAAAATGACTCTAAAAAAACTTTATAACTACAGAACCCACAAAGTAACAGAGAAAAACTTCCTGCTGAAGGAAGCATGGCAGGCAGACAGAAAGGGTCCATCGCAACACCCTAGGAGCAGAGCCCAGCCCTGAGTGAGCCCATGATTTTAGCCTCAGGGTGGCCCCAACCCTAGAGCAGACTTCTTGAGAGTGGATCACCAGCAGCTGTGGCAGTTTCCAGATTTATCAACCCATTAATGCCAAATACACAGTGAGAGGGAGAGGCCAGTGGACTTTGGGACAGGGGTCTGGAAGTGCTGTCTGGACTCTGACCCTCAAGAGAGAGGCGGTTGAGGCATGGTGGCCTCTACCACATGCCTGGTTCAGAACTCCTGGTCCATAGATAGTAGGGGGATCAAGCAATGAGTCGGAAGGAAATAATCTCTTGCTTTAATCTGCTTAGATCTGGATTGCTGTCTAGGGTAGAGGTCCTGCAGTGCATGACCAGATGGCAGAGCAGGTGGGGGGTTCAGAGAGGACACCCAACTAATAGCTTTGGCAGCTGAGAAAAGCCCAACTATTGGGAACAAAGCTCACCTCTCTGTAAGCAGAGTTCTACTGTGGCAAAAAGCTCAAAAGTCTACTAATTGAGTGGCAAGCAAGTAAGCAAGCAAAGGAAGCAAAGCAAGTACAGCAGTCAAACCCTAGATTCCTTTTTTGGAAACAAAAGGGATCAAAGCACAGAACAGGAGGAAGACAATGAAGTCAGAATTCCTGTACCAAAAGCTTCCAAGAACAATATGGACTGGTTACAGGACATAGAGGAGTGTAAGAAGGATTTTGAAAACCAAATAAGGGAAGTGGAGGGAAAATTGGGAAGAGAAATGAGAATGATGCAAGAAAATAATGAAAAGAGTGTCAACAGCCTGACTGAAGAAAATAACACCTTAAAAACAGACTAACTCGGGGCGGCCAGGTAGCACAGCGAGTAAGAGCACTGGCTCCAGTTTTTTGGGATATAATATTTTTTGCAAGAATGCTAATGGACCATACCACATTTCACCCTTTGAAATATTGTTTAACAGCATCTTGCCTTTGCCAAATCAATGGACACCAATTTTGATAGTCAGTTTACAGTAATCTAAGAAACCTTCCAGGCTATCAATATCCTAGAAGCTCATATTCCAACCTGTCTGTTGTTTACATGTTTTATCTGACAGAAGAATGTAACTTCTTTATGGGCAGGGATCACTTTAATAAGTGTGTATATTAAATATTTTCAATATTTAGACCAAAATGATAATTTTGAAATTATTACTCTTATAGTAACCTGGGACATTCAAAGTTCAGCTTGAAACTTAAGGCCCTCCACAATCCAGCTCTCACCTCCCTGTACAGTCTTATTCCATATTCCATATATTACTTCATATGACTCCCCTTTACTCTTTATTCATAACTATCCTTTGTGGCTTTCCATGGACATAGTATTCTATCTTTTTCCTCTATGTCTTTGATCAAATGATGCCCACCCCTGTCAGGAACATAGTCTCTCCTCATTCCCATGCTATAGACTCCTTTGCTTTCATCTATGCATAGCACAGTGATGATCTCTTGTATGGAATCTTTCTCAACAGCCTCCTTCCACTACAGGTATCAGAATTCTTTTTCTCTTGAAATTACTTTATATGATTTTATATGATTACATGATTGTGTACATATTATATAACAACCAGCAACACCACCACCCCAGGAGAATATAATGTGATTGACTTCTGGGTCTATTTTTTTCCCTTTTGTATCTCCAATACCTATAAAGTGTCTTGCATATAGTAGTCATAAATAATTTGGATTATTATATTCAATTCAATTACAGTGAAACTTTAGAAAGGTACAGAAAAGTACTTTAGGAAGATTTTTTTTAAGTGAGCAATTATGAAGCCCCATATACCAAGCTGAAGAGATACTTGGATTTTATTCTTTAGACATTTAAGAGCCAATGAAGGAGGAGAAGATTGACCAACAGTGTCAAAAACTGTGGAGAAGTCAAGAATGACATGGTGTAACTTGTGCTTTGGAGAATATCGTTGGAGATCTGTGTGGAGGATAGATCAGAGAGCTGAGTGACTGGAAGCTGAGATTAGGAGACTATAACAATAATTCAAGCAAGAGGTAGAATATTGGCTCTTCCTATAACTACCTGCATGACCTTGAATTAATCACTTTCCTTTCTCTAAGTCTCTGTTTCCTCAACTGGAAAATGGGAAAATAGGCAGAGCCAAGATGGCGGAGTAGAAGCACAACCTTCCCACAGCTCCAGTTTCCACCCTCCCCAATCCATGTAAAAAGGGGACTCTAAACAAACTTTGGAGCTTCAGAAACTACAAAATGACACATATAAGCTAATCTCCCACTGAGGACAGCCCGGCAGGCCAGCAGAAATCCAGCACAGCACTCTGGGAGCCTAGCCCAGCCCCATGCTGAGGCTTTAGCCCCAGGGCAGGCCTGAGCAGCCTCTGTCCAGAGGGACATCAGGTCAGCAGCAGCTGTGGCTGTTTCCAGATTTATCAACACATAGACACAAAGGACAAAGTGAGAGATCAGTACAGCCTGGACTTTGGGACCAGTAAGTGGGAGTGCGTGGCTTTTACACCCAGGGCAAAAAGCCACTGAGATGCCAGCACAGCCAGCCAGCACCATGTGGTGGCTTCAGCTCTTGGCCTGCAGAGTGTAGGGGGACCAAGCACCAGTCTGAGGGGTAATCGCTCTTGCTTTAACCTGCTTGGATCTGGATTGCAGTCTAGGGTGGAGGTTCTGGAGTGTGTGTCCAGCTTGCCAGAGCATGTGGAGACCTCAGAGAGAGCACGCATTTAATACTTCCAGCAGTTGAGAAAAGCCCAGAGTTTGGGACTAAAGCTCCCCTGTCTGGTGGCAGAGTCCTACTGTGCCAAAAAGCCTGTAAGTCAAGTAATTGAGTGGCAAAATGAGCAGGCAAAGGAAACAAAGCAGACAGAAGATTCCAAATATACAATCCTATTTTGGGGACAAAAAGGAGCAAAGCATGGAACAGGAGGAAAAGAGTAAAGTCAGAAATCCTGCACCAAAAGCTTCAAAGGAAAATACAAGCTGGTTACAGGTCATAGAGGACCTTAAGAAAGATTTTGAAAACCAAATAAGACAAGTGGAGGAAAAATTGGGAAGAGAAATGAGAACAATGCAAGAAAATTACAAAATGAGAGTCAACAGCCTGACTGAGGAAAATAATACCTTAAAAAACAGACTGACTCAGTTGGCAAAGGAGGCCCAAAAAGGCAATGAGGAGAAGAATGCCTTAAAAAGCTGAATTTGCCTGATGGAAAAAGAATCTCAAAAACTCAATGAGGAGCATCATTGCTTCAGAATTAGATTGGAGCAAATGGAAGCTAATGACTTTATGAGAAATCAAGATGCTGTTAAACAGATCCAAACAAATGAAAGAATAGAAGGAAATGTGAAATATCTCATGGGAAAAACCACTGACCTGGAAAATAGATCCAGGAGAGATAATTTAAAAATTATTGGACTGCCTGAAAGCCATGACCAAAATAAAAACCTAGAAATCATCCTCCAGGAAGTTCTCAAAGAAAACTGCCCTGATGTTTTAGTACCAGAGGGCAAAATAGAGGTTGAAAGAATCCACCGATAACCTCCTGAAAAAGATCCCCAAAAGAAAATTCCTAGGGATATTATAGCCAGGTTCCAGAATTCCCAGATTAAGGAGAGAATATTACAAGCGCCAGGAAGAAACAATTTGAATATAGTGGAAACACAATAAGGATAACCCAAGATCTGGCAGCTTCTACACTGAGGAATCAAAGGGCTTGGAATATGATATTCCAAAGGGCAAAGGAGCTGGGATTAAAACCAAGAATCACCTACCCAGCAAAACTGAGTATCATGTTTCAGGGGGAAATATGGTCATTCAGTGGAATAGAGGACTTTCAAGCATCCTTGCTGAAAAAACCAGAGTTGAATAGAAAATTTGACATTCAGATACAAGAAGCATGAGAAGGTAAACAGGGAAAAGGAATCATAAGGAACTTATCAAAGTTGAACTATTAACATTTCTACATGGAAAAACAATAATTGTAACTTATGAAACTTTTCTCAGTAGTTGAAGGGATTATATATATATATATATATATATATATATATATATTTGTCTATATATGAGGGTATATGGGCATATGAATACATATGTCAATGTGTGTATATATGTTTACAGGTATACATAGATAGAGGGCAGAGGACCAATTTAACAGGCAGGAATGATACTTAAACAGTGAAATTAAGAGGTGATAGGAATATAATGAGAGGAGATGGGGAGAGACAGATTGGGGTAAGCTATCTCATATAGAAGAGGCAAGGGAAAATGGTTACAATGGAAGGGAAGAATAGGAAGGCAAAAGGGAATGGGTCAACCTTATTCCCATTGAATTTGGCTTGAGGAGGGAGTGAAATACACACTAAATAGGGTATCTCACCCTCCAGGAGAATAGAGGGGGAAGGGGATGAGAGGCGGGATGATAGAAGGGAGGGCAGGCTGGGGGGGAGGGAGGTTGGAAGCACTCACTTTTGAAAATAGAGGGGATCAAAGTGGAGAGTAGAGTGGGTGGAAGGTGGGATGGGAGGGAGGGGAGTGTAGTCAGTCTTTTACAATGTATCTGCTATGTTATTGTTTTGCATTAGCCACACATGTGCAACCTATACTCAACGGCGTATCTTCCCAGTAGGGGTGGGTGATGTGGGAGGAGGGGAATGAATCTGGAATTGAAAGTTTTGAAATCAAATGTTCAAATATGTATATATATATATGTTTATATATATATACTATTATTAATACCATCTTACATGTAATTGGGAAACGGGATGTTCAGGCACTGAGGCATAGAAATCCACTGGAAAAATGGAAAGGGGTATGGGGGAAAATGTGGGAGAGAGCAGATTGGAGGAGGGGATATCCTGTGGGTCTGCTATTTTGGGGCAGTGGGTGGGGGAGAAATGGGGAGAAAATTTGTAACTCAAAATCTGGCTGAAACTGATGGTGTAAATCAGAAGTTAATAAAGCATTATAAAAAAGAGCCAATGAAGAATTTTAATTATAATTGTGACATGAAGGAAGATCAATTTTTTTATCCATTACCATTATTTTGGTCTCTGGTGCTGAGGTTCTTGAAGAGAAAGGGTGGTTGCCATGAGAATGGGAGGAAATGGACAGAGGCAAGAAATATTTAAAGGAAAGAATTCACATAACAGTGAATTATCAAATATAAAGGATGGAACTGAGGGATGAATCATATATGACTCAGGTTTCAAACTTGGCAGTCTTTAAGAAGTGTGATGTGGGCAGAAAAAAACTAGGAAACAGGACTAGGAATATGTTATTCTTTTTTCAGGAGAAATGATGGAGGAGGAATGGAGAATGAGCTGGATTTTGATATATTAAGATTGAGTTGACAGCAGGATATCCATTCATCCATTTATCAGATGTTTATTTGCCACCTATTACATGCAAGGCACTGTGCTTGGCATTAATCACGGATGGGACATCTGGAATGGACACACAGATTAAAATGTCAAAGGAATTGAGAATTTCAGTTGGTAAGGACTTCAGAGTTTCATAGCATCATCCATTTACAGCTATAAGAAATTTCAAAGACCATTGCATATAATTCCTTCTGTGTTCTATGGAACAGATAGATTGAATCAATTGATTAAGTTCATACAACTCATAAGACTTGCCAGATGTGAAAATAGAACCCATTTTCCAGAATGCACATAAAATTACCTACCTATTTATTATTGGCATGGGGAAATTTCATATTAACAAACCTCAGATCTGTAATTTATAGTTTTTAGATAGTTGCCTTGGTTAGTGGAAGAATAAGTAATTTGCCAATGTCACATAGTTGGCAAATGTTAGAGAAAATTCTCGAATATAGTTCTTCCTAATACTGAAGACAGTTTTCTATTGACCACTTTCATTCTACTTTCTAACATACATAACCAACAGAAAATTTTACATTATGTTGAGCCCAAATCTGCCTATCTATAGACTCCTATATTTATACTCAGCATCCCATCCAAAAAATTTAAATATTGTTTCAATATGACAACCTTTCAAATATTTGGGCATATCTATCACCACCCCTAACCCTATTCTTCCTTTTCAGACTAATAATCATCAAATGCTTCTTACAATCTTCCTAGTTACCTCACTGTCTTGGGATCTTCCCTCTGGACATGCTAAAACTCACCAATAATCTTAAAACCCTTAGAAAAGAGTTGGGCATAGGGGAAATTTTGGCATAACCACAATTCAATATCGTAAGAAGAAGATTAGCTATCTCATTAAAGATTGTGTTCTTAGTCCTTTAAAAAAATGAAATAATTTCATTTAAAAATGTGATTATGTTGACAGCAAACCAAAAAACATGCATTAAATTAATAGATTGTAGCATCAAGATGGAATTGGAAGGGACTTTACAAGTCTTTTGGTTAAACCCCCTCACTTACACATGAGGAAACTGAGGCAAAAGTGGTCAGATGACTTGTCCAACATCCTACAAATAGTAAGGGTCAGATATGGGATTCAAAACTATGCTAATAAACTCCAAATTTAGTTTAATACAGACTCTGTTATTGTTGACTAAATAAGTCTTCTGTAAGAGGTACAGTTTTGCATAGCAGTGATCCCAAGATGCAAAACCTTGAATCATGGGCCCACTTATGGCCTGAGTGTCTATTGTTAGAAGACTATTTTTTCCTAATAATAACTCACATTTCCATAGTACTTAAACTCTTATAAGCACATTGTTCCTGGTAAGGCAGGTACTGAAAGCTCCATTTTACTCATCTCCATTTTACTCTTTTGAAAAAAAGAGAGAGACATCGGAAATTAATTAATTTGTGCATAGTCAAAAAATGACACAGATGAAATTTGAACTGAAGGGTCTTCTTACTAAAGGTTCACCCTCCACTAGGATGCTTCAGAGAAGCTCATTGTTGATAAGACAGGCACCAAGTACTGAGTTCTCTCAGTCTTTGGTAACTCAGAAACCATCTGTTCAGACATAGAGTTTTATGAAGAGAAGAAGGCTATGTGATTTAATGGAAGGAGGGAAAATTTGGAGTCAGAAGATTTGAGTCAAGTCTTAATTTTATTGTGTAATATTTGTGTGATGCTATACACCTTCAGAGAGAGAAAACTGGTTTTAGAGTGCAGATTGAAGCAGATTTTTTCTCTTGCTTTTTTAAAAAAATATTTTGGAACCAAGGCTGCAAAAGATTTGTTTGTATGACTATACATATTTGTCACAGGTTTTGTTTTTCTTGCTTCTTATTGTGTGAGGAAGAGGTAAGGTCAGGGAAAGAATTAATAACTAAAAAAAAGAAGAAAAAATTCTTTTTGTTTTAAAAAATGAAAAGAAAAGATAGGAAAGTCTGGGAAGGAAGGAAGGAAGGAAGGAAGGAAGGAAGGAAGGAAGGAAGGAAGGAAGGAAGGAAGGAAGGAAGGA
>NW_027185889.1:10667435-10688150 GCF_028583685.1 Petaurus breviceps papuanus | reverse complement strand
GGAAGGCAGGGCAA
This sequence comes from Petaurus breviceps papuanus, assembly GCF_028583685.1. NCBI lineage: Eukaryota > Metazoa > Chordata > Mammalia > Diprotodontia > Petauridae > Petaurus > Petaurus breviceps. Next base: position 10,688,136 of record NW_027185889.1, on the reverse strand, counting down.
TTGGGGTTAAGTGACTTGCCCAATGTCACACGGATGATAATTTTTAAGTGTATGAGGCCAGATTTGAACTCAGGTCCTCCTGACTCCAGGGCCCATGCTCTATTCACTGCGCCACCTAGCCACCCAATTTAATATATTTTTTAAAAGAGCTGTGTGAACTTTAGTGTATCACAACCTCTCTGGGCCTCAATTTCCTCATCTGTATCATGAAGGTCTTAGACTAGATAATCTCTCCCTCATCTAGATCCTCTGCCTTTCTTGTATAAAAGGAAATAATAATGAGTCAATTATGAAGCTAGACTGGTTCAACACTTAATATCACTTATGTCATGGGAAAAATAAAATAAAATGTGATTCATTTGTGACAGACATAGCTACTGAAGAAGGGAAATCACTGGTTTCATTACATTTTTTGGCAGTGATTAAATTAGATTTCATCTATATCTGCAAAATGATTTCCACAGATAGGTATTTGCGACAGAGATTCCATTCTTGGAACAGTGAATAGCTGTCTACCCTTTTGTGAAGAAAGGAACTTACAGTACAATAACCTCCACTTCTATTAATTTTTGAATAATCTTTATGTGAATCCTTTAAAGTAATTTGTAATGAAAAAATATCAACATTATTAAAATGAAATGAATGACATTAACTCAGCTTCATATTGAACTATCTTGCTTTCTTTCAACTTTAAAAAACATTAAAAAACAACATAATCTTTCCCAAAGGAGTAATATAATCACATATATAAAGATTGGAATTATATCTCAAGTCATCTAGTCTTTGAAAAGATCTCAAAAGTATACTTGAAATTGATGCTAGGAGAAGTGAATGACATGCACAATCACACAAGTATTAAGTGACATAGTTAGGATTTGAATCCAAAACTTCTCACTCTAAATCCAACATTCTTTCCACCATGCCATCCTCTTCTGTACAAAATACATGTCCTAAATTATCTATTTCACTCCGACAATCATTACTAGAAATTTCTATGAGTCTGTTCTTCTACTATTACTAATAATATTAGTAGTAGTATTGGTAATAATATAGGTAGTGGTAGCAGCAGTGGTAGTAGTAGTGGTCATCATCATCATTATCACTGTTGTCATTATCATGCCCATTGCCATAATATTTTCTTCTCATCTTTTCCAAAAGAATTCAGATAGAAATAGTATTATGTCAAATTCCTATTCTACCATTATTTTTATATATTTGTTGCTCAGAGGAATATTATTACACATATATAAAATAACTGATTTTTGTTGATGACTAAAAGAGTTAGATGTAAGCATATCTACTGTATTCTTGCTGAAAGCATCCTCAATACAACTTCAGTAGCAGACATGACAACAGGAATGATGTTTTCCCATTGTTCTCCCTTACTAGATTTCTACATTGTTGTGATACATGTCCATAGAAGTCTGAAAATAGTTTCCTCTTTGCATCCTAAATGTCAATCCTTTTAGGAAATTTAAAAAAATATTTTCAACTATTTGCCAAATAAATAGCATTAAGTTGTTTTCCAAAAATGCATCCTTATCAAATTTTTAGGTAAGAAAAAGCTTTGCATAGTAGCTATCATGCTGGATGGTAGAGTCAAGGTCCTAAAATATTTTGACAGTATAGAGTATTGCAATGAATCTAAAAGGATGAAATTCAGTAGGGATAATTTGAGTCCCCAAAATCAACTTTACAGGGTAGAAGAGGTATGATGGATAACACATCAGTTTATTTGAAAAATGTCTCATATTTTTGCTAGACTGAAAACTCAGTGAGAGCTCATCCAACTGTGATGTGAGAGTCCAAAATGATAATCTTATCTTGGATTACCTCAGGCATGGTACAGTGATAGTCCCATAGTAATTTGTCCTTGATAGACCATATCTTGAGCATTGGGTTTGGTTCTGGGTGACACAGTTAATGGAAGCTGATAAAATGAAGACAGCAACTACAATGCTGAATGACCTTAAATAAATACCATATAAGGATCATTTGAAGGAATTAGATAGGTTAGTGTAGAGAAAATGAAGTTTTATGGGAGACACAACACTGATCTTCAAGTATCTGAAGAGCAGTCATGTCAAAAAGGGATCAGATTTGTTCTGTTTGGCCAAAGAAGGCAGAACTAGGAACAATGAGAAAAAGTTATGCAGTAGAAAAATATGAAAAAACACAACTACCCATAAATAAAATGGTCAGCTTAAGGAGGTATTGAAGAAGAAGTTAGATGGTCATTTATTGGGTAAATTGTAGTGATGGTTCCTGATCACATAGGGGTTAGATTAGATAGAAGCTGACATTCTTTCTACTTCTAAAAATCCATTATCCTTGGAAAGGCACTGTGCAACGGTGAGCTCCCCTTGGAAGCAGTAGACATGTGTTGGCAAAATAAGCTTTATGAATCTTAAAATGCTATAGAAACAAGACCTATTGTAATTTTAATCCCAAATTTTACATTACTAGCAATGTGTGACTTTCGGTAAATCATTTAACCACTTTGATAATCAATTCCTATAAAATGAAATGATAGTATTTGTATTTTCTCAAAAAGTCATTGTGACTTAAAACCTATTTGTAAACGTTAAAGTGATACATGAATATGAATAGTTACATTATTAAAAAGACTGATCCATTGGGAAAAAGAGCATGGCAGATTCCCAGTCCGGGAAAGTGTCCACGTACGTCTGGGCTGGGGGAGCATGGAGCACGTGGGGGCTGCACCGGCATGGACCTGAGAGCAGACAACAGCACAGTGAGAAGGAGCCCCAGTCAGCAGACTCACCCACCCCAAGTATGATTCTTAGCCATCTCACCACAGGACTGAGGATTGATTGGAGCTGGATAAGATAAAGCATGGGCCCCACAAAAGCAACAGCAGCTTCTTCTGCCAGCCCACAGCCTGGATGTTTTAAATTTTAAACCTCAATTTCCAGAAGGCAAGAGGGGACAATAAACCCTAGCTGCTCTAATTCCCTCTCCCTGACACAGAAAACCCAGAGATAAGTGTCCCACCCATAGTAAAATTTGGAAATAGTGGAAATAGCCTCAGGCTTAGGAGTCACTGTGAAATGGTGTAATTGAGGCAGTAAGGAGTCTGAAGTGAAGGGATAGAGGGGTCCCAGAAAGCCTGTAAGGGTTATGGGATTTAAAGATCTTCCATGCCCCATTGGACTTGCTGACCTAGCAGGAAGGGGTGGAGCAAGAGGAAGCGGAAGCCAAGCTAGAGTTCCTGTGGTGGCAAGCAGTGGCGACAATGACAGCAGCAGCAGCAGAGGCAGTGGCAGTGGAAGTGCGAACCCCTTTTTGATTCAGCCGGAATTTCTGCTAAAGAGTCCTGTTGAGGACTGCCAGGGGCTGGAACTGCTGGGAGCACGCTTCCTGGATGCTGAGTAGTTGCTGTGAGTGGGGAGAGGAAGACCTTTGCCTGAGGTAACCTGTTCTGTTTTAAAGGCTTGAGAATGTGGGTGCTTTCTACTTTATCTACCTGTGCCAATTTCATAACTACTCTGATGGTTTTGACTTTCTGGTTTTGGGACTCGGTCTTTTGGTATTTTAATAAATGTTCTCTCTTTATGCCCCATATAGAAAGCCTGATATATTTGTGATTGATAATCACATCAGCATATTTACAATTTCTGTAGGCATTGTGAATATTGCATTGCTGATATAAAGCCCCACCTCAGCTGACCAGCAGGAGCTCACAAAGCCCAGGTTGGTAGAGCAAGCAAGTGATAACAACACAAGCCTAGGTGGGCCTTAGCACCACCAGGGAAATCTGCAGAAACCAGCTCTGCTGGCCATCAGGTGCTGAGCCTACCTGAGATGTAGCACTGGGACATAGGGGCAGAAATATGACATGGTCAGACCACCCTTCCACCACTGATTACTCTGTGACCCTCAGAGTAACCCAGGGGAAACACTGAGAGTCTTGGCCTTGGCCTCAGTCTAGACACCCAGAGGCTACAGCACAACAAATCAACAAGCAGGCCCTTATCTCCCAAGGTCAGAAATCAGGAAATAGGAAATCACAATGGGAAAGTAGGAAGCTGAGAAGAGAAAAGCAAGAAAATCAATCCAATCTTATAATAGTGAGCAAGAATAACCAAATGAAGAAGACAATATGGACTCTTCACTCACACCTGAGACCACAGAAGAAAATATGAACTGGTCTCAAGCTGAAAAAGCATTCCTTGAGGAGCTCAAGAAAGTTTTTTTTTCACATTTAATAACTTTTGTATAATTTTTTAGTTTACATCATTCATTCCCAGAAGATTTTTAGCTAAAATTTTTCTCCCCATTTTGCCCCTACCCACCACACCAAAACAGTGCTCCCACTGAATATCCCCTCCTCAAACTGCTCTCTCCCATATCTTCCCCCATTCACCCTCCAACTTTCCAGTAGGGCAGGGTGGATCTCTATGCCCCAGTGCCTGTATATCTTATTTCCCAGTTACATGTAAAATAATAATAATATACATATATTTTAAACATTTTATTTTAAACCTTTGAATTCCAGATTCTTTCCCTCTCTTCTTCATCACCCGCCCTTACTGGGAAGATAAGCAATTCAATATAGGTTGTACATGTGTAGCGGTGCAAAGTATTTCAATAGTGTATATATTGTGAAAGACTGACTATATTTCCCTCCCTCCTATCCCACCCACAACTAGTTCTATTCCCTACTTTGATGCTGTCCCTTTTCAAAAGTGGGTGCTTCCAAATTCCCTCCCCTAAGTCTGCCATCCCTTTACCTCAGTTTCTTCATCTGATAAATGGGAATAACAATAGCACTTAGCTCTCAGGTTTCTCTAAGGATTAAATTAATCCAAAGCCCTTCATAATTCAGTGACCTCTAACCATTCCAATCTCCTTATTCCTTACTCCCCAATATATATTCTTTGATCCAGTGACACTAACCTTTTAGCTGTCCCCAAAATAAACATTTCAATATCTCATCTCCATGGATTTTCTCTGGCTGTCCCCTATGCGTGGAATGCCCAGAGTAGAATCCTCTACTCTGATTACTGACATCCTTGACTTCATCGAAGTCCCAACTAAAATCTCAGCTTCTATGAGAAGCCTTCCCCAATTCCTCTTAATTCCAGTGCCTTCACTCTTTTCATTATTTCCTATTTATCCTGTATATTGCTTACTTTAAATGTATTTGTTTCCATGTCATCTCCTCCATTATAAAGTAAGCCCCTTGAGGGGGGAAAGTGCCTTTTGCCTGTTTTTTTTAATCCCCAACACTTAGCACAGTGCTTGGCACATTATAGGTACTTAATAAATGTTTATTGATTGATTGAGATAATATGTATAAAGCACTATACCGGCCTTAAGGAACTATATTATGGTCCTTGCTCTTAAAAAGATTTGAAGTCTAGCTAGAGAGATAAATATGGACATACACCAATAAAACTAACAATGAAAGACAATATATGTTAGCAAATGTTTATTAAGTGGTCATTATATATGCCATGCTCAGAACTAGCAATAGGAAGACAAAATTGAAATTGACCTCAAGACCTTATATTTTACTAGGAGAAAATAATATATAAACAGACATATGCTTAGGTAAATGCATTTTAAAAAATACAAATAGTTTTGGGCCTAGGGAGAATAGTAGTAAATAGGAATATCAGGAAAACCATTATCTTAGTGAGATCACTAGAATTAACCTTGAAGAGAAAGAAGGATTTTATGAGTCTGAAGGGAAATTTCTCTTGGCTTCAATGGGTGCAAATAATTTGACTTGACATGAGCCCATTTGATCCTGACAAAAACCCTATAAGGTAGGCACAGCAGATAATCTTAGTCTATTTTATTTTATTTTATTCTTTTTTTTAAAGCAATCAGGGTTAAGTAACTTGCTCAAGGTTACATGGCCAGTTATTTCTGGGTGTGGTGCTAAGTATCTGAGCCAGCATTCGATCCCCAGGTCATCCCGACACTGGGGCCACTGTTCTTACTCACTGAGCCACCTGGCTGCTCCTAAGCAATTGGGGTTAAGTAATTTGCTCAAGGTTACATGACCAGGTGTTTCTGGGTGGGTGCTAAGTGTCTGAGCACAGATTCCATCCCCACGTCATCCTGACACTGGAGCTGGTGCTCTTACTCACTGTGCTACCTGGCCGCTCCCTTAGTCTATTTTGTAGATGAGGAAAGAGAGGGTTAGAACCTTTTAGTGACTTGACAAGAGTCACATAGCTCCTTCTTGTCAGAGATGACATTTAAGCCCTATCTTTCCTGAGTCCAAGGCCAGTGCGTTATCCATTTAACTCTCCCCAAAAAGGGGCACAGGAAATATATGTTATAGGAATAGAAGAGGACAGCATTAATATGTCCATGGATTATTAGAGGAAGTTCCATATAAAATGTGGAGTTTAAGCTTAACCTTGAAGGATAGATTAGATTAATATGGGAAAATATGGAATGGAACAGAAAACAATAATCAGAGGAAAGAAATGAATATTTGGGAGAAAGATAAAAGGGGAATTTCACTGTAATAAATGATTACTTCAGGAGAATATTCAGAGATAATGCTAGAAATGTAGAAGTAAAACCATGAAGTCGACAAATAGAACAATAATGGGGGCCAGGAAACTGGCATCTTGAGAAAGGGGTTCATTTATTTTCTGCAGTTGGAGCTTCTTCCCTGACAATGGCCTATGTCTCAAGGCATGACATCATTCCCCATTGCCTGTTCCAAGCCATGATTTCCAATGACCAGTCACCATGCAACAATCTTATCATAGGACTCATCATTTTCTCACAGTCCCAGTGGTGTATGAGGCATTTTTGGGAAAGAAATTGTCTTTTACTTCATTACACCCCAAACCCAACTTAATTTGCCCAAGATAGAGAAATTCCTATCTGTGGCTCAGGGGCAAGACTGTGGAGGGCCTGCAATACCAGGCTAAGGGGAATCTATTTGAATTTTCAGATAGTAAGGAATGTTAGGTTTGAAGTCAGGCTCTGTTGGTTAATATTGGTTGGCCTTTAGCCAAGTGCCTCTATTTCCTGGGTCGTGGACTTGAGTTAAAATAATAATACCTTCTTTCAGAACTCAATACACTGATGTTTATTTAAACTGTTGAAAATGTTTAAGAAGGAGTATAGTATGGTTAGAATTCTCCTTCAGACCCTTAAAATGCATGCCAAAAGCTTGAAGAACAGTTTTTAATCCATAGAGGATACTTACTAAAGTTTTTCATTTGCATCCAAATAACACAATTTTAAAAATAAGTATATGTTCTCTTCGAATGACATTTTCAGGTTTCTGTGCCATCCATTTGTTATTTGCCTGAAGATTTTAAATAACTTCTCTAGTCAATTTTTCCTCTTGGAGGTTCTAAGTCATAAATATTATTATCAATAACATGTATAATGATTATACAGTTGCCTGCTACACTCAGTAAGGAAATTCAGTATTTGATTAAATGAATTTCTCAGAAATCTATAAGCTAACATTATTTCATCCATCTGTAACAGAAATCTTGACCATTTCAAGTCTTATTCAATTCTCTTCATGAGTTATTGTGAAATTCATCGTTTTGGGGTCAACTTCTTGGACACAATCATTTATGAACTTACTTAGGCTGTCCCTGACTGGAAACCATTCTAGGTTGTAGGCCTGACCAGAGCTTAGGCCCCACTGGTAAAACCTTGCAGACCATGTGGACATCCACATACCATGATGAAATATCATAGTAAGACTTCAGAGGACACCCCAATGATTTAGTTATTTAGACCTCCCTACGTGTTTTCCATGAAGATAAAAACTGCACAACCCAAATACTTTACCAGTATATATAAAATAATCAAAGAAGCAGAGGAAAACATTTGTGGGCAGATGCTCTATTCAATCTGACCAATTGAATTTTTTAAAGGCATGACAGGGTCCTAAAATATGCATGGTACTATGAATGGAACTAAAGTGTATGCATACATTTACATATATACATTAACATACCTATATAACATACATGTGGGTGCATCTGTGCTTAAAGAGTTTAAATTCTGTTGGTGAGAAATATATAATGTGGGTAAGTAAACACAATACATATGGATTGGACTGGCCCTGTTATTTTATTGGTATAGAGAACACCAAGATGAGGAAACTCATTCTGTCAAAGTAATATTAAATGATTTGCCTCGTGTCACATAGTCAAGAAATGTCAAAAGGAAGGACAAGGGAAAAAATTATACAGCACCTACTATGGGCCAGCAACTGTGCTAAGCAATTTTTACAGATATGAGCAGAACTAGAAGTTAGGTCTGCCTGACTCTGACAATCTTTCCATCCTGTCATTCTGCCTCCCTGAAAAACAAAATGTATATTCAGTAAATTCAGAAAGCTGGGAGAAGGCAAAACCAACAACCAGAGTGATGCAGAAGGGTCTCATGTAGAAAGTGGGACTTGAGCCAAACTTTGAAGAGCTTTCTAAGGGATGGGTGTTAGGAAATAGCCCAGGACCTATGGAAAATATGAAGAAGAATTGTATGGTATGAACAAGGGAGAGAGTTTGCAGTCTATCTCACTGGAAGGAATGGCCATGCTGTTAAGATTTATTAGTATGTTATGCATGTGAGTTATTCATAAATTAGATTTAGAGTCTGAGAAAATAATTGAAATCATTGCCATCATATGAAACCTGGGATCAAATCTTGCCCCTGGTGCTTATTAACTAAGGGATGATAGCAAAAGTCATTTCTCCTCTATGAATGTCAATTTCTTTGTTTATAAAATGAATATGATAATATTTCTGATACTTACCTCAAAGGTTCAATGAGTCTATGGCTAAATCAATTTGCTAGCTTTAAAGTCCTATACAAATGGATATATCATAATGAGTGTTATCATTATTATAGAAAAATCATTCATCCCTTCTTGTTCAGGGTAGACCTAATACAAATGGTTCTGAGCCATGCCAGTATCTTGCTTTATTTAATGTTCTGCAGACTATTGAAAGATGGATATAATAACTGTTTCTTTTGTTTGAACCATCTTAAAGAATTGATGCATCTTCTGACTGTTTAAAGGATATTTGGTATAACTCCAAAAGCAGATGAAGTGACAAAGGAATATGTACCTCATCCCATGTGATTTTGTCTTCTCTTAGAGGGAGCTTTTCAATTTCTATAACTTGGAAATTATGGGTATATGATATAACGGCATCAACATTAAATAGTGTTCTTGAGTTTTTATGAATCAATGGCATACCTGTTTCTGTCATAACAGTTCCAGGGCAATTTATGGGGTTATATATCTGCATGTAGTCAGAGGCAGCATGAGGGAGTGGATAGAGATGTGGCCTGGAAGTCAAGAAGATCTGAATTCAACCCTGGCTCTGATGCATACTGCCTGTGACCTTGGACAAATCTCTTAACCTCTTAGATCTCTAGGCAATGTTCTAAGACCAAGTGGTAGAGAAGGTTCCAGCCTATATTGGTAGAGGGACTTTTCTCACCGGGGAGTTCCCTATACTAATGAAATAATAAGCACAGCTATTATTCCTTTTATAGGATAAGGATTTGTGGCCTATCAACCTACAAAAAACATCAAACTTTTGATTTAAAATTCTAGACACTGGGTCATGATCTCCTAGGATTTCACCAAATGCTAGATTTTTACTACTTTGCTTACAGTATCCATTATACAGTTTCTTCTGCTTTGATCACTAGGTCTTTGTTCCTTAATGATACTTCTTCTGTAATTTCTGGTGATAATACCTTATTCGGAAATTGCCATCATCAAGTCTTCTTTTTACATAAGAGAACCTGGAAGATTCAGCAGTGATTCAGTCCTTCTCTATGTAACATATATTTGCTGAGTTCATGTGGATATCATTCATGTAAGACCTTTGGATTCTACTTTTTAATATTAGTTCATGCATATGTTTCATCAAGAAGTAAACTACATGTGATTACAATTTGACAAATCCAATATTGCTCAGTGAAGTAATATCTTAAAAAAACAACATATTTTTCTCTCTTTTTTAAGGCAATTGGGGTTAAGTTACATGGTTACACTGCCAGTTCTTTTTTGTGTGGGTGTTAAGTATCTGAGGCTAGAACTGATCCCAGGTCCTCCCGACTTCGGGGCTGGCACTCTTACTCACTGCACCACCTAGCTGCCCCACATATATTTCTCTTTATCAAGTTCTCTGAGAATCTCTATAAAGTCTTCCTCCTTTAAAAAATTTCCTTTAACAAGGTTGGGGGTAGAAGCATTAATCTTTTTCTAGCTGTCTTTGGGTAATGAGTCTACCTTTGATTAGCATTCTGAAACTTTTTAATAATACACTTTCAAAATTTGTTTCTTATTCTGATTTTTTAAATTTTAATTTATTTTTAGTTTTCAAAATTCATTTCCACAAGATTTTGAGTTACAAATTTTCTCCCTATCTTTCTTCTACCCCCACCCCAAAATAGTGATCCTGCTAAATACCCCTTCCCCCAATCTGCTCTCTCTCTTATATCTTCCCCCAATCTCCCTTTGATTTTCTAGTAGGGCAATATGTATTTCTATACCCAGTGCCTTTATTACTTATTTCCCAGTTGCATATATAAAGAAAACAATTTTTTAACACCTGTTTTTAAAACTTTGAGTTTCAGATTCTTTCTTTTCTTCACTTGTCGCCCAGTCCTACTGGGAAGATAAGAGATTCAATGTACAGGTGTAGTTACACAAAACATTTCCATAGTAGATACATTGTGAAAGACTAACTATATTTTCCTCCATGCTATCCTGCCCCCCACTTATTCTATTTTCTACTTTGACCCTGTCCCTTTTCAAAAGTGTGTGCTTCTAACTACACTTCCTTCTCCGCCCCCCAATCTGCCCTCCCTTATATCATCCCCACTTTTATCCCCTTCCTCTCTACTTTCCTGTAGGGTAAGATACCAAATTTAGTTTGTATGTTATTACCTCCTTAAGCCAAATTCAATGAGACCAAGGTTGACCCATTCCCCTTTGCCCTCCTGTTCTTCCCCTCCATTGTAGAAATTTTCTTTTGCCTCTTTTATATGAGATAATTCCTCTCACCTCTTAATTTTGTTTTTTTAGATAACATCCCTTCCTATTCAACTGATCTTGTGCCCTCTATGTATACATGTACACATATATAGACACACTCACATATGTATTTATATATACATATACCCTCCTATATAAACATATATATGTAAGTATACATATATATCTATACATATATATGTAAGTATACATATATATCTATACATATATATTCCCTTCAACTATCCCAATACTGATAAAAGTCTCATGATCTACAATTATTGTTTTTCCATGTAAGAATATAAATAGTTCAACTTTAATAAGTTCCTTATTATTTCTTTTTCCTGTTTACCTTCTCATGCTTCTTGTATTTGAAATTCAAATTTTCTGTTTACTTGTGTTTTTTTTCATTGAGAATACTTGAAAGTCCTTGTATCAGCAAGCACCCCAGCGTCCACAGGGTGGCTGCCACCACAGGTTCTTAGATCTGCTTTGTTAAAGGAAAGCAAATCAAAATGGGTTAACAAGCTTACTTTAATCAGTCAAATATGTATCCTTTACCTACTTCAGGGGGAAAAGGTCAGCACCCCGAACTTCAGAGTATACAGACAGAATTATCAAGACAGAGAAACAGATCAAGTAGACAGGTTTCCAAACTGTCTAACAATTACATCCGGATCAAATCAACATCTGGGTTTTTCAAAGCCAGGGGGCTCTCAACAACGGCTTCCCAGAGTCTCATCTGATCAAATCACAGAACACTTCTCAAAGTGAGCCCCAAAGCAAAGCCTCACATCAGGGATTATATAGCCTTCTCTTGGGTCAGAGAATGTAACAACCCTCTTGACCCACTGCCCAATCACATAGAATCAAGGTGTGGGCATTCCTGAAAACCAAGCCTCCTGACACAGGCTCCATGTGACCATATTTGGCCTATTAGGAGGCAGAGTATATTTTCAAATTAAGGAAGGTTCTTGGAGTCTCAAAAGCCTATCAAAGGGCCTAGGGGCAGGGAAGATCTTTAAATTTGCATTTCCATTACAGTCCTCTATTCATTGAAGTCCATATTTTTTCCTGAAACATTATACTGTTTTGCTGGGTAGGTGATTTCTCATAAAGTCATTAACTTCCATTTGCTCCAATCTAATTTTAAAGGAATTATTCTCTTCAGTGAGGTTTTGAAATTACTTTTCCATCTGGCAAATTTGGCTTTTTAAGGCATTCTTCTCCTCACTGCCTTTTTGGGCCTCTTTTGCCATTTGAGTTAGTCTATTTTTAAGTTGTTATTTTCTTCTGTATTTTTGGGGTCTCCTTTAACAGGCTGTTGACTCACTTTTCATGCTTTTCTTGCATCATTCTCACCTCTCTTCCCAATTTTTCCTCTACTTCTCTTACTTGATTTTCAAAATCCTTCTTGAGCTCCTTCATGGCCTGTAATCAACTCATATTTTTTTCTTGGAAGCTTTTGATGCAGGAGTTCTGACTTCATTGTCTTCCTTCCATTCCAAGCTTTGATCCTTTTTGTCCCCGAAAAAGGATTCTATGGGCTGACAGTGCTTCCTCTGCTTGGTCATCTTTCCAGCCAATTACTTGATTTTAGAGCTCTTTGCCACAGTAGAACTCTGCTTCCAGAGTGGAGAGCTTTGTCCCAAATTGCTGGGGGTTTTGCAAACGTTGTCAGGGGTCTGAGGAGGGTGCTTTCTCTACAGACACCACACTGACACACTGGCATTTCTCACCCCAGGACCACAGTCCAAGACAGCAACTCAGATCCAAGCAGGTTAAAGAAAGAGTTATTACTCTCTTAAGGGTCACTTGGTTCCCCTATGATCTGCAGGCCAGGAACTCTGGACATAAGTCATGGGGCAGCAGCTGAAGCAGCCATGCCTCTGCCACTTCCAGCCCCTGCAGCAGGGGCCAGACCCCACTCCTCCCACCAGGGTCCAATAGAGTTGGCTACTGTCCTTTTACTTTCTCTTTGGTATTTATGGGTTGAGAAGTCTGGACACCACCACAGCTGCTGGTGATTCACTCTCCTGAAATCTGCTCAGGCCGCTGCTGGTCAGGGCCACCCTCGGGCCATAACTGCAGGACTGTGCTTGGCTCTCATCCTGCTGCAATAGACCCTTCCTTTTGGACTGGCAGGCTGCCTTCAGCAGAAGCTTTTTTCTCTCTCTGTCACTTTGTGAGTTCTATAGCTCTAAAATTTATTTAGAGTCATATTTTACAGATATTGGAGGTGGTTGTATGGGGAGCTCATTGAATTTCTTGCTTCAATTCTACCATTTGGCTCTGCCCCTGTTATGGTTCTTTATAGAACTTTGGAAGAGTATATTAAAAATGGTATTCCACAGGTATCAATAGTTTTTTCCTGTTGTGTTTTTATTTCAGAATTATAGTCAGCTTCTTAGAATATCCAGCAAAAGTAATGGAATGAAGAAATAATGCTCACATGAAAAATTGTGAGTGATTAACAATCATATGAAACATTACTCTAAATCATTAATAAGAAAAATGCAATTTCATGTAGTCAAAATTATCCATTTTACATTTTATAATGTTCTCTAATTCTTGTTTAGTCATAAAGTCTTTCCCTCTCCACAAGTCTGATAGGTTAACTATTCCTTGTTTTAGGAGACTGCTTACAGTATCAACCTTTATACCTAGATAATGCACCCATTTAGACTTGATTTTGATGTGTGGTGTTAGATAATGGTCTATGCCCAGTTTCTGCCATAGTATATTCCAGTTTTCCCAGCAGATGATGATAGAAAAGCTTCTGTACATCAAAGCCAATGTAACCAAGATTAAGAGGGAGGTGGGATATTGGGAAAGAATCTTTACAACCTATGTCTCTGAAAAAGGACTCATTTCTAAAATATACAGAGAATTGAGTCAAATTTATAAGAATACAAGTCATTCCCCAGTTGATAAATGGTCAAAGGATATGAACAGGCCGTTTTCAGAGAAAGAAATTAAAGCTATATATAAGCACATAAAGAAATGCTCTAATTCACTATTGATTAGAGAAATGCAAATCAAAATAATTCTGAGGTACCACATCTCACCAGTCAGATTGGCTAAGATGACAAAACAGGAAAATGACAAATGCTGGAGAGGATGTGGGCAAATTGGAACATGAATGCATTGCTGGTGGAGTTGTGAACTGATCCAGCCTTTCTGGAGAGCAATCTGGAATTATGCCCAAAGGGCTATAAATACTTTCATACACTTTGATCCAGCAATACCACTCCTAGGGTTATATCCCAAAGAGATCATAGAAATGGGAGAAAGACCCATATGTACAAAAATGTTTATAGCAGCTCTTTTTATGGTGGCAACGAATTGGAAATTAAGGGGGTGCCCATCAATTGGGGAATGGCTGAACAAGTTGTGGTATATGCATGTTGTGGAATACTATTGTGCTATAAGAAATGAGGAGAAGACAGTCTTCATATTTACCTGGAGAGGCTTATACAAACTGATGCTGAGTGAGAAGAGGAGAACCAGGAGAAATTTGTACACAATTACAGACACAACATACGTGTGATGACCAACTTTGATAGACTGGACTCCTCTCAACAATGCAATGATATAAGTCAATCCCAAAAGGCTCATGATGGAGAGAAATATGTGCATCCAGAGAAAGAACTAGAAAGAACTGAGTTTATATCCAAGTGGAAGCAAAATACCTGATCTTTTTCCTTCTCTTATTTGGTTTTATGTCCTCTTTACCATTTTTCATTCCAGCTGGTACAATCCGTCTTTATAACCTGACTAAGGTATAATGTGAAAGTATTTCCAGATCCTATACTCGACTATATGCCGCCATGAGGGGGGAGGGGAGAGGAGAGGACAAAATGTGAAACTCAAGGAATTGTGAAATTGAATCCTGTAAACTAAAAGGAAACAAATTTATTTTAAAAAAATAAAAATGCAAAACAGAATAACTCTGGTTTTCCCTAACCCCAACAAAGTGGTAAAGACTACAAAAATGGGAATAATCAATGTTGAAAGGCATATGGAAAGGCAAACATAATGTTGATGGAGCTACAAATGTGTTCAAACATTATGTAAAATAATCTGCAATTGTATTATAAATGTGAGCAAAATCTCTATATCCTCTGACCCAGAAATCCTAGTGTTCAACATACACCCTAACGAGGTAGAAAAAAGAAAGGTCCTGCATACAGTTAAATTCAGAGTATACCCAAAGCCTTAATCAATTTGTAGGATTTAGGAATTTGAAGCTACACTAGGACTTTTGAGACAACCTGTATTTATTGTGCTATTTATGGTAGCAAACAACAGGAAAAAAATAGTAGATGCCCATCAGCTAAGAATTGGTAAATCAATAGAAGTATATGAACATAATAAAAGATTACTTTGCCATGATACATAATAAATATGAAGGATACAGGGATTCATAAAAAACTTTTAGCAACTGATACAAAATGAAATAAGCAGAAAAAAGAAAATAACAGCCACAATAACTATAACAATATAGATGGAATAAACAATAAGAACAATCAAAGCTGAAAGCTGCATAGTCATTATGATCTCTTGTTAACCTAAAGAATAAAAGGGACAATATGTCTCATTCCCCTCTTTTCAGATGTGGGACTTAAGGAGATAAAACATTATAATGGTTGCAATGACTAATATATTGATTCGTTTTATTGATTTCTTTTAAAATATTTTATTATGAATGATAGTTTGGTAAATGAAAGAGGTATATATTGGTAAATAAAGCTTGTTTAAAATTTATAAATGGAAAATACATAATATAGATATATAATATGGCATATAAATAAATGAAAAATATATAAATGTTTTATTTAATCAACTACAGAGTTCTAGTTGATAGCTTTAAGTTTTGTTTCTCTTGGCCAAAGTAGATTAAGGCATTTCCTAAGTGTTTCTTTTGTAAATTGGTTTAATTTGTTTTCTAGATTTAAAGTCAAACATTTAGTTTCTAGCTTTCCTCGGTGCATGCTAAGAATTGAAAACTTATAGATTCCCAATGACCTTATGATAACTAGAAAAAAATTACACAAAATGAAGGAGATACTTTATCTCATCAATGTACATCATGAAAATAAGAAATTTTAATCCAGATGAATCCTTCAATCCAGAGGAGATAATAAAGGAACTGAAATAGGGAAGAACCACAACAGGATTAAACTGTCTCTAAAAAAAAAATCCCACATTTGTTATCAATTGTTCTTGACCCTATTGTGTTCTGATATGTTTCAAATAGAGGGTACATTAGCATATATTTCAAAGAAGTTCTGATAATCTTTTCTTTTGGTAGTGAAAATAGGATGTCTTCTGTTAAGAAAAGTCAAATCAGACTTGTGTCTGGGAGAAGAAACAATAGAGTCTCTGGTAGGAATTCCTACAACACTTTTAAGTGTTAGATTAAATAATTATGACCTTATCAAGTCATGCTCTTTCTATTTTGTAGGATTTCTATCACCCATCTTAGCAAAACTCTATAGTTTTCAGTAGTGATATTCAAGCTTTCTGCTTCTTATTCAATTGAACAGGCATTTTTATTGATTTGGTCATCTTGCCACCATATAGAATAAAATAAATTTTCCACATTCTCTGTTTTCCGGAATTCTCTCATCTGATTTGATATTTGGACTTCTGTAGAAAAGTTTTTCATTGATGTTGGATGTTTTTATTTTTTAATGATTTTTGTATTATCTTTTTTTAAATTTTGTCTCTATTTAAGGGAAGCTAGGAATTCTGATACACTTTTATTTTCCCTTTCATATATTCTCTGTTGGGTACTTTTCCAGCACTGTGCTATTCACTAAGCACTAAAGAAGGTCCTTGATCTCAAAAAAACTTATTCTTTTTTAAAAAAATATGAATATATTGTCAAATTTCCTTTTTAAATGACTGAGTGATTTCCCAGATCCACCAATAGTGTATTGATGTGCATGTTTTCCTGTAGTCTTCCAACAGTTGTCATTTTCCTTTTTTGACACCTTGGTCAATCTTATAGGTATGAGGTGTATCATCAGACCTATTTTAATATATGTTTCTCTAATCATTAAAGATTTTGAAGTAGTTGTTTATATATCTCCTTTTAACTCAGATTTCATCTTTTGAGAACTACATATCCATATCATTTGACTCTTTTTTCCACTTGAGAATGACTTCCTATGTTTGAATCACCACTTTATATGCATTGATATTATTATGTAGTTTATTACATTACATATACATTTTATGTTATATTCATCTGACTTTATATCATTAACTTAAACATCATTAGTCAGAGAAACTAGCCACAACGTTTTCTTTTCTTTCAGTTACCCATCTCCCTTACTGTTTTTTTTGCAGGAAAATAAATTTAATTTTAAGTAATCAGAATTGTCAGTTTTGTTTTTTGTTTGTCTTGTTTTGTTCAGTTTTGTCCTTTCTATTCCTATTTTGGGTGGGGTAGTTGTAGACATTTCTCTATTCAATCTCTTTCCTTGATTTTGTGCCAGGAAAGAGAAGAGCTATTTTGCAAGACATAGCATTTGATGTTTCATTTCTTCTAGGAATTCTAATAGACCTTGTAAAATACTTGTGTTTTAGTTTAAAGTTTTGATTACAGACATTTAGGAGTTTTCTTCTTTATTTGCATTTCTGCCTTGGACATTCCTTTGTCCAAAATATGTGTCTATCCTCATTGTCTTTTTCTGTTTACTCATTTTTTCCAGTCTTACTTTCTCAACTAGGAATTCATCATAGACTGTCTCTATATACTTTGGGATGGGATGGTAGAGGCTTTATGGCCCTGATCTATATTAATCAGGGCCCTGTCATTGCTTACTTTGACTGATTTCAAGGATTTTGGGGCCTCTGAAGTGAAGTACAAACTTTCATCAACTTAAGTGATCTGATCTATGATGTAGTCTGACTGTTTGCCTCCCAGAATAAATTTTCCATAATATATTATCTGAGTTGAAATCAATATAATATTGCCATTGTCTCCAAATTTCTCTAGCATACCTGTGGTTCCTGTTCCTGACTTGCTGTTCTAAGCTATATAGGGCCAGGTTTCATGTTTCCCTGGCTACCATTTTGCTCTTGTTCCATCTCATCAAAGCATGAATAATAGATTGAGTTTCAGGGGCTTATATTTTGTATTATTTTATATTATCATGTAAATATAGCATTATTAAAAAATAAAGTTTCGAGTCTTGGGAAAAGTCCAACTCTTAAGACAAATAGAGTTCTGGGATAAAGCTGTTTTTTTTTTTTCTAATGCTTACCACCTGTGTGACGTTGGATGAGTTATCCAATCATCATAGGCTTTAGTTTGCTGACCAACAAAAATTGGGAAGGTTGAACCAAATGATTGTTCTATCAATCCATCATTCAATCAACACACATTTATTGAGCACTCTACCTTAGGACAAGACACTGGAGACACTGGGGGAAAATGAAAGAATTCTTGCTCCTAATCAATATAGGGGAAATGTAAAATAAGGGGCCCTTGACATATTTATTCTTTAGTCATGTAAAGTCATTTTCTTTTCAAGACACTATTTTAAAAATAGTCTCATGATCCACATAAGGATGTGTTGCATTCATTTTAAATTCTAGCATCAAATATTATTTCTTGGAAAATAACCCTTCTCTTCCCAGGCGTAAAACCAAGGGATATAATGAAGCAAAAAGGGGAAAAAATCTATTTTTTTGTATAGGGACTGCTATATAGCCTCATCTTCCTCATTTCTTTGTATATAACTTTATTCTATTGATAATTAATTTTAATTGTCTTTCTCACAAGGTCCCACAAATAGGTTTTATATGCTATTTGTCCTTTAAAAATAGTAGAAAAATAGAATCCAACATCCAATGCTATTATCAAATAGCATTCTGATAGATTATTTAACATTATATTCATGTCAATTTTGTTTCTGTAATTTCTATGGTGTAAGCATGCAAGGTAGGGCATGTCCTTCAAAGAACTAATGAGTGGTTCATGTGAACTGTCCCACTAATTCCTATTTTATGTAATGATTGACTACCCTCTTATAACTAGGAATTCAGATTGATGTCACACTGTGAAGCAAGTGTGGTAAGGCAGACCACTTTCCACTTGAAAGCAATTAATATTAATTTTTAAATCCAGAAATGGGGGGAAAGGTCCTTGACACAAATTTGAGAACATTATCTGAAAACTAAAGGGAAAAAATGAACCATGGAATGTTCATTGTAAGTTATATTGCTTGCCAGAGTTTCCAAGCATTTTCCCTGAGAGATTATAAATTGCAATTAGCTTATTAATCTAAACAGTATTAATGTGCTTTGAATGGTTTGGGTTAATTATATTCATTAAAGCAAATTGTCCTACATACCCAACATAATGTTTAAGCCTATTGAAAAATACCTTTTCTTCATCTCTGAATTGAATACAGTTGTTCTCCCTCTGATGTCTAACCTTTTTACATCCTATTGTGTATTTGGCAAAGCCAAGATCCAAGAAGACTTTTCTTGCTTAGATGTCATTGTCCATGGAATAACAGACTCAATGGCAGCTGTTTTATAATGGATAGAATTTATGGGCATCTACATCTTTTCTGAGTTTAATTTTTTATATCAACAGGTCTATAAAACGTATTCTTTGGCAGACCAATTCTGATACCATTTTCAAGACAATTTCAGTTATGAGGACTGATAGTTTTATAGTCTCTTCAATAGCCACAAAATTCAGTTGTAAAATCTATTTCCAATCTTTGAAGTGATTAAGGTATTGATCAGTTACTTTCATTTCTAAGTATATTCTTAGTCTATGAATTGGAGTCCTATGTGTATCTGTATTTCTGTTTGAGAATTAGTCCATGATTCACTGGTTCTGTGATTTCACAGACATGTGTACGTTCTCCAAAAGTATATCCGTGCTTTCTTTTCTTGTTTTTTTTTTTTTTTGGGGGGGGGAGAGGCAAGGCAATTAGAGTTAAGTGACTTAACCAAGGTCACAAAACTAGTAAGTGTGTCATGTTTGTGAAGCCATTTTGTACTCAGGTCCTCCTGACTGCAGTACTATTCACTGCACTCCCCCCATCCATGCTTTCTTATTCAGTGAGATGTTTCTCCACATACTCCTTTTTAGCTTCAAATAGAAGGGCTACCTGAGGTTTTGGAGTCCTTCTTTAAGCTATTTTACCAGTCTATCAGTACATGGTTTTCCCACATGTTAGCTCTCCCTCTTGACACTTCACCAAACCACCTCCTTTTGTAAAAATAAAGCTGTTCAATAATGCATTTTTATGCTATTTATCACACAGAAGTTGTGACTTGTTATAGTAATCAAAAGCATGTATTGTGTTCCAGGGAATGTATACGAACACAAAGAATGAAATAATGTCTATTCCCAATGATTGTATTCTAATAAAAAATAAAATTAAACATAAATGATAATTATATACAAAATATATACAAAGAGAATAAAGTAAATAAGTTTTAGCTAAATACAATGTAGTTTGAGAGACACTAACAGTTGGGTGGGGAATCAGGAACACTTCTTGTAGAAGGCAGTACTTTCTAGAAGAGAGAGTGTTTCATATTTTGCCTCCTGAACACCAGCAGTCATATCAATCTCCCCATTGCCATCCTGTACCAGAACTTTGAACTCTTCCTCAGGAGTACCTAGTTCTTCCCCCCCCCCCC
>NW_027185889.1:10641845-10662435 GCF_028583685.1 Petaurus breviceps papuanus | reverse complement strand
TCAACAGTCATCTCAGAAAGTTAGAAAATGATCCATTATTTTTCACTCAGTCATCTAACTCCTGGGCCTAAGCACATGCAAGTCTTTAAAAAATGAATTTACCAGTCAACAAGTATTTAGGAAGCACTTACTATGTTCCAGGCACTGTGCTAAGCATTAGGGATAATAAGAAAGGTTAAAGGTAGTCCATGACTTCATGACTTCAAGGATCCCACATACCAATGGGGGGTAATGTGTAATAACTGGGTATACATAAGATCAATATAAGGGTAAATTTAAAACTGACCATACAACATGGGAGTTGAAAGAGTTTTGAGCTATGAATTACCAAATCACTCCTAGGATTTAGTCCTTCTGGGAGACTAATAATATTCTGAGATGTGAGACTAAAATTTAGAAAACAAATCTTAGGATGACAAAATAACATGGCCTGTTACAAGTAAGAAAAGGCAATGTCAAACAGTGATGTGTCAAGCACTTACACAAAGTCATTATGTGCATTATGTAGAGATAGTCTTTATATAACAATGATTTCAAGAATGACAATATATTTGAATGGGGAAATGATTTTCTTTCAGGGCACAGTAACCCTTGTATGAGGTGTCAGGACAATAGAAAGGCTTCTAAATTAAGATTATTTTAAAGAGTGAACATGCAAAAGGAAAATGAGTGTCGCATGACATACATCTTCCTAGGTGATAAATTCATCCTTGTATAATCAACAGGGATGTATATCAAAATTAGGTGACTCAGAAAGTAGAAAAGTAAAAGAACAAGATCTAATTTCAATCTGAAGTCTTTAAAGTGAAAGCAGCTTAGAAAATGTTGTGTTTGCAATGTTTATGATAGTTCAGCCTAAGAAAAGTAGTGATAGTGGGAAGGAAAGAAGAAGGGAAGGAGGGAGTGAAGGAGAAAGGAAGGAAGGAAGAAAGAAAGGAAGGAAGGAATGAAGGAAAAAAGGAAGGAAAGAAGAAAGGATGGAAGGAAGGAAGGAAAGAGAGAGACAAGGGAAGGAGGAAGGGAAGAAAGAAGGAAGGAAGGAGGAAGAAAGGAAGAAAACATATTTATTAAACACTTCCTATGTTCCAGACACTGTGCTAAGGGCTGGAGATATAAATATAAGTAAATATAAGGAATTCCCCTGAAAAGAAAGAGATCACATTCTGGTAGGGGAAGAAAATACTCAAAGGAGAACTGAAAAATAGAGTGAGATGTGGAGAGGCAGTTGTTGACATTGCCCTGCATGGGGGCATAGTTTCAAATTTCAGATGTCAGGAATTCTGCTGGGAAGGAAATTGAGGCTGGCCTGACTTTCTCCACAAATTGGAGGCCCCACAACAACCTCACCAGTAGAGGAGGAGATGGGATTTAACCAGAAATTTTATAGATTGAGAAGACCACTGGGACATGTGGATGTTTTGGGGAGAGGAGGACCGAGGTATGATGGCAAATTTCAAAATGAGACAGACATAGAGGCCTGATTTTGTAGTCAAGAATTCAAGAAGTTGGCCAGAAGGGGAATGAAAACTGGCCTGGGGTCCTCCTCAAAATGGAGACTCTAAGGTTAATTCACCAATGTGAGATAGTCAGCCTTGGAGTCAGAAAGAAGTACATTCACGTCCTCCATTTGTAATATACTCTCTGTGTGACCCCAAGGAAACTACAACCTCTCCGTTTCTTCAGGTAACTTTCTAAGATGGTTGGAGTTGATGATTTTCATTTATGGAGGGAGTTTCTATGCTGGATGATACTGAGAGCAATAAAGTCAGTTTTGGATTTCTTCTTATCTCTGCCCCCACCCTAACCAAATGTAATTTAATTAAATGAATTTAATTCATCATGGCTTAACTGAAGCAAGAATAGGCGCAGTGGTAGATGGCAGAGTAGAAGAATGAACTTGATGTGAGCTCTGGCTCCAATCACTTCCAAAACATGTAAAAAAAATGACTCTAAACAAATTTTAGAACTACAGAACCCACAAAGTGAGAGAGAGAAACAAATCTCCTGCTGAAGGCAGCCTGGCAGGCCAACAGGAAAGGTCTCTCATAGTCCACTGAGAGTCCAAGGCTAGCCTCAAGTTTCTGGCCCCAGGGTGACCCCAACCAGCAGCAGCATGAGCAGACTTCAGGAGAGTGAATCACCAGCACCTGTGGTGGTTTATAGACCAACCCATAAACACCAAAGAGAAAAAAAAGATCAGCTAAGAACTCTGCTGAAATGAGGTGACCTAAGGGTGCAATCTGGCCATTACCCCTGAGGTAAGAGTTGGTAGAGGTACAGTGGCTGTAGACCTGCAGATTGTAGGGGGACAAAGCAACCATTGAGAGGGTAATAGCTCTTTCTTTAACCTACTTAGATCTAGGTTGCTGTCTTGGGCGGTGGTCCTGGGGTGAGAAAAACCAGTGTGCCAGTGTGGTGTCTGCTGAGAGGTGACCTCCTCAGACCTCTGATAACATTTGCAAAACCTCCAGCAATTTGAGACAAAGCCCTCTCCATTATGGAAGCAGAGTTCTACTGTGGCAAAGAGTTCTAAACTCAAGTAATTGGCTGGCAAGACGAGCAAGCAAATGAAGCACCATAAGCCCACAGAATCCCTTTTTGGCGACAAAAAAGGATCAAAGCATGTAATGGAAGGAAGACAACAAAGTCAGAACACCTGCATCAAAAGCTTCCAACAAAAATATGAGCTGGTTTTAGGCCATGTAGGAGCTCAAAAAGGATTTTGAAAACCAAGTAAGAGAAGTAGAGGAAAAATTGTGAAGAAAAATGAGAATGATGAAAGAAAATCATGAAAAGTGAGTCAACAGCATGCTAAAGGAGACACCCAAAAATACAGAAGAAAATAGAACCTTATAAAATAGACTAACTCAAATGGCAAAAAAAAAAAAAAATAGAGTGCCATATTTGTATCATAAACAGAATTTGGTAGGACAATAATTTCTTCACTAATTTTCCCAAATAGTTTATACGGTATTGGAATCAACTGTTCTTTAAATGTTTGATAGAATTTGCTAGTAAATCCATCTGGTCCTGGAGATTTTTTCCTAGGGAGTTGATGGCTTTTTCAATTTCTTTTTCTGAGATGGGGTTATTTAAGTAATTTAATTCCTCTTCAGTTAATCTGGGCAACTTGTATTTTTGTCAATATTCATCCATTTCCCTAAGATTGTCAAATTTATGTACTTACAATTGGGAAAAATAATTCCTAAATATTGTTTTGATTTCCTCTTCGTTGGAGGTAGATACACCCTTTTCATTTTTGATACTCGTAATTTGGTTTTCTTCTTTCTTTTTTTTATTATATTGACTAAGGGTCTATCAATTTTGTTGGTTTTTTCATAAAACCAGATCTTAGTTTTATTTGTTCATTCAATAGTTTTGTTAATTTCAATTTTATTATCTCTCCTTTGGTTTTCAATATTTCTAATTTAGTATTTAATTGGGGATATTGAATTTGTTCTTTTTCTAGGTTTTTCAATTGCATGCCCAATTCATTGACCTCCCTTTTCTCTAATTTAAACATGTGTGCACTCAGGGATATAAAACTTCCCCTAAGAACTGCCTTTAATGCATATCCCACAAATTTTGGTATGTTGTCTCATTATTTTCATTCTCTTGAATGAAATTACTGATTCTTTCTATAATTTCTTGTATGACTCACTCATTCTTTAGGGTTAAATTGTTTAATTTCCAGTTAGTTTTTAGTCTGTCTTTCCATGGCCCTTTATTGCATATAATTTTTATTACATCATGATCTAAGAAAGATGCATTTAATATTTCTGCCTTACTGAAAAGAATTGTGAGGTTTTTATGCCCTAGAACATGGTCAATTTTTGAGTATGTGCCATGAACCACTGAGAAGAAAGTATATTCCATTTTATCCCCATTCAGTTTTCTCCAGAGATCTATCACACCTATCCTCTCTAAAATCCTGTTCACCTCCTTAACTTCTTTCTTGTTTATTTTGAGGTTAGATTTATCAAGTTCAGAGAGGGGGAGATTAAGGTCTCCCACTAGTATACTTTTGCTATCTATTTCTTCCTCTAATTCCTTTACCTTCTCCTCTATTTGGATGCTATACCACTTGGTGCATATATGTTAAGTAAAGATATTGCTTCATTCTCGATGGTGCCTTTTAACAGGATATAGTTTCCTTCTGTATCTCTTTTAATTAGGTCAAATTTTGCTTTTGCTTTATCTGAGATAAGTATTGCTAACCCTGCTTTTTTTGCTTTAGCTGAGGCATGATATATTTTACTCCAGCCTTTTACCTTTACCCTATGTGTATCCCTCCATTTCAGATGTGTTTCTTATAAACAGCATATTGTAGGATTATGATTTCTAATCCATTCTGCTATACGTCTCCATTTTATGGGAGAGTTCATTCCATTCACATTTACAGTTATAATTGTTATCTGTTTCTTTCCCTCCATCCTATTCCTGCTCCTCTTAATGTTTATATTTTCCCCCCTTTTCCCTTCCTCCCCCTTAATAGTTTTCCTTTTCACCACTGCCTCCCTCAGTATTCCCTTATCAGACCCCCTCCCTTTTCCTCCCCTTTCCCCTTACTTCTTCCCTCCGTGCTAACCACCCCCCTCCATTTCATAGCCCGTTCCCCCTCCTACTGCCTGTAGGATATTTTTATACTTAATGGAGTATGTTATTTCTTCTTTGCATCAAGAGTGACAGGAACAAATCTCATGCGAAGCTCCTCTCCCTCCCCTCTTTCCCTCTAAAATGATACTTTTTGCATTTCTTCTCCATAAAGTACTATGCTTAACTGGTTGTTATTCCCTCCTTGCATTAGAACCAATGAGGGAAAAGCTCATATGATTCACTTCTCCCTCCCTACTTTTCCTCTGCTATACAGTATTTATGCCTCTTTGTGTGGCATAATTTACCCTTTTCCACTTCATTCATTTCCTTTCTTCCATTGAAGTCCCTTTGTAGACCTTAAAAAGATTTTTTTTTTAATTGCCATTTTATGTAATTTATACTCATACCCTCTACTTGTCTATAACCAGTTTGCTCTTATCAAATAGCAGGGTGTGTGTGTGTTTTCCTTGTTTACCTTTCTACATCAATTTTGAATCTCATAATTGAAGGATGAATTTTACATTGAGCTCTGGCTTTTTTATCAGGAAGGTCTGGAACTCTGTTATATCATTGAATGACCATCTCTTTGCCTGGAAGAATATGCACAGTCTTGCTGGGTAGGTGATCCTTGGTTGTAACCTGAGCTCTTTTTCCTTCTGGAAAATTGTATTCCACTGCTTCTGATCTTTCAGTGTAGAGGCTGCCAAATCCTGTGCAATTCTCACTGTGGACCCTCGATATTTGAATTGTTTCTTTCTGGCCACTTGAAGTATTTTCTCTTTTACCTGGTAGTTCTGGAGTTTGGCCACAACATTTCGAGGACTTTTCGGTTTGGTTTCTCTTTCAGCAGGTGTCCAGTGGATTCTCTCGATTTCTCTTTTACCCTCAGATTCTAGTATCCCAGGGCAGTTTTCCTTAACGAGCTCTTGGAGAATGTTGTCCAGGCTCATTTTTTCATCATGATTTTCTGGTAGGCCTATGATTCTCAGATTATCTCTCCTGGATCTGTTTTCCAGGTCAGTTATTTTTCTTTGAGGTATTTTACCTCTTTTTCTAATTTTTCATTCTTGTTGTTTTGTTTGACTAAATCTTGTTTCTTTATAGAGTTATTTGTTTCAATGTCATTGATTCTAGTTTTTAGCAAATCATTTTCCTTGGTTAATTTTGGGAGCTCCTTTTCCATATGATACACTTTTCTTTTTAGAGACATGTTTTCTTCATTATAATGTTTTTCTAATTCTGCTATTTTGGTTTTGAGAGAATTGTTCATTTTATCTTCTATCTCTCTCATTTGGTTTTCAAAGTTACTTTTGATCTCATTTAAGAGAGCCTTCTGTGCTTGGGACCCATTCCCTATTGATGTTTCAGCTGTGGGTGTGGAGTCCACATTGTCTCCCTCTGAGTTTGGTTTCTCCCTCTGAGGATAGTAGCACTCTAGAGTCTTTGTCTTTGTAGTCTGCTTTCTATCCATTTTGAGGCAGGGCCCTAGCCACACCCTTCCCCTAAGGATCCCAAGCCTTTACTGTAGAGGGTTTTGCCCTGGGGCAAGAGTTACTATGTTTTCGGGGGGGGGGGGGTTGGAGCAGGTGAGGTTCAATCTGTCATCCTGGTCTTTGGATGTCCTGATAGGGGCTTTTTTTTTAAATTTCTGGGTTATGAAGTGGTAGCCCCAGGAGTATTTGCTGTCCAGGACAGGGGGCCCTGTATTTGCTTCTTACCTTGCTCTTTCCAGTCCCAGCCCTTTGGTGATAGGCCTGGGAGTGGCCCTTGTGTTTGGTGGGATGACTTGCCCTCTGAGTTGATCAGGCCCCTTCCCCTTTCAATTATTTTTGATGAAAAATCCAGAGTTGAATAGAAAATTTTACATTTAGATACAGGAAGCAAGAGAAGCTTGAGAAGGTAAACAAGGAAAAGAAGCCATAAGGAACTTAATCAAAGTTGAACTATTTACATTCCTATATGGAAAAACAATAATTGTAACTGATAAAACTTTTCTCAGTATGAAAATAGTTGAAGGAGGTATATGAGCATATGAATACATATGTGAATGTGTAAACACACACATATATATATATAAGTATACATAGATAGAGGGCACAGGACCAATTTATTTATTTATTTTTTTACTTTCACATTATACATTAGTCAGGTTATAAAGACAGATTGTATCAGATGGAATGAAAAATGGTTAAGAGGACATGAAACCAAACAAGAAAAGGAAAAAGATCAGGTATTTTGGTTCCATCTGGATATAAACTCAGTTCTTTCTAGTTCTTTCTCTGGATGCACACATTTCTCTCCATCATGAGTCTTTTGGGATTGACTTATATCATTGCATTGCTGAGAAGAGTCCAGTCTATCAAAGTTGGTCATCACACATACATTGTGTATGTAATTGTGTACAAATTACTCCTGGTTCTACTCTTCTCACTCAACATCAGTGCATATAAGCCTCTCCAGGTAAATATGAAGTCCATCTGCTCCTCGTTTCTTATAGCACAATAGTATTCCATAACATGCATATACCACCACTTGTCCAGCCATTCCCCAATTTATGGGCACCCCCTTAAGTTCCAATTCTTTGACACCACAAAAAGAGCTGCTATAAACATTTTTGTACACATGGGTCTTCCTCCCACTTCTATGATCTCTTTGGGATATAATGCTAGCAGTGGTATTGCTCGGTCGAAGGATATGAAATTATTTATAGCCATTTCAGAATAATTCCAGATTGCTCTCCAGAAAGACTTGATCATTTCACAACTCCACAAGCAATTCATTAATGTTCCAATTTGCCCACATCCTCTCCAGCATTTGTCATTTTCCTGTTTTGTCATCTTAGCCAATCTGAGTGGTGAGATGTGGTACCTCAGAGTTGTTTTGATTTGTATTTCTCTAATCAATAGTGATTTAGAGCATTTCTTCATGTGCTTATAGATATCTTTAATTTCTTTCTCTGAAAATTGCACAGGACCAATTTAAAGGAAGTGATGATACTTAAAAAATGAAATTAAGAGTTGGTAGGGGAATATAATGAGAGGAGATAGAGAGAGACAGAATGGGATGAACTATCTCATATAGAAGAGTCAAGGAAAAATGGTTACAATAGAGGGGAAGAACAGGTAGGCCAAAAGGCAAAACCTTATTCTCATTGAATTTGGCTCAGAGAGGGAATGGCATACATACTAAATAGGGTATTTCGCCCTACAGGAGAGTAGGGGGGAAGGGGTTGAGAGGAAGGATGATGGAAGGGAGGGCAGGCATGGGGGGAGGGAAGTTTGAAGCACCCACTTTTGAAAAGGGACAGGATCAAAGTAGAGAATAGAACAAGTGGAAGGTGAGATAGAACGGAGGGAAATATAGTCAGTCTTTCACAATATATCTACTATGGTAATGTTTTGGATAGCTACACATATACAACATATAGTGAATTGCTTATCTTCCCAGTAAGGGTGGGTGACAAGGGAGGAAGGGAATGAATCTGGAATTCAAAGTTTTAAAATCAATGTTTAAAAAATATATTTTTATATTCAAATGGGAAATAAGATATACAGGCACTTGTGTATAGAAGTCCATTTTGCCCTACTGGAAAGTTGGAGGAGTGATAGGAGAGGATATAGGAGAGAGAAGATTGGGTGGGGGGTGTATATAGTGGGATCACTGTTTTGGAGTAGTAGGTAGAGGAAAGATGGGGAGAAAATTTGTAACTTAAAATCTCGTGGATATGAATGATGTAAACTAAAAATATACATAAAATCTAATTTTAAAAAAAGATCCCACAAAGAAAATCCTAGGAATATTATAGCCAAATTCCATAGTTCCTAGGTCAAGGAGGAAATATTGGAAGCAGTCAGGAAGAAACAATTTGAGTGTTGTGAAAACACAATGAGGATGACACAAGATGTATTGGTTTCTACCTTAAGGGATCAAAGGGCTTGGAATGTGATATTCTGGAGGTCAAAGGAGATGGGATTAAAACAAAGAATCACCTACCCAGCAAAACTGAGTATAATGCTACAGGGAAAAGTGTGGTCATTCACTGAAATAGAGGACTTTCAAGCATTCTTGATGAAAAAACCTGAGCTGAACAGAAAATTTAAATTTCAAATAGAAGCAAGAGAAGTATGAGAAGGTAAACAGGAAAAAGAAATCATAAAGAACTTATTAAAGTTGAACTATTTACATTCCTACATGGAAAAATGATAATTGTAGCTCATAATACTTTTCTCACTATAAGCATAGCTGAAGGGCATACATATGTATACATATACACATACACATACATATATATGAGGATGTATGCATACATAAATAAATATGTGGGGGCCAGCTAGGTGGCTCAGTGAGTAAAGCGCTGGCCCCTGAGTCAGGAGGACCTGAGTTGGGATCCAGCCTCAGACAGTTAACACAAAAAAACTAGCCATGTAACCTTGGGCAAGTTGTATAACCCCAATTGCCCTCCAAAAAGGCAAGTGTGTGAGGGTGGGCATTTGTATGTTCCTGTATACATAGACAAAGGGCACAGGATGAGTTGAATATGAAGAGATGATATCTAAAAAATAAAATTAAGAGGTTAGAGACTAATTTATTGGGAGAAGAAGAAAGGGAGCAATAGATTAGGGTAAATTATCTCATGTGAAAAAGGCAAGAAAAAACTCTTACAATGGAGGGGAAGAGCAGGAAGGTTAAAGGAAATGGGACAACCTGATTTTCATCGAATTTGACTTAAAGGAGGGAATAACATCCATACTAAATTGGTTATCATACTGTACAGGAAAATAAGGGGGTAGGAGATAAGAGGGGGGAGGATAAAAGGGAGGGCATATTGTGGGAAAGGGTTGTTAGAAACAAACATTTTTTGAAAAGGGATAGCATCAAAAGAGAAAATAGAATAGGGGGGCGGGATAGGATGGAGGGAAATATAGTTAGCCTTTCACAATGTAACTACTATGGAAATGATTTGGGTACCTACACATGGACAATCTATATTGAATTACTTATCGTCCCAGTGGGGGTGGGTGAGGATGGAAGAAGGGGAAAAAATCTGGAACTCAAAGTTCTATAAACAAATGTTTAAAAATTTGTTTTTTATATTCAACTGGGAAATAAGATATACACACACTGGGGTATAGAAACCCATCTTGCCCTACTAGAAAGTTAGGGGGATTAAGGGGGAGGATATGAGAGAACAGATTGGGAGAAGGGGTATTCAGTAGGCTTGCTATTTTGGAGTGGGGGCAGGGGAAAGACAGGGAGAGAGAAAAATTTGTAATTCAAAATCTTTTGGAAATGAATGTTGAAAACTAAAAATAAATAAATTAAAATTTTTGGGAAAAAAAGGCAGCAACATGTGAACCTATGTATCTCTCCCTATTTTTTGCCTAAGAGTCACTGTAAAGTCATTATGTAATTGCATTTCCTTTCTTGTATCTTTCAAGGAATTTTGTATGATTTACCATATGCATGGGAGACAACTTGGAAGGGACCCTTTTATGTGGTACTTTGATCTATTTAATTCAATGCTTTTCTGAACTGGGTAAGGAACAAACACAATCAATTGTGGTACTTTAAAAGATGTGACTTTCAATTCTTTCTTCATTCCTTTGTCAAAAATACCCTAAAATTGTGTGCCTACATAACTCATAAATATTTCACAGTCAAATGGATCTGATTTCATCACTTTAGATGCTACTTCCAGTGATGCAGATAGTTCCTCACCCATATGTGCCTAACATCCTGTGTGAGTCTTGACCATATAAGATGAACACAGGGCATCACCTAACATGCTAGAAGGCCTCTTTGAGAAGAAATAAATTGGAAATTTCATAGAGATATAAGAGTGAGCACATTCATTGGTAGCCATTATTGTTTTCTTAGTTACCTTTACTGGATGGTTTTTTTAGCCACAGCAATTCCTAGGGGAGGTGGTGCCTGTGATGATGAATCATTGCTCTTTGAGTCATTGCAGTCTCAATTAATTCACTCATTTAACAAATATTGATTTACTGCCTACTCCATATAACATAACATGCTGAGTTCTATTGACATTGCAAGAATGTATATTTCTTGCTCTCAGAACTCACATTATAAATGCAAATAGAATACTAATGTTAAGATTTAACATAAAATTTGAGATGGAACCTGTGATTTCATTGGTTTAGTGGGTTCATCATGGATTTGGTGGGCTAAAACATGAATAACGGACAACATAGAAAAAGCAGCATAAAATTGATATGTTGTCAAAGAAATTTATGATGGGTAGTGAGGGATAGTCACCTAATAGAATGAAGGCTTCATGGACTTCCAATCACAAGAGATAAAGCATTTGGGGTAGAGAGCCTTGGGGAACTTAGAGGAGGACATGAATCAGAGTCACAAAGGCTGAGAAGGTATGAAAGATTTCCAACCTACAATGTTGCAGGGATCAAAAGATCTTAGATTTATAGCTGGAAGTATCTAAGGGACCATTTCATTCAATCCTCATTTTGAGTATAGGGAAAAGGAATTTCTAAGAGGTTATGTATATTGCCTAAATTTGAGGGATGAAATTCAACCCTAGGTTCTTCCTCTGACTTCAATATAACACCGTTCCATGGCATCACATTACTATTAATCTATTCAATGCATTCAGAAGAAGCCTAATACATGCATCAAGGAGTTCTTTGAAAAATGATACGTGGAAATCAATACCTCAGTCTTATTATATACCTTACAATGAGTGGGGATGACACATCAGGTGATTAGGGTCATCCTTAAACTTGACAAACCTCTCTAATACAAGTCAATTTTGGATCAGGATCAATATTGGACCAGGGTCAATATTGGGTCCAATATTGGATCCAAAGATAAGTGAATCAGATGTTGATTTTCTATGTCCCAGCCACTTACATGCCATGCACTTTGAACTTGGGACATCGTTGTCCTTTTATTTTCCTCTTTCCCTGTGAATCTTTATATACATATTTTAAAGCAATCGAGTGAGGTAACTTGCTCAAGGTTACACGGCCAGTTTTTCTGGGTGTGGTGCTAAGTATCTGAGCCCAGATTCGATCGCCCAGGTCATCCCGACACTGGGGCTGGTGCTCTTACTTGCTGAGCCACCTGGCCACCCCTAAGCAATTGGGGTTAAGTAACTTGCTCAAGGTTACACGGCCAGGTGTTTCTGGGTGGATGCTAAGTGTCTGAGCCTGGATTCGATCCCTGAGGTCATCCAGACACTGGGGCCGGTGGTCTTACTCACTGTGCTACATGGCCACCCCTCCCTATGAATCTTAGTCCACTAACATATACATAGGGATCCCTATGGGCCACATTTTGAATTAGAAAAAACAATATTATCAATTATAATGTGTTTTATTTTGTAAAATATTTCCTAATTATATTTTTAAAAATTTTTATTTTTAATTTATGCAATAAAACAAGCATTTCCACAACATAATATAATAAAAAGACGACTGTACATGAAACTTCAAATCTACTAAGTAATTGTTATTGTATATTTGTATGTATGTATTATCATGTATATATGTATACATATGTATACACATATGTATATGTGTGTTGTCATATAAATCTTCATTTCCCTTTTTTCTTCCCTCTTCCCACACCCTAGAGATGTCTATATTATATACAAATAGGTATGTGTATGCATGTGTATACTTCCTTTTAGGTTCTTATGCACACATATGTGTAGGCATGTATGTGTATATGCTTATGTGTGTACATATATAAAATTATTCTATGAATACTTCTATTTATGAGTTCTTTCTCTTCCTGGTGATAGTCTTCATATATCCTTTATTTAATTTGGATATTTATAAAAGTCAAAATGACTTATTTGCTCAAAATAGTTCAGCAGCATTTAGGAATATTGCAGGCTCATGTAATTCATGGGACCTGTATTTGACACCTCTGTCTTACGCTGTGCTCCCAGCAACCCCCTAGTCTCTGGTAGCCTTGTTTCCATCTTATCTTAATAGGATCCATGACTCTCAGGCCATTTCCATGTCATGATACTATGGTATGCCTCCCTCACTTCTCTTCATTCTAACTATCCTCTATGTGTTATCTTTCCCACAACCACATTTGAAACTAAGCTCCCTGAAGAACAGAGTTATTCTACTTGTTTTCATTTGTATTCCAATATGCAGCATTGTCCCTGACAGAGAGTAAACATTGGCACCTGCTCTGCCATTTACATTCTTGGAGAATTTGCTGGAGTACTGAGTAATTAAATGGTTTGTCCAGAGTCGCATAGAGATTATGTTCATAGGATCAAAGATTTAGAAAGGTTAGGAAATTAAGAGGCAAAATAATCCAACCCCCTCACTTCAAAAATGAAAAATATGAGACTCAAGGAGGCTAAATGATTTGTCTAAAGTCTAAAATTTGCTGGTAATATGCCTGAGGTAGGCTTTGAAAGAAAATCATTTGACTCACAAGTTAGTGCTGTTTCCATTGTATCATTTAGCTCCTGATGCATCAATAAACCTAGGTTTTCCTGAGTGTGAGGAAAACACACAAACACATATACACACATGTGTGTACACACATGTGCACATGCACACACACCTCTAATAGACCTATAATCTCATTCATTTGAATGTTACTTCCAATAAGGCCGATTGCAACCCACCCATCCATGCCTGCCCATGATATTTGACCTTGCTCCATATCTTCCCATAAACTCATCCAGGTGGGTAGAGGTTGTGCTGATGTCAATGGAACCCTTGGGCTCTCCATTGACATTCTCTAACTCTAGCTACATAACTGTGTTATCTTGATAAACCCTAGCCCATCCCCACCCCCAATCATGCACCAAATGAAAATGGTTCATAATTTTGAAGTAACTATTTCAGCTTGGAATATAGTTATCATCTCCCTTGAACCAATTTTAAATTGTGTCAGTCACTGCCTATGGAGAATGATTGAAGGTCTTACCTTTTTTCTTCTTTAGATATATATGTTAGCCACACAGACACAAAGCCTGGATATCTTAGTGATCACCAGAAACATTCAGCTTCCTAATGTCCTTTTGTTCTGTTATATTTTTGTGGGATGAATCACCCAGTGCGAGGAACTCTGATGTTACTTTTAAACTGTCGAGCTGGGGCACCCACAAAAGAACAAACATGAAAGTGAGGCGTGTTCTTTCTTCATTTTTAGAAGCATCTTTTTCTCCACCTATCTTCCCCCTTACCTCCCCCCCCAAATTAAAGCTGTACATCAAATAGATGCTGAGACTAGGCTTTTCACCCCATCCTCCCTCAATGCAACCATACCTTGCTGAGATTCAGAAGATAAGGGGAAGAAAAAGCAGAAACTCATTTCTGGCAGGTTAAACAGAAGGGGAGAAGTTTCTTAAAAGAGAAAGGTATATAGGAAAGGGTGGCTGTTCTTTGTTCTTTTTTGGTGGGTTTTGTTGTTGCTGCTGTTGTTTTTTCCCTATTGTCAAACTAAAAATAGATGGCAGTGAGAAAATGGTGAATTTCTATAATTTCTTTTAAGACAAGAGCTGTTAACCATCACTATTCTGCACTTAGTGGTCCTTAAGGTTTCAAATCATGATACCTCAAGTTGCTGATTGTGAAACATTTGCTACCACTGATTGCTTCTGTTCTTTCAACAATAGAGACATTTGGAACAGCTGTATTCAGGAAGTTAAAAAAACAGCACCCTCTTCTCTACCATTCAGCAAAAATCCAACAAGTATTTGCGAAATGCCTACCATTGGTCAAGCACTATGCTAGGCACTGGGGAGAAAAAGGAAAAAAAATGGAAACTATCTCTTTCCCCTAGAAGCTTGGCTTTCACTGAGGGAAAGTAAATACACAGAGAAGAAAATACAAAATATAGGGATAAGGATTGTGCCATTAATTTGGGGGTACTCCCAGTGAGGATATTCTGTCCACCTATGCAGGTAAGTACCCTCTCTGCCAGGTTTATTCTCAGAGTTGCTAGCAGTACTGAAAGGTAAGCATCATGCCCAGTGTGATTCGGGCAAAAATTCGGGCAAAGTCAGAGGCAGGACTCAAATCCATGTTTTCTTTTGCAGATCTCTATGCACAGTCTCTTTCAATGCAAAACATTACAAAGGATTCTAGGAGGTGTTAGGGGAGGACATTAAAAGGTGTAGGAGAGGTATGTGTATGAAAGACCTATGTCTTAACCTGCCCTTGAAGAGAGCCTCAACTAGAGGAAAATTGCAAAGGGCAAAGATAAAGAGGAATAATATCCTAGGCCTAAAGGAGAGTCTGTGCAAAATCAAAGAGAAAGGAATTGAAATAACTCTACTATGTGCCCAAAGAAAAGAAGACAGACTTGATGGAACATAGATTGTATTGGGGGTGGTTACATTAAGTAAACATGGAAAGATGATAATAATAATAGGTAACTAGAAATATGGGAATCATAGTGTGTTGAAATGCCAAGCAGAAGATTCCATATTCTAACTTCAAGATAATTGGGAGTCAATGATGCTTTTGGAGGAGGTGAGTGACACAGTCAGATCTCCTCTTAGGAAAACGAGTTTGGTAGTTAGGTGTAGGATGAAATGGAGAAGAGAGGTATGTGAGCGAAGCTATTGCAGTAGTCCAACAGACAGGTGATAAAGACCCAAAACAGCATGTTGGATTTTAAATGGAGACATCAGGAGAGATGTGAGAGATATAGCAAAGGA
Organism: Petaurus breviceps papuanus; assembly: GCF_028583685.1. Classification (NCBI taxonomy): domain Eukaryota; kingdom Metazoa; phylum Chordata; class Mammalia; order Diprotodontia; family Petauridae; genus Petaurus; species Petaurus breviceps. Next base: position 10,647,161 of record NW_027185889.1, on the reverse strand, counting down.
ATAACTGACAAAAAGGGTAGATAGATGGTGAGAGAATCTTAATGGGGGAGATCCCTAGCATCAAAATTATTGCCAATGTGCCCATTTATGTGGATGAGGAATATTGCAGAACAGCATTTAACTCTGATTCATTAGGAAATTCAATTAGAAAATGATGGTAGTTTTCTCTTTCCCATTTTTCATTCCATCTGATACAATTCGTCTTTATGAGCTGACTAATGTCTAATGTGAAAGTATTTGCAGATTCCATACTTGATTGTATGCCATCATGGGCAGGGGAGGGAGAGAAAATTTGAAACTCAAGGAATTGTAAAATTGAATATTGTAAACAAACAAATTAATAAAAAATTGAAAAAAATTAAATGACAGTAGCTATAGATAACAGTAATGTGCATGCAGTAAAACAGAGTGCGCTAATGTTGATGAGTAAACGCATACTTGAACTCCATTAACTGAATCATCCTATGCCTAGAGAAAGAGTTTGAGACCTTAGTTGGAAAGAAAAATTGAAAGGAAAGAGAAACCAATGAAAAATCCATGCATGTCTTTATTAATGTACTATTTTTCATCTTTAGAGCGTGAATGCCAGAGTAATTTGTTCTATAAATTAGACTTCACTCTATTACTCCTTTCAAGGTACAATTAATAATTGACAGCTTAATACTGGAGTGGGAAGGGGGTTCATGCTTTTTGCGGGGTAGAGTTTTCTCCATTGTTCCACCAGTAATTTACACTGACGTCAACAGGAGTTATGTGTTTGTTGAGGTGGGAGAACTGATTGGAATTTCTTCCCTCACTAATATGTCCTCACAAAGCTTGAGCATTCAGAACTGGCTTACTTTACTCTGTGTCTCCACTTAGACACTAGCATTTTCTTTCTTCCTCTTGAGTGTTCTTTTATTCTAACTACATCATGGGACAGTGACAAACTGACTAGAGTCAGATGACCAAAGTTCAAAAATCACCTTTGATATTTACAGCCTGTGACCTTGGGCAAGTCATTTACCTCTGGGTCTCAGTTTCTTTATTGGAAAAATGGAGAGTAGACTAAATGGTCTCTGAGGGCTCCTCCTGCTGAAAATCCATGATCTTACAAGGGGATAGATAAATTCTCTCCTCAAGAAGACCTCAATGAGGTTCATTCTATTCAAAGACATATGCATGTATTAAGAGCTTACTGTTGCAATGAATAGTGCTAAATATTGGGGAGACAAAAGTCTCAACCCAAGGCCTTAAGAGGCAGTATATCTAAGTGGATAGACTCCTATACTTAGCCTCAGACAGACTTGTGTTCATGTCTTAGGTCTATAACCTTGGACAAATTATTGAACATTTCTATACTTTAGTTTCCTTACTTATGAAGGATAATACTATCCATAATACCTACTGGACAATATTCTTATAAGTCTAGTTCTTATTTTTGAAATGAATTACAAAGGATTATATATACATGAGACCAGAGGGAAGAATTTGAAAGTAAATGATCTTCTTTTTAAAGTTAGAGCTAGAAGAAAATTTATTGGCTACTGTGTCCAACCCCCTTATGTTATAGGTGAGAAAACTAAAACAAGTGACTGGCTCAGAATCACACAGTTGGTAAATATCCATGGCAGAATTTGAACCCAGGTCTTCCTGACCAAGGTGGTACAGGACCACTAAGTGGTGTGATGGATATGGCATTGGGCTTGGAATCAGGAAGACTCATCTTCCTGAGTTCAAATCCAGCCTCAAACACTTAATTAGCATATGACCCTGAGCAAGTCACTTAACAATAGCCTCAGTTTCCTCATTTGCTAAATGAGTAGTAGAAGGAAATGCAAACCACTCTAGTATTTTTGACAAGAAAACCCCAAATGGAGGCATGAACAGTCTGACATGACTGAACAGCAACAACAATTTCCTGAGACTAAAATTACTCATTAACAACTTCCTAATTCACTATCTGAATGAATAAAAAAGCATTCATGAAGAATTTGCTATGGATTAGGCACTGTTGAGGGCTTGAGACATGAAAAGAAGAAAGTTTCTGTATGCAAGCAGCTTACATTCTAATAATAGAGACAACATATATAAGGAAGAAGCTCATTTTGTCTTGGAAAGTTATAGGGATGGTGAGTGGAGATATAGAGAATGTGACAGTCTTTCTAGAAGTAATGTTAATGTTGATCTGCAGATTGCTCCTAGAGTGAGAGTTGGCCATCTGAGGGAAGAGGAGGTAGCAGTACCATCATAGGAATATGTCTGAGGTCAAGAAAACTATGTGGGAAAAGAAGTATGCTATCATGAGACAATTACTCCCTGAGTTATTACTCATCAATCAGTACAACACAGGTCCAGGAGTATCAAAGTTGAGTGGTTTAGTTCTTTTAGGGCATCATCTTTGGTGGTCCATTTGGAAGGAGACTATAGTAGCAACAAATAGGGATATACTACTAAATGTTTATCAACTAGTTCTAAGAGAAAAATGTACACAACACACTTTTAAGTTTGTTCTCTATTATTAATATTTCTCTATTGTTTTCTTAAGACAACCAACAAAGTAATCAATCAAATTCTGATTTATGTCATTTACTGATTTCCAAGATACAAATAGTCACACTGAAAATTTAATGTTCTCATGAGTTAGCTCTAGCACACTGCCAGACCAAATAAAATAGGGATCCATTCAACAGCTATTCAACCAGAGGCTCATGCTAGGCTTGACGCTGTTCTAAACACTGAAAGGAACCGATGGCATGATTTATGAATTTCAGTTAATAGTCAAAGATAAAACCAAAAAGTATTCTCCGACCTCAAAGAGTTTATATTCTACTGGTGGAATAAAGCCTGAGTGATCGTGGTGCAATGCAGAGAATTCTGGACTCTGAATCAAGAAGATTTCACTAAGTAAACTGACTATAACAGTTATTGTGAGCTCATAGACACCATTTCTTTATCTCTCAAATTAAGTGACTCGACTCTATGACCTCGAAGGCCCTTTCCAGCTCTAGTTCTATGGTAGTTCTATCATTTTGTGTATGAGATTTAGAAAATATAAATGATTTATGCAGGGAGACATTTATTAATGAGTCAGGGGTTTTATGAAAAGTTTCACATAGGCAGCCTTAAAAGAATCTAAAGATTTTAAGAGACTGAGTTGAGAAGGAACTGTATTCCAGGCACACCTTTTTTCTCCTTGGCAAGCACCCTTTTCCCATGAAAGGACTGCCCCCTTCTTGATACATTTTATGAATTCTCTCCTCCCCACCACTCCATTAGTAGGTAAATTTCTTGGGAGCATGGAGGGTCTTGTTTCCTGCTTAGAACAACACCTGGCATATGATAAGCAGTTAATAGATGATTAAATTTCTCTCTCTGTTTTTCTCACAGTTTCTCTCTGTGTGTTATACACACACACACACACACACACACATATATATATATATGGGACAGACTGTGCCAAAGAACTGAGGTTGGAACTGGGAAGGTGAATTTGTGGAACAACAAGTAACTAGATCATTTTGGCTAGGATACAGAATATATTACATAGAAATAATAGGAAAAAATCCAGAAAGGTAGACTTCTCAGATAATGAAGGTATGTAATCATTAATCTAGGGAACTAGTGTTTTATCTTAGATCAGCATGTTCTTAACCTGGGTTCCATGAGATGAAAATCTCTATCTCTATCTTTCTATACACACTCATATATGTTGTTTATATATGTATATATATATATATTTGAGATATAATTATGTTTTATAAATAACCATGTTTCTATTTAATATATAGTCTCTATATACATACACATGCATACTATATATACATTATATGCACATATACATGCACATACATTTATGTGTATATACATGCATACATACCTATACACATATACATGCATACACAGAAATACAGCTTGGAGTAGCTAGGTCTCCTGGAGGATAGAATGCCTAGTCACACACTAGTTGTGTGACCCTGGGCAAATCCCTTAATACTGTGCCTCAGTTTCTTCATCTGTAAAATGAGCTGGAGATTCAAATGGCAAACCATTTCAGTATCTTTGCCAAGGAAATCCTGAATAGGGTCACAGAGAGTCAGATGCTACTGAAAAAATGACTGAACAAAATATTCACAACTATTTCAATATTATTGGCTTCTTTTAATCATATTATTATATTTTGTCCATTTTAATAACATAATTCTGAGAATGGATGCATAGATTTTATAAGGCTATCAAAGAGGGCCTGATACACATGAATAAAAGGTTAAGATCTACCATATTAAAGGAAAGAAGAAACCACTGAAAATTCTTGAGACTGGGAGTAACAGACAGATTTACATCTAAGGAGGTTTACTTCAGCATCTATATGAAGAATGGAATGGAAAGAAGAGAGGTTGAAGCAGAAAGACCTATCAGGAGACTATTGTCAATAAATTAAGCAAAGAACTTTGAGGCAGTAAAATGGCTAGCTAGATTGTACTAGTATTCAGGCCATTGCAAAGGGACAGCTATTGTTTACCATATATTCAAGACACTAATATCATAACAGCAAGATGAAAATACATGTGCAAAATATTGAAACTGTTAATGAAGTTTGGGGAAAATATGGTTTCCATAAGAAATAGATCTCTCTGTCTTCTTTATTTTGAAGAGAACATTGCTCAGCTTTTCAAATTAATTTCAAACTATACATTCTATGCAAGGATATTTAGAAGTGCTAATTTGTTATCTAGATAGACATCCAAATAGACGAAAATGAGACGTTTTATAGGAGAATTAATTTAATTCTGAACTGAATTACACAGTAGGAGGTATAATACAAATGAAAAAGTAAATAAATATGCAGGAATGTGCATTCATCAGAATAAAAAGAATTTTATAATGATAATAATAATAAATCTTAGAGAAAGTGAGATTTTGTTCATAGAAGCAACTACCTAAAATTATGTTTATAGAAGGTTCTTGATGGGGTCAAACTTAAGCACTGATGCACTGTTTTTCTGAGGGTCTTCTTGGACCACTCTTTCAGGAAGGGCCCAGGCAATTCCTGATTTCATTCATTACCTGACACTCCAGACCTCCCTCCCCCCCCCCCCCCCCGCCACACACACATATTTTTCCTCCTTGGCAAGCACCTTTTTCACATGAAAGGACTGCCCCCTTCTTGATACATTTTATGAATTTTCTCCTCCCCACCACTCCATTAGAAGGTAAATTTCTTGGGAGCACGGAGGGTCTTGTTTCCTGCTTAGAACAACGCCTGGCATATGATAAGCAGTTAAAATAGATGCTTAAATTTCTCTCTCTCTCTCTCTCTCTCTCTCTCTCTCTCTCTCT
>NW_027185889.1:10636921-10641745 GCF_028583685.1 Petaurus breviceps papuanus | reverse complement strand
TCTCTCTCTCTCTCTCTCTCTCTCTCTCTCTCTCTCTCTCAGCTTTTCTCGCTATTTCTCTCTCTCTGTATATCTTTGTCTCTCTCTTCTCTGTGTCTCTCTCCCTCTTTCTCCCTTTCCCTCTGTCTCTCTTCCTCTCCCTTTGTCTCTCTCTCTCCCTCTCTTACTCCTTTTCTTTCCCTTTCTCATTTGATTTTGGACCAGATCTATTAATTTATAGGTACAAGAAATACCCTCTGAGGAAACTGCCCTCCACTAAAGATGATAGGTAATCATTCTGCCACTTAAGTTTCTTAGAGACTTACTTGGGGCACTCTGAAGCAAAATGGTTTGTCCAGGTTTGGGTATCAGAGGCAAGATTTGAATCCAGGTTTTTCCTACTCTAAGTGCTATTCATTTATATAATTACCACAACACTGCCTGTTGACACTTTATAGGTAAGAAACACGAAGGAAATGTTCCGAATTAGAAATTGGGCTCACTTCATAAAATGACATGCATGCCAGAAGCAGATTCCCCAGTCTCTTAATCATGAGGATTTCCCATTGTGTCTGCCAACATATCCACTATTATGCATAAGTTCTCATTCTTTTTAAATTCAAAGATATCAAAAAGTAGATTCAAACATTTTTATAGCCATGAATTCAATTTCTCAAATACTTATTAAATGCCTGCTATGTGCTCAGAACTGAATGCACCATAAGAAAAGTCAGAATAGTCCTTGACCTCAAGAATATTACACTATACTTGAAGAGCTTCACAAAGTTTTAGACAATATGTTTACCCCACTTCTTCCATCCTTGACTAATTACCCAGCACAGGTGACCTCTAAAATCTATTACCCAAATCCCTGGGAAAATTAATCTCTTCATCTCTTGAACCCATGCCCTGGGGCTAAACTGTCTTGAGTGGGTCCAAATTTTCCTGGCTTTTACTGTATAAGATGGAAGAAAATATGCATTTATTAAGGACCTACTATGTGCCAGGCAGTCACTATGCTAAGCTTTTATAATATCTCATTTTATCCTCATAACAACTCTTGGAGATTTTCTATTTTTGTTCCCAATTTATAGCTAAGAAAACTGAGACAAACCAAGGTCAAGTGACTTCTCCAGGGTCACATAGTTTGTATGAATCTGATATCACATTCAAACTCAGGTCCTCCTTACTCCAGGACCAGCACTCCACTGCACCAGTTAGTTCCTTCTGACAATTACCATTCAACTGGCCTCATACAGAACTAGATTATGTTTCACATCCTGTTTACTTGGCCCATCTTGCCTTCACTGTCTTTCCTCCATCCCAAGAAACACACACACCCACTTTTTGCTCTAAGCACAGAAATCAAACCAATATTACCATTGTTATTGGAAAAGATCTATCAGTTGATTCATCTAGGGATCAAATCACCATCCCAGTAACTCCCCAAACCACAACACTCTTCCCTTGCTACCATCTTTTTTAGTATGTAGGCTACTTGGAATCAGGAACTATGTCAGTTTTTATATTTTTATGCTCAGCATTTCCCATACAGTTTTGCTGTTGTTCAGTCATGCACAACTCTTCATGATCCCATTCTTGGCAAAGATACTGGAGTTGTTTGCCATCTCCTTCTCCAGTTCATTTTATATACTGAGGAAATTGAGGCAAAGTTAAGTGACTTGCCCAGGGTCACATAGTTAGAGTCTAAGGCAAAATTTGAAATGGGGAAAACTCACCTTCCTGATTCCAAGCCTAGTACTCTATCCTACCTAGAGCACTATGCCACCTAAGTGTCCTACCATATGGCTTAGCACATTTTTAGTTTATTTGTTTTATTTATTTCATTCCTGTCCTGCAACTTACTATCCCCCTTCATTTGTTTCATTTCAACAATAGCAAAACATTATTGGGAAAAAAAGTTCTCAATGAGTTTATTGACCTTTTATTGACCTACACTATTGCTCTCCTTATGAAACCTCTCCATCAAACCAGAGATGAATGACTCTAGTTGTCTCAAACAACTCAATTTTTTCTTCTGAAAGTTACAATCATACCTTTATCAGATGTGATGTGTAGAAACGTATGTAGGAAGTTAATTCACCAACTAGATATATTTTCTGATATATGTAAAGCTGGAATCACTTAAAAAAGAATGTCAGAAAAACCCACTCATAAACACTTCCTCTCCCTCCTTGAATGAAGGTAAACTTCAGTCATGTTAAGTTAATGCTTAGTTCTGTAGTGAAAATTGATTTGTAAGTTAGAGATTTTTTAATAAAAAAGCACAACAAAGATTATAATTATACTTTATCCATAAATATATAGTAAAATTATTTGTTACAGATATTGAAGTATAGACTCTGGTGTCTACATTTCTTTTTACCTATTTGGATGTTCTTTCTTTTTTTTGGAGGGCAGAAGGCAGGGCAATTGGGGTTAAGTGACTTTCCCAAGGTCACATGGCTAGTAAGTTAAGTGTTAAGTGTCTGAGTCTGGATTTGAGCTCAGGTCCTCCTGATTCCAAGGCTGGTGCTCTATTCACTGCACCACCTAGCCACCCCCTTTATTTCTTTATAATGGAAGAGAAGTGTGGAAGAGTGGATAGGAAGTTGACCTTGAAGTCAGAAAGAATTAGATTCAAATATTGCCTTTAACTTATGTTGACATTATGGCCCTGGGAAAGTCATTTCATCCAAATTCCCTTGGCAATTCTCTAATGCTCTTAAGTCTCAGAGAAGATCCCAATCTTTAGAAGACTGATTCATTCACTGACAAAAATACAGAATTGTGAAAAAATAAATTTCGTGTTGAATGTTTTCTGATAAGCATTCATTATATTCAGGTGGAGGAGAAATTATTTTAGCAGGCATTTGAGAAACATTTCCTCTGGAACCTAACCAAAAATAATTTTAAAAATCATTTGGACTTTTAGTATGTTACCTATAGCTCTATATGTAAGAAGATGACTAATTATAAATCTCCTGTAGAAAACTGAAGGGAAATCGAAGGACTGTTTAGGGACTATGAAAAATTGAGTGTTTCATCTTTGTATTCTATTTTATTATATCCTGGATTTTTTGTTTTCAAGCTCAATTAGAGATGGATTACTGCTCACAAGGAGGTCATCACATGAATTATTTGAAGCTTTTGGGGATAAGAAGACAAAAACCAAAAGACACGGCAGCTACCTGAAGAGAGAAGCTGATTTTGGAGATGGACCCTGCTGCTTGAGAGGGAGAGGCTCAGATCAGAAGACACATTGTGAAAGTATTTAAATACCATGCAGAGGAGTTTGCAATCTACACTAGAGGGAGGACAGATCACTGGAGATTTATGAGCCATTTAGTGACCTGGTCAGATCCATGCATCAGAAAGATATGTTTTCAGATGTAGGTCACACACCCACACACACAATCCATGCTGTATAATATTTTAAAATTTATTTTGTTAAACCATTCCCAATTAGATTTTAATATGGTTCATAACTGGGACAATTATGACATGCTACCTTCCTTCCACTTTCCCCCCCCATACCTTTTCTCCCTCTCCATCATATATATGTGCATATTTCTTTTATATTTATATTTCACTTATATTTATATATACATAATATACACATACACATATACACACATATACATATACACACACACCCATATATATTTATATAGTACCTGGATTAGAATCTGGAAGCAGGGAGTCCAAAGAACAATAAGTTAGAGAGGGATAATGTGTTTGTGCCCTAGCATGGTGGTTGCATAAGTGAAAAGAGAGTCAGACAGGAAAGATAGTATGGATATAGTATTGAGAAGATTTAGTAACTAATTAGATATAGTGAGACAGGGATGAATCTAGGTCTGAGGTTTTAAAGAAGGTTGATTAACTAGAAGCATGGTGGGGTCCTACATAAAAAGAAGGGAGTTAGGAGGACATATATGTTAAGGGGGTGGTGGGAGAAGAATCATGACTTATTTGTGGCAGTAAACCATTTATTTTATCATTTGACATAAATACCTCCTAAAGTACTCCCCACTCTCTCTCCATCAAGTATTGATTTAGTATGTAGGCAGTATGGCCAAAACCATTTCCTCCAATTGATCCCATTTAAATTCTGATTTTTTACCAAATATATTGATTATTCTTGTGTCTCACAAAGAGTACATCCATTTTCATTAATTAGTGTCATAAATTAAGCTAAATTGATGAGAAAAGAGAATTCAGACAAACTTCTTCATGCCAGAGACATAAAAGCTCAGCATGGAGGTAAATTTTCTAGCTTGACTTTGATGTGTAACTAAATTCATCTCCCAGTGTTATGCAAAAGGGAGAACTGCAAGCACTGATGGAACTAAATAGGCAGTCTTCTTAAGTGCTCTTGCTTTAAAGAAAGCATTTCAAGGGGCTTTTCAATTATGTTGCTTTGAGTTTTGTTTTGAGGCATATGACTATGTCTGTTTTCTCAGAGTCTGATGGAAAGTGTCTGCATTTAATATTTGTATTTTTTGGACTTGGTTAACACTCTCACTTCCTTTTGCTTACTTCTGGGTAAACATCAAAGGAATAATCTTCTATGCTCAGATTGCTTATATAATATCTGATGAGATTTAGCAAGTAAGACTCCTTGTTGGTAAAAATGGATCAGGTTTACCAGAAACCCAAAGGAATAGGTATTGCTTTTGTCTGGCTCTGCATTACAGTGAGGTCATTAGTAGCACTGCTGCCAATGTGGACAAGTCATTCTCAGTCAATTTTAGAATGGGGTGAAAGGAAGGAGAGAGAAAGGGAGAGAGGGATGGAGAGAGAGAGAGAGAGAGAGAGAGAGAGAGAGAGAGAGAGAGAGAG
>NW_027185889.1:10560580-10636911 GCF_028583685.1 Petaurus breviceps papuanus | reverse complement strand
AGAGAGAGAGAGAGAGAGAGAGAGAGAGAGAGAGAGAGAGAGAGAGAATACATTCTATATGTATATAAATAGAGGGATAGGGACTAGATCTGCAAATTTATTTGGATTTTAAAAAGGTGTAGGAACTCCTTCTATTAATGCAAGTTGTCATCTTCTCTACAAATTATAGTATTAGATACTTGTTTAAAGGTTGCATAACAACTCCAAAGGACTCATGATGGAAAAGGCTATCCACATTCAGAGAAAGAATCGTGTAGTCTGAATGCAGATGGAAGCAAACTACTTGCTCTTCCTCTCTTTTGTTTTGTTTTTCTTCTTGTTATTCATCTCATTGGTTATAATTCTTCTTTACAACTTGACTAATGTTTTAATATGAAGATATATGTAGAACCTATATTGAATTGCACACTGCCATGGGGCAGGGGTAGAAAATTTGGAATTCAAAAGCTTGTGGAACTGAGTGTTATAAACTAATAGTAAATAAATTGTAAAATAAAAATTAAAAAAAAAATGAGAAGTTAAATGACTTGTCTAGTGGCACAGAGTCAACATGAGACTTGAACTCAGGTCAGGTTTTCCTGGTTTTGAAGCCAGTGATGATTTGAGGCCTCTCTCCAGTGGTGTCAGAGTCAGATAGCAACAGATCCCTACAGGTGGCATATTGATTTAGGAAACCACAAAATAACATTATTCACTTTGTATAATTTCTAAAATCTATTTTTCTAAATCTTTCCCAATTGGGTTTTAATCTGGTTGGTACCTCTTACAATTATGACATACTACCTACATACCTGCCTCTTTTCCCTCATACCTTCCACTCTCCCTATCCCTGCCACTTCTTCTTCCCTTCCCTACCTTCCCTTCTTATCCTCCCAACTCTTCTTATCTCTTCTTTTCTCTCTCCATGTGTGTGTGTGTGTGTGTGTGTGTGTGTGAGTGTATGTATGTATCTCTCAGACAGTACTGAGATACCCTCACAGGATTGCCACCTACACAAAATAGCCAATACAGGCTATATTTTTACTACACATTTTTGGGAGTATAAAAGGAAAGATAAGGAATCCAGTGCCTACAAATTAAGATATCAATAATATTTTCTAATGGATATTCTATAGTTGAAATGCATTGACAGAAAAATGATTCCAATTCATGGTACTGTCTAACAGATATACTATAGTTGAAATGCATAAGCAGAGAGAAGACTCAAGCTAGTCTGGAGGCTGCTGTTGGTTTCTGTGTGTCTATTTCTTTTTTTTTTAATTCAGTGTCTCTCCTCTCATTACCAGCATCAGAAGTCATTTATTCAACACCTATTTTTCATGCACAAATCATTTCAAAACAAAATCATTCTCTTACACATTTGAAAACAATGGATATTATATTTATATAATTAAAGACATAAATCAGACATCCTGAAGTAAATGTGAATTGAACAACAAACAAAACCAATTTAAGTTACTCCAAAATAAGTTCTCTATTTGTTAGAATAAAGTCAATGAATAAATCCTCTTACTTGTTTGATGCAAGTTAAGGATTAGGTCTTGCAATGGACTACATTTCTGAAGACTATTTCTTCATGATCCATTAATTCCCTGGCCCTGGTCTAAGCTTGTGCACTCTATTATCATGCGGTATGGTCGACCCAAATGTAAATCATTAGCCCACATCAGTGTTGTTTGCCGATTAGCAATGCTCTACTACGCCATTGGTTTTCAATAAGTCTTTGTAGAATTGTTGTAATATGTAGTTTGGCCTAATAAACTACTAACTAAATACAAAACAAAAACAGCTAATAAAGACCTGAGAGGGCATTTCAGAGACTACACAGTTGTTTTATTTCTGGTGTTCAAGTTTTCTCTTGTTCTTCTTAGTCCTCCTCTCTGAAGCCTTGCTGGGAGACTGGGATATGGGAGAAGTAGAGGAAAAAGCCACCAAAAATAGAGTAGAAGGAATATTGAAGAGACAGGCAAGGCAGACTCCTTCAAATGATGGTGCCAATGGAAAGGTCAGTTTAACAGGGGGCTCACATGATGAACAGAGGGTGATGGTGTCATTCTTAGGGATGTCATTCTTAGGGTAAATGGAAGCAACAAGATTTTACTCAGTAAGGAAATGACATGGTCATATTTAAACTTTAGGAAATTCATTTTCAAAATTATATGAAAAGATTCAGGGGGTCAATAGTTGAGTCAGGGAAACTATTTGGAAAGCTATTGTGATAGTCCAGGTTAGAAGTGATAAGGGCTTGATATAATGTTCTGTGATTGTGGAAAGAGAGAAGACACCCCCTACATATATATATATATATATATACATATACATATATGCATATACATATGCATATGCATATACACACACATATGTATATATTTGGGTCAGCTAGGTGGCACAATAGATATAATGCTGTCCTTGAAATCAGGAATACTCCTCTTCATGAGTTCAAATATGCCCTCGGACATTAGTTGTGTGATCCTGGGAAAGTCACTTAACCCTGTTTGCCTCACTCTCCTCATTTTAAAAATAATCTGGAGAAGGAAATGGCAAACCATTCCATTATCCTTGCCAAGAAAACCCCAAATGGAGTCACAAAGGTTTGGTCATGACTGAAAAAAAACACAAACACACATGTGAGTGCATGCAGGAGTGTACATACATTGTGCCTTAGTCATTTCAGTCATGTCTGACTTTTCATGACCCCATTTCCATGACCTTCCCCATTACTGTGGTCTCTCCAGAAAAATTTATATCCAGCTTTGTCTATGGCAAGCTGGCCTTCATTTGCTAGCCTTGTTTCACTCAGGGCTATTATTTGGATGTGATTCCTGCTAAGGGATTTTACAACAAGAGCTCTTCATCTTTCAGGTCCACTGAATTTTGTTTTGTCCATAAGCGTGCACACAATCCATGGACTAGTGGTGAATGAAATCATCTTCACAAAAATTTCTCTACATTTTTTGTGTGTTTTGAATGTAAGGTAGGATACAGACCAGGTTTGGATTAGGTGAAGCTGACAATTTCTAGGGCACTTTTTCCAAATTGCTCTCCAGAATTGTTGGACCAGTTCACAACAATGCAATTGTGTTCCAATTTTCCCATGTCTTCTCCAGCATTTATAATTTTCCTATTTTGTCATGGCAGTCAATCTGATAGGTGTGATGTAGTACTTTAAAGTTGTTTTGATTTGCATTTCTCTAATCAATAGTGATTTAGAGCATTTTTTTCATATGACTATAGATAGCTTTAATTTCTTCCTCTGAAAACTGCCTATTCATATCCTTTGACCATTTATCTATCTATCTATCTATCTATCTATCTATCTATCTATCTATCTATCTATCTATCTATCTATCTATCTATTTATCTATCTATCTATCTAACTATCTAGCTATCGAAACGAGGCCTTTATCAGCGATACTGATTCTAAAAAAATGTTTCCCAGCTTTCTGTTTCCCTTCTAATCTTGGTGGCATTGGTTTGCTCATGCAAAAACTTTTCAATTTAATATAATCAAAGAGATTCACTTTACATTTCATAATGTTCTCTACATCTTATTTGGTCATAAATTCTTCTGTTCTTCATAAATCTGACAGGTAAACTATTCCTTGCTCTCCTAATTTGCTTATAGTATCAGACACAATTCTATTTTTCTTTTGATGGGTTTATGGAGCTTAAATAGCAGGAAAATAGTATAAATGTGGTTCTATATTTCAGGAAAGGGTTTGATCAAATAGTTCATCATATTCTGTTGAAAAGATGGAGAAGCTTAGGTGAGATGAGAGTACAGTTTTGTGGATTAGAAATTATTTGAATGGTGAAACTCAAAGAGTAATCCTTGAGTTCGATGTCAATTTAGGAACTGTCCATGGACCTATACTCTGTCCTGTTCTTTAGCACTTTTTAGCCAAAATTTAAAGGCAGACATGGAATGATTATAAAATTTTTGGATGATACAAAGCTTGTATAGAAAATATTGGATGACAGAGTTAGGATCAAAGGAAATGCTGGCAAGCTAAAATACTGTTCCAATTTGAATGAGATTAATCTTAATGGGGATAAAATGTAAAGTTCTACCTTTTTGTTTAAGAAGTTAATCCTTTAAGCACAAGATGGGGGAGACATGGTTATGTAGTATTGTTTTTAGAAACTATCTGGAGGTTTAGTGGATTGCAATTTTAATATGGTAAATTTTAATTGAATTTTAATATGGTAAAGAAACTTAGTATTATATATATGTATATATATATATATTTCTATTTATACATACATACACACATACATAAAAATATTCAATTTTGGATTACAATGAGGGACATAGCTTCCAGGAAAAAGAAAGTGATAGTTCCTCTAAGAATTGCACTGGTCACAAAGATTTTGAAGTATTGTTTTTGATTCCTGACTCCATATTTTAGGATGTTGATAATCTGAATGGCTTCCAGAGTATGGCAACTGGAATGATGAAGGGTCTCAGCCTTGAGCCATAGAATATGTGAATACAATGGAGGAATTAAAAATGTTTAGAATGGAAAAGACTTGGGGTGGGAGGGAACATGATAGCACTCTTCAAATACTACAAAGGTTTAGATGTGGAAGAGGGACTGATGAGATTTTTTTCCATTAGGCTTCAGAAGTCAGACAAAGAACCAATGAGTAGAAAGTACAAAGAGGCAAGGGCATTAAAAAAAAACAACCACAACACCTCTCCACAATTAGAGCTACATAGAAGGTAATGGTTTACCTTAGGAGATGATAGGTTTCCCCTCACTTGACCTCTTCAAGCCAAGTCTGGATGAGCCCTTATTGGTTGTATTGTAGAGGGATTCTTATTGAGTTTTGAGTTGAACAAGGTGACTGCTTAGCTCCCTTCTAACTCAGAATGTCTATTATTATATTATTACCACAATTTCAGGAAAAAGGATAAAAATGATGGGCAACATAAAATACCTTATAGACAAAAGTAAGTTGCATCCATTTTCCTAATGATAACTTAGGGACAAGAGTAGTAAAAAGGAAATAGCAAAGGAAATGAATGCCTAAAAAGGAGATGATGGGATGGTTACCAAGAGATAGCAAATGGCAATGAATGAACTCTTTGAATAGGATTTATGAGGTGGAAGACCTCTAGCACCTTTAGTAGATACTACTTTGTGGGTTAGTAGAAAAACACAGCCAAAAAAAATGTACAGGTTAAGAAGATAGAGAAAAGGTTGTGATGTACCATGTAGAAGGAGTGGCTGTACTGATAAAATCATGGATCTTCCAAATTTTTAAAGTACCTTATTAAATACCCTAAAAAATTGTCAGCATTCAATTTCTAAAGGATAATAGCCAGTATGAGAATTACTCAAGTATCTTAATGTGATTTTTGGAGTTCTAAAACCACATGATTATGGAATAAAACCACAGTTCAAATCTGAATTAGGATAATCATTTAGAAGTCACTACTTCAAGAATGGAATTATCCACATTAATAAATCTATACCCAGCTTTGGCCATAATCTAGTTAGTTGCATGTTGTAATGAGATTAGAAGCCCAAAGTACAATAAACATTAAAAGTGAGTGTGCTATCTAAATATCAGAAAAAAATTATTTCTCAGGTTACAGTTACCCTTGAAAATTCAAAGGTAGCTGGCATCCACTCTCTACCACCCCCACAGTTTCACAGTCCAGGGATGTGAACCAAGAATAAGCTTAACAAAACCATTCAGCAGAGGAGACCCAGGCTGCCTTATGACTCTTGTTCCTATGCTGGCACACTCTGTATGTGTAGATATATGTGGCATGAACCAGACCAATGTAAAACCCTGGGTATAGTACTCAGCCACCACAGAACATGATTCAAGGTAAAGAAACTGAATGTTAAGACAAAATAATCCTCCCCATCTTGCCTCAACTATCTCCTTCAAAATACTACTCAAATTCCTCCCCAAGTTTTCTTCTCCCACATTACTGACTCCACTTAATTGTCCACCGACATTCCTATAAAAAGGATACACTAGAGTATTTTTAAAATACACTTTGCTTTTATTGACACCTTATGTTTTTATATTATGTTTATTCTCAAATATTCCCCAACCCCTGTGAGCCTTCCTTCATAACACAATATTGGGTGTTCCAAACTTCTAGGGAAAGTTTTAAGCTTTTAAATAGTTACTATGTATGTTTTATATCTGTTTGAATATATGTGTGTCCATACACATGCGTGTATGTATATGTCTATATGCATATGCATGCATCTGCACACTTTAACCCAGGTCTTTCTGATTCCAAGAAAGGTTAGTTATCACTATGCAGGTTGTTGTTTTTAAATTTTTAAACAAGTTTTTTGATGTCTTCTGTTACTCACAACATCATAATTATTCCTAGTAAACCCCCCCTTTCCCTTCCCAGAGAGTTATCCCATATAATAAATAGTATTTTTAAAAGAGGATAAACAATCAGCACAACTGATCAGTATATTGTGAATTCTGAAAACAGGAGCTATGTTTGAAAATTGTGGATCTCCTACCTCTGAGAAAGGGTGGTGTGGGGTTGGGTGTGTCTTCTCACATCTCTTTATATCACTGGTGTTTGATCTTTATAATTTTCTTAGGTTCACTTTTGAATTTTTTTGTGTGGTTATCCTTCCTTTTTTATTATAGTTTTCAATTTATTTTTTAAATGCTTTATTAACTTCTGATTTACATCATTCATTTCTGCCAGATTTTGTGTTAAAAATTTTCTCCCCATTTTCCCCTACCCACTGCCCCAAAATAGCACTCCCACAGGATATCCCCCCCTCCAATCTACTCTCTCCCATATTTTCTCCTATACCCCTTTCAACTTTTCCAGTGGATCTCTATGCCCCAGTACCTGCATATCTTATTTCCCAATTACATGTAAAATAGTCCAGATTCATTCCCTTCCTCCCTTGTCACCCACCCTTACTGGGAAGATAAGCAGTTCATTATAGGTTGTACATGTGTGGCTAATGCAAAACAATAACATAGTAGATATATTGTAAAAGACTGACTATATTTCCCTCCCTCCTATCCCACCTCCCACTTGTCCTATTCTCTACTTTGATCCTGTCCCTTTTGAAAAGTGGGTGCTTCCAACTTCCCTCCCCCCCCCAGCTTTCCTTCCCTTCCATCATCCCTCCTCTCATCCCCTTCCCCGATTACTCTCCTGGAGGGTGAGATACCCTATTTAGTGTGTATTTCATTCCCTCCTCAAGCCAAATTCATTGGGAATAAGGTTGAACCATTCCCTTTTGCCTTCCTATTCTTCCCTTCCATTGTAACCATTTTCCCTTGCCTCTTCTATATGAGATAGTTTACCCTATTCTGTCTCTCCACATCTTCTCTCATTATATTCCTCTGTCACCTCTTAATTTCACCTCTTAAGTATTACCCCTTCTTATTAAATTGGTCCTGTGCCCTCTATTTATATATACCTGTAGACATATATACACACATAAACTCAGATATAGACGTATACATGTATTTCTATTACCTTAAACTACTGAGAAAAGTTTCATCAGTTGCAATTATTGTTTTTCCATGTAGGAATGTTAATAGTTCAACTTTGATAAGTTCCTTATGATTTCTTTTCCCTGTTTATCTTCTCATGCTCCTCTTGCTTCTTCTATTTGAATGTGAAATTTTCTATTCAACTCTGGTTTTTTCATCAAGAATGCTTGAAAGTCCTCTATTCCACTGAATGACCATATTTTCCCCTGAAACATGATACTCAGTTTTGCTGGGTAGGTGACTCTTGGTTTCAATTCCAGCTCCTTTGCCCTCTGGAATATCATATTCCAAGCCCTTTGATCCCTCAGTGTAGAAGCTGCCAGATCCTGGGTTATCCTGATTGTGTTTGCACAATATTCAAATTGTTTCTTCCTGGCTGCTTGTAACATTCTCTCCTTAATCTGGGAATTCTGAACCTGGCTATAATATTCCTAGGATTTTTCATTTTGGGATCTTTTTCAGGAGGTGATCAGTGGATTCTTTCAACCTCTATTTTGTCCTCAGGTTCTAAAATATCAGGGCAGTTTTCTTTGAGAACTTCCTGGAGGATGATTTCTGGGTTCTTACTTTGATCATGGCTTTCAGGTAGTCCAGTATTTTTTAAATTATCTCTCCTGGATCTATTTTCCAGGTCAGTGGTTTTCCCCATGAGATATTTCACATTGCCTTCTATTCTTTCATGTGTTTGGATCTGTTTAATAGCATCTTGATTTCTCATAAAGTCATTAGCTTCCATTTGCTCCAATCTAATTCTGATGCAATGATTCTCCTCATTGAGCTTTTGAGATTCTTTTTCCATCTGGCAAATTCGGCTTTTTAAGGCACTTCTCCTCATTGCCTTTTTGAGCCTCTTTTGCCATTTGAGTTAGTGTATTTCTTAAGGTGGTATTATCCTCTGTCAGGCTGTTGACTCTCATTTCGTAATTTTCTTGCATCATTCTCATTTCTCTTCCCTATTTTTCCTCTACTTCTTTTATCTGCTTCTTAAGGTCCTCTATGGCCTGTAACCAGCTTGTATTTTCCTTTGAAACTTTTGGTGCAGGAGTTCTGAATTCACTGTCTTCCTGTTCCATGCTTTGCTCCTTTTTGTCCCCAAAATAGGAGTATAATGTTGGAATCTTCTGTCTGCTTTGTTTCCTTTGCCTGGTGATGTCATCCTTTAGTGACTTGGCTCCTTGGCTTTTTGCTACAGTAGGACTCTGCCACCAGATAGGGGAGCTTTCTTTCCAAACACTGGGGTTTTCTCAGCTGCTGGAGGTATTAGATGGGTGCCCCCTCTGAGGTCTCCATACACTCTGGCAAGCTGGACACACACCCCAGGACCTCCATCCTAGTCTGCAATCCAGATCCAAGCAGGTTAATGCAAGAGAGATTACCCCTCAGTCTGGTGCTTTGTCCCCCTATACTCTGCAGGCCAGGAGCTGAAGCTGCCACTTGGCATTGGCTGGCTGTGCTGGCATCTCAGTGGCTTCTCACCCTGGGGGCAAAAGCCATGCACTCCCACTTACTGGGTCCCAATGTCCAGACTGCACTGACCTCTCACTTTTTCCTTCACATCTATGTGTTGATAAATCTGGAAACAGTGACAGCTGCTGCTTATCTGGGGTCCCTTGGGCCGGCTGCTGGTCAGGCCTGCCCTGGGGCTAAAGCCTTGGAGTGGGGCTGGACTTGGCTCCCAGAGCACTGCGCTGGCCAATTCCTGCCAGACTGCCAGGCTGTCCTCAGTGGGAGGTTAGCTTCTCTGTGTCATTTTGTGGGTTCTGCAGCTCCAAAGTTTGTTTAGAGTCCCCTTTTACATGGATTGGGGAAGGTGGAAGCTGGAGCCCAGCGGAGGATCTGCTTCTACTCAGCCATCTTGACTCTGCCCCCCCCCCCTTATCCTTTCCATTCATATTGTTATCATTGTGCATATTGTTATTGTGCTTCTGTTCACTTCACTCTATATCAATTCATATAAATATTTTCACACACCTCTAAATTTATCACATACATTATCTGTTTTAGCCTTGTAAAATTCCATGACTTTCACATACCACTTCCTTTCTTATGCTGGGTGCATTAATTTTGTCTGTGTGAAAGTTTTTTTTTCTTTCTCATGTAATCACAATTATCTATTTTATCTTTTGCAATTATCTCTCATTTTTTTTTTGGTTAAGAATATGCGCCTTACCTAAAACTGTGAAAATTACATAATGTGTTTCTCTTATATTTTTAAATTATCTGATCATTATTATTTAGGTCATATATCCATTTACAATGTATTTTGGACAACATATTTGCAAGGCTTTTATTGAATACAAAATCTATAGAAACCAATGGGAGAAGATAGTGCTCCAAACTGAGAGGGAATAAAAGCCTTGATAGAGGAGTGAGAAGCAATTTTAGAAGTGTTTAATATCACTCCACTCTGCCTATGAGCCTTCAGTTCCAGTTTTCTTAATTTCTTAGAGATACCTTATTCCCTAGAATCTCTATGTGATTTTCACATCCTCTCAGTGAGACCAAACCAGTGTTTTTCCTTCAGGAATAGCTTTCTAATATGTGTTGTATATGAGAAAGAGAGAAGGGGAACAAAGCATGCCACTTGCATAGAACAAAACAAAGTAATTTAAGCAATTTGCAAAATCAACAGAGTGACACTGAAATACCATTGTAGCTCATCAGTTGGGTGAGAGTGATTTACCCCTAGCTAAAGAATGATTCTCTTACTTTCTTCACAATTCAATTATTTTATATGTTTGGAGGTCAGATAACCTGAACAAACCAGCTGATGTTTTTAATAAAATATGCCAATACCCTTCTGACCATAGCAGGATCTCAATAAATGTTGATTTATGCTTGGGCTATTCACACTTACTTGTGATTTTTCTTTTCTGTGAACTTGGACATGAATTAAGTATATAAGAGGCAATATGCCTTCTGCAACAGGAAGCTAAAAGTTTATATTTGCTGACTTAAAAGGAACTAGGGAAAACATATGTAGAAACAGTATTTTCGAACTTATTACCAAAAATGTTGCAAAGCCCAGATCCAAAGACATATTTCTGGCATACTCCACTAAACACCTCCTTTTGAAGATGACATTGATCATAAGCAGTCCCAAACCCCCATAAAGGTACTTTCATGTACCCTATAGATCTACACTTTATTCTTAAGGATAGCAGGGGAAGTTTTGTAACATGATTTGTTGAAATCTAAGTATATGTATTTTGGATGTTGTAAGCCCTGATCTGTCTTTTCACTTACCTTGTCAAAAAAGGAAAGAAGTTTAGTTTTGATGAATTTTATTGTCCTTTGGACATATGTTTTTTGGTGAGGCAATTGGGTTAAGTTACTTGTCCAGGTCACACAGCTAATATGTGTTAAATTTCTGAGGCTAAATTTGAACTCAGGTCATCCTGGCTCCACGACCAATACTCTATCTACTGTGCCAGCTAAATGCCCCCATATTTGTTTATTTGTGGGTTAAAATAAAGACTGTCCAGCTCCCACTTTGCATTTTTATGTGGCTTCTTACACAGGGACTAGGGAATCTTTGCCACACATCTACAGAGATCTGGACAGAAACTACATTTTGAGAATTTCCAAGGGAAACATGGATGAGGTCAAAGTTAACCAAAGGGTTATGACTTAGAGCTGTTCTCAATCATAATTTTGGTTGATATAAACACCCCCAAATTTAACAATACACTACAGTTCATAAAAGGAATGAGTAAAGATGAGGAAAAACTAATTGCAACTCAAATAGCTCTAACCTGAGTTATTTAAACTAGTTACTGACTCTGAAGAAATGGGAAATCAATCAAAGTAAAGACTCTAATATGAAATTGCAAAACAAAGAAAAAGAGAAGTTTAAATGATGTAAAACAGTGACCTAATAAAATTTCCAGAATCAGTGTAGTAGAAAAAATGAGCCTGTCAAAACTTTGGTGTAGGAACCATATATGGAAATTCAGGTTTTTCTGGGGCCATTTATAGATGAAACTGGAAGGAAGATGATAAATTGAAGAGATAGGGAAGAGGTTTGCCAGTTTCTATAGTCATCTATACACATCATTCATATCTGTGGAAACTTCACAGTGAGAAGCATAACAACTCAGTACAGGATGAAGAACACAAAATGATATTTAAGGAGATGATGTTGGGAAGAGGACCTGGACCTGACTAAATACTTACAGTATTGGAGGTGACAAAATTTTCAGAACATTCAAGAACTGATTTCAGAAGTACCTCAAACAATGGAAATGATCATATGCATTATTAATAACAAAAAGAGATGAATAAAACACATCAGAAACCACAGACTAATATGTCTACTTTCTTATTTCTATTAAACATTTATTACTACATAATTATCATTTCATCTTATTAATAATAAAAATCATTATCATTTCAATGAATTCTTTATTTGTATTATTATTAAAAGAAATCATACTTAATAATTATTGGGATGATGAAAAATATAATGAACCAAAATGAAAAGAATAATTTTTGCAACTTTGACAGATTTCTAATACCATAACACATTTTCAAAGTATATTATTAAAAGTTATACAATTTTAATGACACCTCACTCTAAAGAAGGTATAGAAAAATTAATTCTTACTTGTCAAAAAAGAAAATGAGGATTGATAGGCATTCTTATAGCATGTGACAAGTATACACAATACAGCACAGAAATTACATTGTGATTAGTGATAGCCAAGGCTGACAGCATGAGCACACAATTGTATTTGCCAAATATAAATGAAAGCAAAACCATGTTGTATTTGGATAGAGGCTTTAACATGTTGAAAGTGCAAGAATGTAATCAAAAGACTTGCAATGATTCACATCTACATGTTAGACAAATGTCTGAAGTCTTGTGAATCTTTTTTTTGGAAATGGAGGTGTTTATGGTGGCAATTAAGGACTAGACCATCACCACAAAAAATATGGAAGGATTTCCTTTGAGAAGCCTAAAATAAAGTATGTCTACCTTATCATGTGTGTATACATACATATTGATATAGGCACATATATATATACACATGCACTATATATGTATATATGCATTTATATACACCTACAGATATATATGGATGTGTATATACGTACACACATATGTAACATTAGGAAAAGGAAACTGCAACACATTAATAATTGAGCAGCTACTGAATATCTAATGAGGTATGATATTACATTTAAAATTATACATACAAAACTTACTACTTTTCAGGAACTAGTAAATGAAAAATGCCCACATTATAAACACAGACCTCAAACTATCCTTGAGAACTCACCCAGTAAATTGTATTGGAAGCAGATTCTCGTCAGACTAAACCATTACCTGCAGTCATCCAGACCTATGCAGCATCCATCTGCGAAAATAAGAACAACATTTTTCATAGATGTTGCCATGCTAAATGTTCATAATATCCAACCTGTATGGAATAAGAATATTTCAAAATAGAAACCAAAGAAGAAAATCAAGTGGTAATAGAACAACTTATATAGCATTTTTGCCTGCCTTCCTTCTAGTGGACAAGGAAGCTTTTGGTGAGCTTATCCAAGATGACTTTACATCATACATTTATTCAGCTACACAAAGCAATTATTCTAATAGTCTGGAGAACATTACACATAAAAGAAAAAAAAATAAAGAAGGCTAGTGACTAGTCCCAGAACTGTTTCATCTGAAGTCCATTGAACAAGAGCAAAGGGTTTTCTGATAGCAACAATAACTGACACTGATATAGGAACTGAAATTTGTAAAGCTTGTATATACATCATCTTATCTAAGTTTCAGTATGTGTTAAGTGGAACAAAAACTATCATCCTTCTTTTACAGATGAAGACACTGAGGTACATAGAGTTTGCATGAGTTATCTAGGGTCACACAGCTGAGAAATATATGAATTGGGTGGCAAATCCAGTTCTTTATTACTCTAGATCTAATAAGCTACCAACTACATCACATATACACATATTAAGGCTTTCCTTAATAAAAAAAAACACTAAAAAGGAAATCATAGGTTTTTGAGTTGGACGAAGCCTTAGAGATCAGGTCATTTAACCCTTTCAATTTATAAAGGAAGAAAGCAAGGCCCAGAGAGGTCACGTAGGCAGTTAATGACTCAGAGCCAATAGACTTTAGTTAGAACGTAAAGCTTAGAATGACATTGAACCACTGAATTCTTCATGTCTTAGTTTCCTCATCAGTAAAATGGGGGCAATAATACCTATTCTACCTACCTCATGGAATCATGGAGTAGATTTTTTTTTTGTAATCTAAAGCATGGCATGCACATGAGGTATTATAGTGAGCAATACCATAGTAAGTGGTATGTAATAGGGAAAAAGATCCAGTTATTAATGGCATACAAATCTATGTTGGTTCACTGCCCTTTAATCAGAGAGAATTATTTCCCTCATATTAATAGTCAATTATTAAAATTGGGGAGGTCCAAGTTCTTTTCCCCTGTCCTGTTTCCTTTTCTAATCTCTTAAGGACCTAGGTGATAGAAGATAAGAATAATATTCTCCTCATTCTGGGCATTCTTGCTCCATCTAATGAGCTCAGATCCTTTATCTAGATCAGGGTTTTTAATATTTTTATTCCCATTGGACCCCTTCTTTGCATTTTAGCAGTTAGTTGGTGTTGTGTGGCCTCAGGACATATGCAGTGCAAAGTGTGTATGCTCTGTGTTCAGAACCAAGGCTGCATTGAAATTGCTGAATGCAACAGGGGCAAGAACTGCCAGAAACACCTTGGATTCATTATGCATTTAATTTTGAATTAAGTTTTGGTCATTGCATGTTCATTATCCTTTTACTGTTGCCACATTTTTCATGACCCCATATAGGGTAATGACCCACAGTTTAAGAAGTGCTAGTTCTAGATTGCCCAAGTTTGGGTGTGGTCTGAGTATAGTGCCTGGCCAAGGGTGACATGATGTCACTCTCAGTCCCTCATTGGGATGCATTTACACCTCTCATTAATTGTTAACAAATCAGCTAATTGCCAAATCAGGAATACCCTTCTTCCAAAGGGCACATAAGCCAAGAGCCTGCCACCATGATGACCTCTGGCATTTGAGAATGTCATTGGCCCTTTTATTAAAAGTGCTGGCATTGTTAACAAAAATGACTTAATTAACTAGAAATTATGTCTAAAACTTCTTAAATGCCACAAATCTTCTCTTGAGGCAGCTTAGTGATACAGCAGATAGAGTGCTAGGCCTAAAGTCGACAACCTGAGTTCAAATGTGGTGTATAGCACTTAGCACAATGTGTGATACATGTTTGTTGTTGTTTGTCCTTCATCTTGAAGAGGCCATTGACATCACAGGGTGATATCTTGACACTTGCAATAACTGGATTTGAGTGAGACTAAGCTGCACAAGGACATCAGCCTCACTCCCTCTTCCAAAGTCATGGAAGTCTGGTGAAGTTTAGGCAAGACAAAAGTCAGTATGACTAGTGATGGCCCATGATGCAGTTGATGACCTTGGTATCTTTGATGTCTGACCAAACTCTAAGTGCTCCATACCTCTTGCTTAAGCCACCTTCATGGGCACAGGAACAAATTATTCTCATCCACCCATTCTCCTGGGAGACGTCTTCATATATTTGGGGTAGACAACCCCCTAACTCAATGACAGGTTTGATGTCTGGTCTGATACTTTCAGATTGGTTTAGCCCATCTGCCAAGACCAGCTTACTGGGGTGTGGCTTCATATGCTACTTCATATGCTACAATTTCTTGGAGAGGCGAGTGCCAGGTAGACACCAACGAAGGATGAGCAGTCCTGAAAAGGGCTCACACCAGGGGAGTTATTCCTCCTTGAATGCCCATATATAATAGGTGATGTATAAATAATATAAATACTTATTCCCTTCCTCTTGTCTTTCCATTCTTGCTAACTTCTGTCCATTATTCCTTCCCTCACCCCCTATTTCTGTTCTTACTCTTCCTTCAATTCCTTCTTGTTTGCATTTGATCACAAATTCCTGCTTCTTTTTCTAATAGAATTTCTACAAGACTCATTCCTTACGCTCTGGGACTCTGAAGTCCAAGATTCAAGCCATATGTTCACTTCCAGTGTCCTAGCTATATAAGATATGAGTTGTGTAGCAGACAGAGCACGATAGTTGGATTCTAGAAGATGTGGGCTTAAATCCTGATAAAGGTACTGATCCTGAGCAAACTACCTTATCTGCTTTAGCCTCAATGTCCTCAGCTATAAAATAGGCATGAACATATCTGGAATATTTAAATCAATCAATCAATGAATGAATGAAATTCACAGGGGTGGTTTTTAAACTTTTTTTAAAACTTAAATAATAATAAATAAACAAAACACTGAATTCAACCCTGTGTTCAAAACTCAGCATGACATTTACTATCTGTGTGAACTTGGGCAAAAAACTCACTTTACCTCTGTGACCCTCGATTCCCTTATTTCTAACAAATGGAGTTGGATTTTATGACATCTAAGGTCGCTTTCAGAACCAAGAATGTGATTCCATGATTACATGTATACAAAATACTTGGCAAACCTCAACACATTGATGAATGTCAGGTTTTTTTTTTTTTAATATTGAATGTAGCAAGGCAGTCTGGAACTTTCATTATAGACGTCTCCTTTTTTACATGGAGAAAGTTATGGTATTAATATACACCTGGCAGGAATGCTATGAGAATTAAATTAGATTCCACCATAAATTGAGCTCCTTTGGAAAAAGCAATAATATTAAGGAAAATCTCATTAGTGCAACAACACAGCATTTAGAGTATCACTGACTTAAGGTGCTTTCAATCCTGAACTAAAGAATTGCAGTTTACATTTCCAGATTAAAATTATACACACACACATGTATGTGTATGTATATATATATGTATACACACATATATACATATATATTTCATCAGTTTTGTCTTCATTTCAACTAAATTCTCCAAGTCATAAGTTGAATATATTATAGAATCAAGAAAAGAGTAAGTAGCTAGAGAATTTTGACTGGTACCCTACTCAAGGCCACTGGTTACACTATTGCAGGTTGAGGTGATAATATCTCAGAATCCTTTCTTTTATATCCATCTGTATAATGGCATTTCTGTTCCTAGTGAAAATGGATGGTACTCTATGATGATAAAATTTATCAACATTAAAAAGAGACACACGAAATTGATACATCCAGTTGGAAAAATATTTGGCATTATGTTAAGAAAGGAACTATAATATCTATACACTTTTACCAGAGGTCCCATTGCTAAGTATATAACTCAAAGTAGTGTGGGCACAGAGATGGGTGCCTTATACAATAGTACCTGCTATCTTTTTGACCCCATTTTTCAGCTAACCTGTCTTCCTTGTTTTGCTGAAACATTATTGGGGTGGGGGGAGGTTCTATAAACCTAAAAAATAAACAGAAGATTCTTAAAGTTTATATTCCAATAATCATCCCTCTGCTTAATCACAAATTGACTGTATCTTGGCAACAAGGGCTGATTCTCTCTATGAGAAATAAATTATATGTTCTCTATTCAAATCTTTTATTAAAGAAATAATGCTTGCATAATTTATTATTTTTATAACATGGGCAATAAATTAGAAATTAAAATGACTTCAAATAAGCTTTGCAAATAGTGCCATGCCAATGGCAAGTAGATATGTCATGAGTAGAGATCATGTATATATACATAAATGTACATATATATGTAAACACAAACATATGTGTATATGTGTCTCTATGTTTATTTGTTTATTTGGAGGTCTTATTTTCCACTCTGCTCTAGGAGTTGAAACAGGAAGACTACTGGACTTGTAGTCAGAGCACCTCGTCCAAATCTAAGTTCTTTTGCTTTCTATATTTATGACCTTGGTCAAGTCTCTTAACCATTCTTAGTTTCTTTATCAGAGACATTATGAGTGAAGTAGACATACCGAAGTCTCCTTTCTCTGGATTTAGTATACTATGAGCATATTCTATTTTGGGTTATCAGGTTTAGTAGAGAAATACAATTATTTCAAGATATTGTTTTTCTTTTTAAAAAACAATTAAAATAGTCGACAGAGACAAATTAATGGTAATTTAAGTGAGTACTTTACTAGGAATACAATAACAGATTAAATATGTCAGTGAAATTAAATTGAATGGCTATAAAAATTCCATGTAAAAGAATCTCCACATAAAATTCATTATAAGAATGGAAAATTAGAATCTACTATGAGGACGATTCAATTTTTAATAACCAGAGGATCGTGTTCAACTATATTTTCTGTGAAATGATTCTTCCCCTGTCCTTGAGTAGTTGAGGAGAGAATAAAAATTCAGGATATTCTTTCTTCATTGACTTCATATCCTTTGGATATTCTAAGCAGGTATTCACCATGTCAAACAATATTTACTTTACTTCGAATCTTTCCTTGAAGTTGCTTGTAGACCTAAGAGGACAATGTAGTCTGAAGGGGACATCTACTTTAGAAGACTTCTGAACAAAGCCCAGCCCAGCACTCTTGTCTTTTCAAAATGCAATGAATTTGCATTTGATTGAATTATTGAATTATTTCCCCCATAATTTATCAGCATGAACAATTAGAAAAATTTTACTTAAAATAACTGTTACTATGCACATCAATAGAAATGATGATTCAAAATGAACATAACATTGTTTCACTAAATTTAGCAGTATTGATTAGGGTTCTCAAAAATCCTAGAAAAGAAAGGTATTTTAAATTTTATTTATTCATTTATTTAAGTTTTCAACATTCATTTCCACAAGATTTTGAGGTCTAAATTTTCTCTCCCTCTCCCCTAGCCTTTACCCCAAGATGGCATGCATTCTGATTATCCCTTCCCCCAGTCTGCCCTCTCTTCTCTCCCCCCTATTCCCTTCCCTTACCCCTTATCCTTTACTTTCTTGTAGGACAAGATGGATTTCTAGACTCTGTTGCCTGTATAGAAGAGAAATCTTTTTAACTCAAGGAGTAGTAGAGAAAAACTGCATGTACCATCTCTCTCCTAGGCTCTGACAGAAAGGCTAGAGCACATGGGCTTCCATCAGTTTTCAAAGAGTGTTCCTGGCAAGGATTTTCTTGAGGCTGCGGGGAAATATAAATGAGATGCTTTCCTCTCTCCCCCTTTCAAATTCAGTTCTCAGTAGCAAATGTGACTGATTCATTGTCTCTAATCCTCTCCTTTTTGGGGGCCTAATGTCTATCCCTCATCCTCTTTAAGTCAAAGCTTCCATTATATAGGTGAACTTGAAAATGAAAATATGGCTGACATTTTATTGTTATATCTCTACAGTTCTTTAAATTATCTCATAAAGAATAATTAAGTTCATTTTCAAACACTCCCACAAAACACAAGGCACTGGCATAGGGATGGGAGTGGGTGGGAGGGGTGACTGCAGCTGTTTTGATTTACCTATAATACCATGAAAGTGTTCGCAGACATATGGAAATAGGGTTCTGTTTTATCCAGTGGCTGAAACAGCATCCTTGCCATTGTCCATTCTCAATTATGGAAAATGAAGTTAGATTTAATAGAGATAAAGGTAAACTAAAACATTATGGAAGAAGGAATTAAAAACTGACATTTACACATTACTTGGAGATTTTATGTACGTTGCCTCTTGTGATGGCAAGGTATATGATATAGAGGTATTAGTGGAAGAAAGCTGAAAACAGCACTTGAGGCCTAGGATAAATGTTTTATACATTTAAATGTCCTTGAAGGACATCTAATCTAACTTTCATATTACAGATGAGGAAAGCAAAGTTACCAGAGATTAAGTGATTTGTCCTTGGTCACATATAGAGTAACTGTTACAGGCATATATTATTTTTAGGGAAACAGAATTAAGTGACTTGCTCAGGGTCACACAGGCTAGTATCTGAGGCCACATGTGAATTCAGGTCCTCCTGACTAGCTCTATCTACTGTGCCACCTAGCTGCTGGAACCCATATCTTCTTAAGTCTGGGGTCAGCATTCTTTGGAAACAGCAAGCAATCAATCAGCAAACATTTACAAAGTGATGATTATGTGCCAGGAATTTTGCTAAGTTCTGGGGATTCAAAAAGGGGCACAAGACAGTTCCTTCCCTCAAGGAGCTTACAATTTAATGGGATAGACAGCAAAAACAAGCATTTATTAAGTACTTATTGTGCACCAGTCCCTGTCCTAAGCACTACAGATTCAAAGAAGCACAAGAATACAAAAGCAACTACAAGAGCAAAAATCGGTCCCTGTTCTCAAAAAGTTCACATTTTCATGGGGGAGACAGCAAGCAAACAATTATGTACAAACAAGATATGTACAATATACATTGGAGATAATCAATGGTAGGAAGCCATTAGAATTTAAGGGGGAATCAGGAAAGGCTTTGTGCAGAAGGCAGGACTTAACCAAGACTAATGGTACCCAAGTAAATGTGATATGATAAAACCTGGGAAAAAGGAGTTCACTGCTACCACATCTCCACCATAAAAAGATCCAGTTTCAGAGAGGAGATTTGAATGAGTGAAATGGTAAATTGCCCAATGCCTTGGATTACTTCTTTCATTGTTGCCTTCCCTACCCTATAGGGACCTCTCTCTGGCTTTAAACCAATTCTCTAGACTTTGAATTTATTTCTTCTATACACTATTTATCTTGACATATACATAGAATTCTGCCAACTACTCAAAATCATGATGGATCACAGGTTTCCACTCCACCTCCCCATTTCCCTCAACCCCCTGGAATATGAGAAAGGCAACAGCTGCAATATGGCTTGGGATTAATATGAAATGATGCCAGAAAGGTAGGTTGTAGCCAGATGATAGAGAGCCTCAAATGCCAGGTTTGTAATTTTTTTCCAGCAAAATGGAGAGCTAGGGGCAGCCAGGTAGCACAGTGAGTAAGAGCACCGGCCCCAGAGTCAGGATGACCTGGAATCGAATCCAGGCTCTGATCTTTAGCACCACACCCAGAAATAACTGGCTGTGAAACCTTGAGCAAGTTACTTAACCCCAATTGATTTAAAAAAAAATGGAGAGCTAATCAACACAATTGAGAATCACTCAGTAGACAGATATTTGGCCTTAGAGTCAGGAAGACACGATCAGGTCCTGATTCATATGGTCTTTCTTTTTTTATTATTTTGGACAATCACTTAAAGTATTCTAGGCTACCTTCTAAAATTCAGGGATTCTTAACATGGGGTCTATGAATTTGTGGGTGTGTTAGGGGGAATCTGTGGAAGGACTTAACTAGGAAAAAAGCCCACCTCTTTATTTCACTATAATTTATTTCCTTTGTAATCCTATGTATTTTGTTTCATGCATTTAAAAAATTCACTCAAATTTGTATATATTGCAACCAATTCTATTCTCTTTGCCCATTTGAGGAAAAGGTAGACTTACTGCTACTAAATCTAACCTATCTCTGTGTCATTCACCCCTTTCTGCCTCCCACAGGACCCTGTTGCACCAAACACTCCCCTAGCCCCTGAATTTTTAATTTCTCCATTTGCTCCGACTCCTTTACTTGTCTCTGCCATCATATATGAAATCTTTCATTTCACATTATTCAGCTGGGATCCCAAATCTTCCCTCTAATTCACAATGAAACTTCACAAAAATGTACCTGTACCTGATGTTTCAAATTCATTACTCCCACTATCTCCTTAATCCCTTGCTCCCTGTACTCTTCAAAACCAGACAAGAAACTAGAACCAGTTTCCTTCCAGGTCTTGTTCAAGATTATACAACTTTCAAGTGTCCAAAATGGGATTCAAACCTAAGACTTCCTGACTCCCAAGTCCAGTACTAACAGCAGTATACTTTGCCTGTGATACTAAACACTCATATTTCTGTAGTATTTTAATGGTTACAATCTCTTTTCTCTGTATCAGTTTCCCCATTTTATAGATGAAGAAACTGAGGTTTAAGGTTTTCAAGGTTTGAAATACTTCATGCATGATAAAACAGAAAGTGTAAAAGCTAGAATATGGACTCACCAAGGATTTACCTCTATACTACATAGTATTAAAAAGGAAAAGGGATCACTGACAACTCAAGAAACCAGGTAAATACCATGCGCAATTATACTATGTTAGCAGATTTGAAGCTTGTGCAAATAAATACATCATTGTCATCAGTAGCATCATCATTATAAGTAGCATTTATATAACACTCTAAGTCTGTTGTTCCAGTTTTGTCTGATACCTTGTAACCCCATTTGGGGTTTTTTGGGAAAGATACTGTAGTGGTTTGTCATTTCCTTCTACAGCTGATTTTACAGATGAGGAAACTGAGACAACTAGGGTAAAATGACTTGCCCAGGGTCACACAGCTAGTAAGTATCTGAGGCTGGATTTGAACTCATGGAGATGAATCTTCCTGACTTCAGGCCTAGCATTCTATACATCATCCCATTTGATCCAACAACCCTATAAGGAAGGTGCTATTATGATTTCCATTCTAGAAATTAGAAAATTGAGGCTTACTGTAAGGAGCTTTCTCGGGGTCATACATCTAGGTCCTATCTGAGGCAGGATTATGAGCCTCACTCCAAATCTCAGACATTATCCACTTTATTAACTAAAAAGTATTGAATTGGATGTAATAATAATGGATATGATTGCCAGTTCTGTTGGTTGACTTTGGGCAAGTCACTGAACCAATCCATTCCATAATTCCTTGTCTTTTCAATGAGAAGATGCAAAGCCATGCACAAGCAGATTTCCAGAGGACTGCTGTTGTGAACAGCTTTCAAGGTTCTGATTACATAGTATAGTGAACTCTCTATTTATTCAATACCAAATCAGAGCAAAACATTTACAGAAAATCAAGGTACATCATTCAGAATGTTACAGCTTATCACAGAAAATCAAAATACAGTATTCACTATGTCACAATTCAACAACTTATCACTAAAATGGCCACATAGTTTTCACCAAAGCAGTCACATAGTTTTCAACAAAGTTCAGTCATTTAGTCAATCACAAAATCTTTAATTCAATCACAAAGTGCAAAAGTCAAAGTTCTCCACCCCTAGGTCACAATAAATCATAATCTTCTCAGTCAGTACACAGTATCCAAGTAAAGTCTTCTTTCAGCTTGACTAGAGGCTGGCTCTCAGTTTCTAAGGTTCCTCTTCCATGTTTCCAGCTCCAACTGTCACCTGGGTTCAAAGGCAAGCAGCTCCCAGTTCCTTGTCCAGTTCTTCATCCAGTTCCCTTTACATATTGAAGTTCACAGTGTCCAGTCCACCTCATATCCTTCACAGTTCCTGTTTCTGGGAAGACAAACCTTGACAGAGCCACAATAATATTCAATCAAATCATTGCCAGCACCATTATCAAGTCACTATCTGCCTGTGAAATCAGTTCAGACCCACTAACAAGGTCTGAGAACTCAACACCAATCATCAACATCGAAATTAACACAGACCCACAAATAAGGTCCAAGAGGTCAGCAAAAATCATCAGTAAAGTCTCAGGACATCCAAAACCCTCCTCTAGGGCTTCTCTAAACATAAAACCAGAAAATCCTCTTTCAGAGATTCCAGTAAGATTCCCAGGCTTCTGTACAAAGTATCACAAACAAACATCAGCACAGAGCATACAAACAGAGTGCCAGGATACCACAAGTTTTCTCCTTCTTGACTCTGCCACCATAAGAGTCCTCTTCTCAGTTCTGCTGTCTCTTAGCCTGGGCCTGTTTTTATATATGGTCATTAGTTCCTCCCCTTCCTGTGGCAGGAGTTCATGAGTTCTAGGGTTCACAAGTTGTGTGGTTCACGTGTTCTGTTTCTTAACAAACTTGATACAAAGCTCAAAAGAAACTTGCACTGAAACAATGTGTTAATTCAATAGGTGAAATAAGGTGTGAACTACTTTTGTGCTTGCCAGTAGAGAAGGTTTGACTAAATGATCTCTACAGTACCCTCCCATCCCTAATTCTATATCCTTAGGTGTTTCACATATTGAGGAGAGTGACATAATATAATACTGGTTGCTAAAAGTGACAAATAATTTGTACACATAGATGGTTAGCTTCTTGTTACTGGGCAAGGTTGGTTGCCATTATTGTTAGTAAATGAATGACAGTCTGATGACTACTAAAAGAGGAATGAAATTGACAACTATTTTTGATATCATCACCCACATTCATAAAATGAAGAATAGAAATTGATTTAGGAACCCCACCTTTAGCACTGGTTGGAACAAATGTTTAAAATAGATGGAGCCAACCAAATGGAAGTTACGGGTGGTTAATTTCCTTTCCATATCATTCTGGCACATATCTGGCTCACATTTGGTTTCTTCAACATGAAGACAAAACATTTGCACTGTGATCTCTCTCCCTCTCCTCTATCCATCCATTAAATGTCAAGGGCTAAAGAGAGAGTCTATTGTTTAGAATATGCAAGAGCAATTTCAGTTTTAGACTGAGTCATACGGACTTCCTGACTTTTCTATATAATTCAGATGGTTTTATTTTCCATGCATGAGAATGATGAATTTTGGAGTTCTGTTTAAAAATATTCACTGTTTGCGTAAACAGTGGAAAGAGTCTGTTAAAGTAGAGCCAGAACTCTGTTCAAAACTGGGATTCAAACAGTCCCATCAAACAATTTTTTTTCATGGGTTGTAATAATAATGATGAAGATAGCTTTCATTGACATAGTGCTTTATGATATACAAAGGTGTCTATCCTCACACTAACTCCATGAGGAAGGAAGTACAATTAATATTATCTGTTTTACATGTCTCCTATTGCACAAGGATTCTAACCCTTTCTCCCTCTCCCTGCAAGCCTCTGGGTTCACACAGACCTTTTGAAATTATACCAACTCATCCATGGCCTTTCCCCATGTCAGAGAAAAACTACAGGGAAATCTCTAAAATGAGTTTAGGATTGGCTCACAGCTACCTTTCACCAAATGCAGGGAATAGGAACCCTAACTCAAAGGTGCTCATTGGCCACTGTATAATGTCGATTAATGTTTTATTCCCTCCATTATAGAAAATGCAAAAGGTACAAAAGATTCACAGACCCACAAATTCAGGAAACAGAAAAAACTCATTTCCTCTGTTAGATTCGTTAGAATAGAGATTGGGATTGATGGCAGAGGAACAGAAATTCAAGGAAAGCTACTGTTGGCAGCATCCAACAAAGAGGTTGCTTTGAAAGATATCATAAGTTGTCTCTCCTTTACCCTTCACATGCACCTTCCTTAATACTTTAATTATTTCCTATTTATCTCATTTACATAATTGTGATTATTAATTAATAATTTTTGATTATTAATTATTATTTCCTGTTTATCTCATTTATATCTTGTTTGCTTTTTGTATCCCCCATTAGATTCCAAACTCCTCGAATGCAGGGACTGTCTTGTGCCTCTTTTTTTCCTCTCTACTGCTTAGCACTGTGCCTGGAACATAGTAGGCATTTAATATATGTTTATTGATTGATTGAGAGAGCTGGAATAGATGACCTCTATTTTCCCTTCCAGCTTTAACTGTATGATCCTAAGCAAATACAATTTATCCTGTATATAGCATCTTTGTACAGGGTTGTTTGGAAATCCTCTCCCTAACTAGTCAAGAAGTTTCTAGAGACTTACAACTATCTTGTTACTGTTCAGTCTTTCTAGTCATCTGACTGTGACCCTATTTGGGGTTCTCTTGGCAAAGAAATTGGAGAAATTGGTCATTGTTTTCTCTAGATTATTTTACAGATGAGGTAACTGAGGTAAAGATGTTTTTCAATTATTTCATACCTACTATGTGTTAGGTCATGGGGATAGACTCATATCTCCCTCAAAGCCCCCCCCCCCCGCAAAAAAAAAAGTCTTTGCTCTCAAAGAGCACACATTTTATCATAGCAGACAACATCTAAATGTTTAACTGTATACAATATAAACGCCAGTTAATTTAGGGGAACCTAACTATAGTGATAGTGATGTACCTATTAAATGCCATGTTAAATTGCCCCCTCATTAGGACTTGGCAATAGGTGATAAAGACATGATCTTATGATAGCCAAAAGATAGTTGGAAGGGAGCATCCCTTTTTCTCATCAGGAAATTCTCCAATTATCTTTTCAAGAGAAGCTTTTAATTCAACATATCAGTATCCCCAGCAGTAGAAGCATACCTAAAAGTATAATTCATCAACTTGTTAATTGTTTCCCTGGCTTTTGAAATTTGCCCACATTCTGCCTACATTTTCAGCACTGTCTAGTTGTAATGTGTCACTTCCAGGGATAACATAGTCCTGTCTAGTTATAACATCTTCAAAAATGGTATAATGCTTTTTTTTTACAGATGTTATATCATCTTACTACAACTCTAGAAATTCAGTCCTCACAATCTATTATTCCATTGTATGTCTTATATAGTTTTACGATTGTCTCAAATGTGTTCATCTTTCCTCCCCAGTAAAATTTCATTCACCTTGAGATCATGGAACATACTGCCTATTTCTTTCATTCACATATTTCTCGGAAACATGAGACAAGATTGATGACATCTGGAATACTGTGTTCTGTTCTGTACAGCACACAAAAAAGTGACTTTGACAAGTTGGATGGTATCCAGGGAAGAACCTGAAACCATGCCATGCAAAAATTGGTTGAAAGAATTATTTTAGACTGAAAAATAATGTTATAAAAACATTACACAATAAAAGCTGTCAAATATTTAGAGGGCTATCGTGTAGAAGAGGTATTAGACTTGTTCAACATGGCTTCAGAATACAGAAATAGTAATGGGTACAAAGAACAGGGTGGCAGATTTCAGCTTGAAATAACAAGAGGAAAAATTCTACCAATTACAGTTGTCCAAAAATGAAACGGGATATTTCAGAGAGTGGTTGGTTCCCCACCAATGGATGTCTTCTGGAAGAAACTGGATAGCTGCTTTGCAGAGATATTGTAGATAGGATGCATGACTTGGGTAAAGATAATAATCAGGAGCTAGAGAGGACCCTTGGAGCAATCAGTTCTAAAGTATGCTTTCACAGGTGAAAAAACAGACCCATAGAGATCAAATTACTTACACATGATCACACAGAGAGTAGGTGGAAGACAAATGATTTGAATCTAAATCTTCTGGTTCTAAATATCAAATGCTTTCTACAGCATCAGGGTTGTAATGATATTCTCTGAGTCCTTCTAAGTGTAACTCTAAGTCAGCAAATCTGCTATTCTATGATTCTAAAATGAGACACAATCCCTATTTATCTAAGGGACTTTGGACAAGTGTTGAATTCTCTGAGACTTGATTTCATCATATATAAAAGTAATAATAATAATAATACCTGCATTGACTACTGCTCAAAGCTGTAGTGAGGAGCAAATGAAAAAGTTTATATTTTGTCACTTAGAAATATAAAAGGATGAGTTATATGAAAAATATAAGATATAATTGTCAATAATGACAAAATCAATAACACACCAAATATCAGAAGGAAACCCTTAAAGCCACATACATCTATGTAATACCAACCTTAACATAAACTTTAGTAAAATGAATAATAGATTTAGAAAGCCTTATGAAATTACTATGTTCCAATGGTTAGACAATTTTCATGAAGCTTTGTTAAATGGCTATGATATAACAATGGAATTCAAAGGCCCTCCAAGGCTAACATCCATCCATATGAGCTGAAGCAACAGTATCTTAATAAAGAAACATTGAATGACAAATAAGTTGGAGGACCAGACAGTTTCTCCAGTCTCCATTAACTCTCAAGAAAAGTCATAAAAGAGGAATTCTGTACCAGAAATAGAACAATAAAACAACTATATCCACAGGTCATAAAACCAAGAAGCTTAAAATGGTAGGTCTAATGAATCAACAATGGATAATGATAAGCTCTAAGGAGCTCACTCAACAATTTTCACTCTCCATTTCCCCCAAGGAGGCTCCTCACAGTATCAAGATACACTACTAGAGATAGGTAGGCTTTTCTGCTGGCATCCACCCTGCCCTCTGTGGCAAGAAGCATCAGAACTCTACTCTGACACTCATTGTGTAGGTGTGTGTGTTGGGGGGGGAGGGGTTAAGAGGTTATCCAAAGGAAAGAGGATTGGTCTTAAGCACTGGCCAGTTCTTTACCCTAAGAAATCACTATGGGAGGAGACACTACAAAAAGAGATGAAGCCACCAAAGAACTCAGGAGGATGAAAGATTGCATTAAAAAACTAGAGTACAAGCAGATAAATAAACCAGGGAAACAATAAAATCAGACAGAAGGAAAGGTAACTACTATGATACCTAAAAAATGACGAATTTTGTAATGAATATCATAAGACAATTGAACCTATATCTGACAAAACGCAAAACAGTAAGGATTCCCAAAGAAGCATGAAATCACACCAAAATGTTCCTGAAGAATTCAAGAGAGAAATCAAAATCTTGAGAGAAGTTAGAAGAAAACACATGGTAAAAATTCAGTGGGAAATGGCACAGTTGGACCAAGTATCTACAATCCTGCCAATAGCCGCCTCCTCTACGACCTGTTCCAGGCCATTCCCAAGATGGAGCAGGCCTGCTCATGCCGGATGTGGTGGAAGGCTGGTCAAACCGGGTGCACTGTCCCTGCACAACCTGCCAGTACCCCCAGACCAACAACCTGGGCATCTTCCTGCTCCATATCCTCAAGAACTCAGCCAGAATTCTCCATCTGATGAAGACTGGCCATTTGCAAAACTCCTGGGAGTATGTGGAAGGAAGAATGGTGACTGTAAATTACACTGGAGAAGGGTTATGGAGCTACTTCAATGCACCATGGGAAAGAAAACGTTTCGATCTTGGTTGGCTGTTAAAGGAAATTGTGGAGCAGTGTAACAACAATGGACTTTGAATTTGTACTCTACTTCCTAGATGGCAGTTTTGACAACTTTCTGGTTGGTTCTAGAGATAGAAAAGTGATCATTGTAGATGCTGAAAAGGTTCTGGTTGCAGACAAAAGATTAATTGGACAAAATAAACCTGAAAACTGGGATGTATGATATGGAAAGCAAGTTTGATGACTGTGATAAAGAAGCTTGCTTATCATTTTCAAAAGAAAATGTGCCACTGTGGATCACAATTACTATGTTGCTTGTCAGAATCTTTTGTCTAGATGTGCCACTTCTGGAGTACTACTTCATGACCCATTAGGTGAAATTGCTAAAGATGGCCAATTGGAGAAGTTGCTTGATAAGTGTGTCCACCCAAAGAAGTCAGATGGCCCATTCCAAGCTGCAAAGGATATTTAGTACAATTAAGTAACAATCATGTCAATCCTTTTCCTTCTTTTCCCTCTCTGACATGCAGTGGCGAAAATTAAAGATATCACACTTTATAGGGAGAAAGAGAAATTGTAAGAGTTAACTTCAAAAATTAAATTTAATCTAGTAAATTTATTATGTTAACATTCATTAAATGTGGCATTTCAAAGATAATATGATGCAAACAATCTTACAAAGATTTGAGTTACCATTGAATTTCTCCCCTGAATATCTGAGGGGTGAATCAGCAATTATTGTAAAGTTATTGGAGATATCTGATAGCTTAATTGGCTTGTGTATCAAGCATAGCCTGCATTAGTAACATGATTTTATGAAGCTCTTCCATTTACTAGAAAGGCAAGTTATAATGGTCTGTTATGTAGGCTTCTTTTCCTCCTGATATGTAGAAGTTTATTTTCTTCTATTTTATCTTCACCTTACTAAATTTATATACATGCAGTTAAATATAGGTATTGCATTTTTTAAAAAACTTAGCTCATTATTCATTACTGTGTGGTTCATATTTAGTATGAGGGTACGATTCCCATGCTTGCATTCTTTAGCTGGATATTATATATATGCCACTTGATTTTTAACATTGTGACTATGTTATGAAGTTTATTTGTCCTTCTTGTGGTTCTGTCATTGCAGCTTTCATTCAAGCACTTCTGATCAATTAGTAGTTATACAAATTTATACCCACTAGGCCAATAAGTATAATTGAGTGGAGATATGTTGGCATATATTATAAAAAGTTTTAAGTTAGCTTGACTACAGGCATTAAGAGAAGCTTAGTAGGAAACTAAATTTTAAGATCTACTTTTGGCAGGGGAGGGGGGAAATTCTGAAATGTTTTTAAAGATGGAGTCGTCTAATGGAATAAATAAAGCATATGTCAAAGAAACATTAGTCCCTAGGATAAATTTTAAAAAGCATTTTCAAATTCTTTAGCCTGACTAACCCTAGATTCATTGTCTCCTAGTTGTTTTGTTTTCTTTTTCTTTTTTAAAATTAGTTTGTTTGTTTGCTTTTAGTTTACAGGATTCAATTCCACAATACCTTGAGTTACAAATTTTGTCTCCCATGTTCCCCCCCTCCCGCCATGGTGGCATACAATCAAGTATAGGATCTGCAAATACTTTCACATTAGACATTAGTAACGTTATAAGGATGGATTATATCGAGGGAATGAGAAATGGTAGAGGAAATAAAACCAAGCAAGAAAAAGAAAAAGATAAAGTAGTTTCCTTCAATCTGGATTCAAACTCAGTTCTTTCTAGGTCTTTCTCCGTATATAGACATCTCTCTACATCATGAGTCTTTTGGGATTGACTTATGTCACTGCATTGCTGAGAAGAGTCCAGTGTATCAAAGTTGGTCATCAGACATATGTTGTGTATGTAATTGTGTACAAATTTCTCCTGGTTCTACTCTTCTCACTCAGCAACAGTTAGTATAAGCCTCTCCAGGTAAATATGAAGACCATCGGCTCCTCGTTTCTTATAGCACAATAGTGTTCCATTACATGCATATACCACAACTTGTCCAGCCATTCCCCAATTTATGGACACCCCCTTAATTTCCAATTCTTTGCCACCACAAAGAGAGCTGCTATAAATATTTTTGTACATATGGGTCTTCCTCCTACTTCTATGATCTCTTTGGGATATAATGCTAGAAGTGGTATTGCTCTGTCAAAGGGTATGAAATTATTCATAGCCCTTTGGATATAATTCCAGATTGCTCTCCAGAAAAGTTGGATCAGTTTACAACTCCACCAGCAATGTAATAGTGTTCCATTTTGGCCACATCCTCTCCAGCATTTGTCATTTTCCTGTTTTGTCATCTTAGCCAATCTGACTGGTGAGATATCGTACATCTGAGTTGTTTTGACTGGCATTTCACTAATCAATAGTGATTTAGAGCATTTCTTCATATGCTTATACATATCTCTTTAATTTCTTTCTCTGAAAACTACCTGTTCATATTCTTTGACCATTTATCAATTGGGGAATGACTTGTATTCTTATACATTTGACTTAATACCCTGTGTATTTTAGAAATGAGTCCTTTATCAGAGACATAGTTTGTAAAAATTCTTTCCCACTATCCCATCTCCCTCTTAATCTTGGTTACATTGGTTTTGTTTGTACAAAACCTTTTGAATTTAATGTAATCAAAATTATCCAATTTGCATTTTATAATGTTCTCTAATTCTTATTTAGTCATAAAGTCTTTCCCTCTCCACAAATCTGACAGGTAAACTATTCCTTGTTTTCCAAGATTGCTTACAGTATCAACCTTTATACCTAGATCATGCACCCATTTAGACTTGGTTTTGGTATATGGTGTAAGGTAATGGTCTATGCCCAGTTTCTACCATACTATATTCCAGTTTTCCCATCAGTTTTTGTCAAATAGTGAGCTCTTATCACAAAAACTGGGGTCTTGGGATTTATCAAACAATAGATTACTATAGTTGTTGACTTCTGATTCTCGTGTGCCTAATTTATTCCATTGATCCACTTCTCTATTCCTCAGCCAGTACCAAGTAGTTTTGATGAGTGCTGCTTTATAATAAAGATTAAAATCTGTAATAGCTAGTCTACCTTACCTAGTATTTTTTTTCATTAATTCCCTTAATATTCTGGACCGTTTGTTCTTCCAAATTAATTTTGTTACTATTTTTTCTAGCTCTATAAAGTAGTTTTTTGGTAAATTGATTGGTATGGCACTAAATATATAATTTAATTTAAGTTGTCATTTTTATTATATTAGCTTGACCCAGCCATGAGCAATTGATATTTTTCCAATTAGTTAGATCTGACTTTATTTGTGTGAAAAGTGTTTTGTAGTTGTGATCATATAGGTCCTGGGTTTGTTTTGGCAAGTAGAATCCCAAATATTTTATAATGTCTACAGTAACTTTAAATAGGATTTCTCTTTCTACCTCTTGTTGTTGAATTTCAATAGAAATATACAGGAATGCTGAAGATTTATGTGGGTTTATTTTATATCCTGCAACTTTGCCAAATTTATTTATTGTCTCAAGTAGTTTTTTACTTGATTCTCTAGAATTATCTAAGTATATCATCATATCATTTGCAAAGAGTGATAGCTTAGTCTCTTCTTTGCCTAATTTGATTCACTTGGTTTCTTTTTTTCTC
Organism: Petaurus breviceps papuanus; assembly: GCF_028583685.1. Lineage (NCBI taxonomy): Eukaryota > Metazoa > Chordata > Mammalia > Diprotodontia > Petauridae > Petaurus > Petaurus breviceps. Next base: position 10,604,974 of record NW_027185889.1, on the reverse strand, counting down.
TAATTGCTACCGTTAACATTTCTAGTACCAGACTGAATAAGAGGGGTGATAGTGGACACCATTGTTTCACTCCTGGTCTTATTGGAAATGCTTCTAGCTTATCCCTATTACATATAATATTTGCTGATGGTTTTAGATAAATGCTACCTATTATTTTAAGGAAGGCTCCATTTATTCGTATACTTTCTAGTGTTTTAATAGGATGTATGTTGTATTTTCTCAAAAGCCTTTTTTGCAACTATTGAGATAATCATGTGGTTCCTGCTAGTTTTATTGTTGATATGATCAATTATACTGATGGTTTTCCTAATTAAACCATCCTTGCATTCCTGGAATATATCCTACTTGATCAAAGTGTATTATTCTTGAGATAAGTTGCTGTAGTCTTTTTGCTAATATTTTATTTTAGAGTTATGCATCTATATTCTTGAGGGAAATTAGTTTATAATTTTCTTTCTCTCTTTTGTCTCTTCCTGATTTAAGCAATAGTACCATATTTGTGTCATAAAAAGAATTTGGTAGGACTCCTTCTTCACTAATTTTCCCAAATAGTCCGTAGAGTATTGAAATCAATTTTTCTTAAATGTTTGATAGAATTCACTAGTAAATCCATCTGGCCCTGGAGATTATTTCCTAGGTAGTTCACTGATGGCTTGTTTGATTTCTTTTTCTGAGATAGGGTTATTTACATAATTTACTTCCTCTTCAGTTAATCTGAACAACTTGTGTTTTTATAAATATTTATCCATTTCAATAGAACTGTCAAATTTATGAGCATACAATTGGGAAAAAATAATTCCTAATTATTGTTTTGATTTCCTCTTCATTGGAGGTAGTTTCACCCTTTTCATTTTTGATACTCATAATTTGGTTTTCTTCTTTCTTTTTTTATCATATTGACTAAAGGTCTATCAATTTTATTGTTTTTTTCCCCATAAAACCAGCTCTTAGTTTTATTTTTTAATTCAATAGTTTTCTTAAATACAATTTTATTAATGTCTCCTTTGGTTTTTAATATTTCTAACTTAGTATTTAATTGGGAATTTTCAATTTATTCTTTTTCTATTTTTTTTTTCAATTACATGCCCAATTCATTGACCTCCCTTTTCTCTAATTTAATCATGTATGCACTTAGGGATATAAAATTTTCCCTAAGAACTGCCTTTAATGCATTGCACAAATTTTGGTATGTGGTCTCATTATTATCGTTCTCTTGAATGAAATTACTAATGCTTTCTATAATTTCTTGTTTGACTTACTCATTCTTTAGCATTAAATTGTTTAATTTCCAATTAGTTTTTAGTCTATCTTTCCATGGCACCTTATTGCATATAATTTTTATTGCATCATGATCTGAGAAGGATGCATTTAGTATTTCTGCCTTTCTGCATGGAATTGTGAGGTTTTTATGCCCTAGAATATGGTCAGTTTTTGAGTATGTGCCATGAACCACTGAGAAGAAAGTATATTCCTTTTTATCCCAATTCAGTTTTCTCTAGAGATCAATCATATCTAGCCTCTCTAAAATTCTATTCACCTCCTTAAATTCTTACTTGTTTATTTTGAGGTTAAATTTATCCAGTTCAAAGAAGGGGAGATTAAGTTTCCCCACTAGTATGGTTTTGCTGTCTACCTCTTCCTCTAATTCCCTTAAGTTCTCCTCTAGGAATTTGGATGCTATACCACTTGGTGCATATATGTTAAGTAATGATGTTGCTTCATTCTAGATGGCGCCTTTTAGCAGGATATAGTTTCCTTCCTTATCTCTTTTATTTAGATCTATTTTTGCTTTTGCTTTATCTGAGATAAGGATTGCTACCCCTTCTTTTTTTACTTTAGCTGAGGCATAATATATTCTACTCCAGCCTTTTACCTTTACTCAGTGTGTATCCTTTGTTTCAAATGTGTTTCTTGTAGATAGCATATTGTAGGATTATGGTTTTTAATCCATTCTGCTATCCACTTCTGTTTTATGTTTTATCACATTCACAGTAATGATGACTATCTGTCTCTTCCTCTCCATCTTAATCCCTCCCTTGCTTATGTTTTTGTTTCATCCTTCTCCCTTGCCCTCCTTAAGGGTTTTCCTTTTGACCACCACTTCCCTCAGTGTTCTCTCCCAGTGACTTCCCTTCTTTACCTACCCTCTCCCCTTACTACTATTTCTTTCCCCTCTAATTCTCCCCTTTTTATCCCCCCCTTACCTGCCAACTGCTTAAAGGAGACAATAGATTTTTATACTTATCAGAGTATGCTATTCCCCCTTTGACCCCAAAGCAATGAGAGCAAATTTCATACAGTGCTCATCTCCCTCCCTCCTTTCCATCTATTTAATGAGTTTTCATGTCTTTTCACATTAGAATCTTAAACTTAATTGATTATGTTGATCCCTCTTTGAACCGGAACCAGTGAGAATAGTGTTCGAATGATGTTGCTCTCCCTCTTTCCTTCCCCCCTACTATAGTGTGTTTTATGCCTCTTTGTATGGCATAATTTACCTTTTTCTGTCTCATCCTTTCCTTTTATCCCATTGCAGTCCCTTGGAACCCCTTAATAAGTTTTTTTTTTTTTTTTATCATCAGATTAGTGCATTTATACCCACACCCCACCCTCTATCTGTGTATAATGCTTTTAAAGGTCATGATAATCTATAAATTTCAATATTGACAGTTTTCAGCTTCTCATATAGGGATGTGAATATTTTGCTCTTATTGCATCCCAAGTTATGTGCATGTGTGCATGAGTGTGTATGTATGCATGTGTCTATGTGTGAGTGTTTGTTTTCCTTGTTTACCTTTTTATGTCTTTCTTGAGTCTTGTAATTGGAGATCAATTTTCCATTGAGCTCTGGCTTTTTCATCAGGAAAGTCTGGAAGTCCCTTATTTCATTAAATGACCATCTCCTTGCCTGAAACATTATGCTCAGTTTTGCTGGGTAGTTAATCCTTGGTTGCAGTCCTAGCTCTTTTGCCTGACAAAATATCAAATTCCAATCCCTCCAATCTTTTAATGTAGAAGCTGCTAGGTCCTGTGTGATCCTGACTGTAGTTCCATGATATTTGAATTGGGTTTTTTTTTTGGCTGCTTGCTGTATTTTCTCCTTAACATTGTAATTCTGGAATTTGGCTACTATATTTCTTTCAGATTTCAATTTGGAATCTCTTTCAGGAGGAGTCCAGTGCATTCTTTCAATAACTATTTTCTCTTCTTATTCCAGGACTTCAGGACAGCTTTCTTTGACAATCTCTTGGAGGATGTTGTCCAGGCTGCTTTTTTCATCATGGCTTTGTGGTAGACCAATAATTCTTAAGTTATCTCTCCTGGATCTGTTTTCTAGGTCAGTTGTTTTTCCAGTGAGATATTTTACACTTTCTTCTAATTTTTCAATCTTCACATTTTGCTTTATTGTATCTTGGTGTATCCTAGAGACCTGATCTTCAATTTGACTGATTCTAATTTTTAGTGAGTTATACTCTTTGATTAGTTTTTGACGGTCCTTTTTTAGGGAGGTATTTTCTCCAATTACTTCATTCATTTTAATTTTTAAGCATTTGTTTTCTTTAGTGAGACTTTTTTCCAATTTGGTCACTGTATATTTAAATTTGTCTTCTGCCTCCCTAATTTGGCCTTTAAAATCTTTCTTGAGCTCCTCCAAGAATGCTTTTGGGGCTTGAGACCAGTTCTTATTTCCTTCTGTGGTCTCAGGTGTGAGTATAGAGTCCATGTTTTCCTCTGTATTTGGTTGTTCTTGCTGGCTATAATGAGCTCTAATCAATTTTCCTGCCTTCCTCTTCTCCTTCTCAGCTTCCTTCTTTTCCTTTGTAACTTCCTATTTCCTAATTTCTCAGGCTGGGAGCTAGGTGCTTGTTTGTTGGCTTTGTGCACCATAGCCTCTGGGTGTCTAGATTGAGGCCAAGGCCAGCACTCTCAGTGCTTCCCTTGAGTTATGCAGATGCTCACAGAGTACTCTGTGGAGGAGGGCTGGTCTGGCCACTTCAGATTTCTGCCTCTATGCCCCTGGGCTACTTTTCAGGAAGGCTTTTGCTGGTCAGGTGAGGTAGAGCTTGTTGGGACCCCTCCCCCTCTTCTCTTCAGACTCCTTGTACCCCTTCTCAATGACTCCCAAGCCCAAGGCTATTTCCACTATCTCAGGATTTCACTCTGGGTGGGACACTTATCTCTGGGTTTTCTAGGTCAGGGAGGGGGAATCCAGAGTTTACTTTGTCCCCCTAACCTCTGGAAAGTCAGGCAGGTGATTTCTAAACTTCCAGGCTGGGGGCTGATAGCCCCAGGAGGAGCTGCATCTCTGTGGGGGCCCCCAAGCCCTCTGTTACCCAGCCTCAGATGGCTGCGAATTGCCCTTGGGTTGGATGATTCCACCAGCTTGGACTCCTTCTCTCTCTGCTGTAGTCTGCTCTCTATTCCGAGGTGCTGCAGCCCCTGCATGCTGTGAGCTGCCCCTGCCCAGAGTCATGTGGGCACTGTCCTGGGCTGGATTCTGCCACACTCTGTGTCCCAGTGGATTCTGACACTCCAAAATTCATTCAGATTCACTTTTTAAGTTTTAGTGACAGGATTCATGGAGGAGCTTAGAAAAGCTACTGTTTCCCTCCTGCCATCTTGGCTCTACCCTGCTTTGTTTTAAAATTTTTCTTCATTCCTTTTGTTCACTTTTGATAAAGGATTTCAAAGTTTTTCTAGGTCTGTACATTTTAGGGTAATTTTGGTCACTTCTGATTGTGTGTGTGTGTGTGCTACTTATTTCCTTGAGTTAACAAAATCATTTGAGTTTATTGGTGTTTAATGTTTATCCAGTTCAGGAGTAGGCAACTATTTTAGTCATGGAGGGACTGATGTAAATTTTTACTCCATGGAAAACTGAACATGAGTGTATGGTTTAAGGTATTCAGCCAATCTGCTGACTATCTTGACTATAGTATTCATTGCTTATATACAAGGGTGTTACCTCCTTATATTATAGATGATAATGCTGTGTGTGCCATTTTTGACGAATATAATCTAAATAAGAAAATGATTGAAATATAAACCACCAAAATAACTTTTTTGAAAATTACAAGAGCTTGTTTTTTGCATGTTTAAAGAATTATCAATAAAGCTGAAATATTAATAATGAAAATGGTAGCCATTGTGTTTTTACAATAGTGAAAGCATGGGATTAAACCAAAGTTATGACTTCGTGATGGATTATTTGGAGTACTATATTGGACATTTCTTTCAAACTAAATTAAGGTGTGTTTTTTTTTTTTTGCTTTATTTTTGAAAAGCACGACAAAATAGTTGATAATTATAAAAAACTTATTTAAACACAAAAAATTAGATTATATTCATCAAATATAAAATTAATATAGATTATGGAAGTCATTTAGACTTTAATTTTTAATATAGTCATAACCTAGCTCTCTATAAACATTTCTCAATTGGTGAAAATAATTTAAAAGCTGTTTTTGGAAATTCTGAAAGGTTTTGTCATAAGTAAATTTATTTTATCTATGGCTTTCAAATAATAGCTACATTATTGAAATCAAGCATCCTTTTATTTGAAGAGTCTGTATCAGAAACCTTAGAATACCACTGAAAATCAGGAACAAAAGACTTTGACCTAACTTTGAAATTGATGTTATTTTACTTTATTCTCAAGTTTTATTTGAATATGTGATTACTGAATAGTGTATGAGAACACTGCCGTCAATGATTGATAGCAAAGGTAGTTTTTCATAACTGCCATGTCTCTCTTTTAAATTTGTTGTGAGACTTAGTTAATTTTGAAATAGGCTAATAAACCATATTATGGAAACAAATTGGAATTTTAAAACTATAGTATAGAAACAACTTGTATGTGAAAGGCAAAGAATATTTTGTTCAATTTGCATCTCTCAGCTATTTAGTACACAACAGCAGTTTGTGGTTTTTAACTACTGCCCATTAACATACAAACTCAGTAAAATGTTTTTGAATGAGATATGTGTGCATTAAAATTGTCGTTTGTACTTTAAATTACTATTCGATTTCAATATTTATACTAGAACTGTCTCCTTGTGCCTTTATATTATAGGGTTATTGTTACAGCTTTTAGTGCTCTTAATAAAGAATATTTTATGAATCTCCAGAATAAATTATGATATGCATAGCAGAAATAATTAGCAGGATGGAAAAATTTGAATCCATGATAGTGAATTTCTCCAAGGAAGTAAAAGAGTAAATGGTAGGTCAGAAATAAAATGTAGAATAATGGGTATTCTGGAAGAAAAGAAGTGGAAAAAAGTAAGTTTAAAAGAACATATAATCACTATCTAAGCAGAGCATACTGATCACAAAGAAAATGCATAGGAACAACTGAAAGATTATAAGTCTACATAACCATTCAAAAACCCCAAATATCTAAATAATATTCTATATTATTATTGTGAGGGATAATTTGCAATGAAGTTTCCCCATTCTGAAAAATCAAATCTAGAATGCCTTCACCAACCAAGAGGCCTAAGTTTAGAAGTCACTGACCCTACAGGAATCTGGGATTTAGACCCTCCCCAGGCCACCTGAGCACAAGATATGCCAAAAAAGAACAAACTGCTTTCCTGGCCTTTCATTGGACACTGTAATGCCATGCACAGAAGCTTTCCAGAAGAACTGCTAGAGCGAACAGCTTTTTGAAGATTCTGATTACTCAGTATAGTGATCACTCTATTTATTCCATAACAAAAGCAAAACATACATGGAAAATCAAGGTACAGCATTCACAATATTACAACGTATCACAGAAAATCACAATATCATATTCATAACATAGTCTCGAAGTAAAATAATCACTCTTAAGTTAACTCAATCAGTCACTTATCAGTAGTTTCAAAGTACACAAAGTCTTCCACTCTAGAGACAAAGTCTTGATTAACTCAATCAGTCACTTACTGGTAACAATATCTCCAAGTACAATCAGTCACTTATTTAGAAAAGTCTTACTAAGTATCATACACAAAACCCTCCACCCCTTAGGTCACTAGTAAACTATAATTTCATAATTACTCAGTGCCCAAGGAGAGGTCTTTCCATCTTGACTTGGGGCATTTTCTCAGATTCCCTGGATCCCCTTCCATGGTCCCAGTTTCTACCTAGATTCAACAGACTGTCACCTGGGTTCAATGGCAGACAGCTTCCAGTTTCTTGACCAGCTCTCTGGGCAAGTCCTGCTCCACACTGGCATTCACAGGATATGGTCCATGTCAGCTCCTTCACCATTTCTGCTCCAGGGAATTCAAGGCTCAATCAAGCTGCAAATAAACAAAGTGTCCTCATCCCAGTCATGTTTCAGTCACCTGGGCTCCTGGGCTCCTGGCTCCTGGGCTCCAGGGTTCCTGGCTCTGGATTCCAGGCTCCAGGGGTCCTGGGCTCCTGGCTCCAGCTCCTGGCTCTGGGCTCCTGAGATCCTGTTCAGAAGAAGCTCCACCATCACCACAACTTCTCAGGACTCTGTTCTCCATTCTTTTCTAGCTGCTCTGCCACCACATCTCAGTCTCAAGGAAATTCTGACTGTGCCTCTCTGGGGCTTTTCTTATATACACAGTGTTATCTACTTCCTTCAGCCAACCCCTTCCTGTTACATCAGTAACAGGAGACAGGAGTTCATACCTTCTGTTTCCCCAACAGAGACTTGATCAGTTACTAAGTGTTAAGTTAAGTACCTGCTACTTTTGCCAACACAAAGAGTTCTTCAAATTCAAAATTACATTACCATTACAGACCTCCACATGTTTCCATGTCCTTTGTCTCAGAGATAGATTCCCACGCTTAGGTTGTGGGCCAGCCTCCCTACCAATGAGAGTGAAGGCCAGTTGGGGGGTTGGGTTTCTGCATTAGAATGTTACATAACCATGGGCTTGCTATTGCTTTCTCCCTGGTAGATGCCACTTGAGCCACAGAGGCAGGGGGCCCTTTCTCATGAGAAAGAATAAAGACCTTTTCTAATCTCAGACTCAGACTCTTTCGTCACACACTTTATCAATATCTAAAAGAAAACTTCCAAGAATGTTGGAATACAGAAAACAAAACAACTGAAAAGATACAGATTATCTCTAAAAAACAAAACAAAAACAAAATTAAAATCCCTATGATTCAAAGTCAGAGACAAATAATGGTAAAATTTAAGTTAAGGGTAATAAATTATGCAAGTAGCCAGGGAAAAAATTCAGCATACATAAAAGGAAGGAAATTAAAATAACCCAATATTATTCTTCAACCACCAGAAATTGTGGAAGAAATGGAATAATATATTCTGAAAATCACAAGACTTAAAGATGCAGTACCAAATGACATGCCTTGGAAATTTTAACCTAAAGTTAAACTTTAACATCAATGGAAAAAAAAAAGTATACAATAAACGAGAAGCATTGAAACATTTCTCAAAATAAACAAACAAAAAAGCAGAATAAAGAAGCATTGAAAAATACCTGTCACATGCATTTGTTTAGAGTCATGGAGAGATTTATATCAATTCAAGACCAGATAATTGCCACTAGAAATTACTGAAGTCCTTACAGAGTTTAGACATATTGATTGATGCAGATTATTCAAGAAAAACAAACAGTAGAAACTATACAACATATCAGCACAGGTTCCAAAAATTTATCACTTGCCAAATACCTAGGAAGATACACCTTTATAGCTAGAATGACATTCCAGAAGCTTACTATCCCTCACAAATGAACACATGATAAATACCTACGGTAAACATATAAACTTCAAAATATCCTTGAAAAGTCAACAAATTAAACTACATTCAAACTAAAGCATTATCTCAGGCAAAAATGCTGCCCACAATCACCTAGACACAATATTGACCTATAACAAAATGAAGAACAACATTTTTGAGAGAGTGCTATAACAAATATCATAATTTCCAAATCATGTGTAATGAAATATGGACATCCAACAGAATGAATCAAAACTATGTGCTCATGTGTCCTATGAAACTTGTTACAAGAAGTCTTTCCTGATTCTGTGTTTTTCCTCTCCAAATTACTTGGACTTAAGGGCCTTTGAAAGGGGTGGTTAGGTGGCACAGTAAATAGAGCACCGGCCCTGGGGTCAGGAGGACCTGAGTTCAAATCCAGCCTTAGACACTTAAAACAAAAAGTAGCCATGTTACCTTGGACAAATCACTTAACCCCAATTGCCCTGCCTTCCCCATTCCAAAAAGAAAAAAACCAAAACAAACCAAAAAAGGCCTTTGAGGTCCCTTATGGATCTAAATCCATTTTCTTAAGATTCCTTAACAAGAAGTGACCTATTCTCTCTAGGTCTCACTTTGCTCATCTGCAGAATGAATAAATTGGACTAGGTGGCCCAACTTGATCCCTTTTAACTCTAAATCTATGATCCTCTATTTAAATATCAGTTATTTACCACACACAGTTTTAGAAAGTGTGCTGCCCAGGCTTCTGAACAAATAGTCTCTGAAGAGTCACTGACATTACTGGACTATGAGTAAAATATTCCTGATGTTGGCCACTGAGTGCCTTTCATTTATATTCCAACCACTCATCAGTTATCATTTGACTTTATGATGCCAACGCCAAGTAGTCAATTCTTTTGAATGTCCTCTTGAACCTCCAGCTATCATAGGGACAAATAAACTAGGTTTGTATAAAGGTCAATCAACTCTTCATTTAGCAGTGTTTAAACTCAATGTCACTTCTTTGAGCCATTGAAAAGACAAAAAAACAAAACAAAACAAAACAAAACCATACAAAATCCACCCAGAAATACTAGAAGAATATTGTGCAATATTCTACCTGTTCTAAGAAACTTGACACATACCACAAGGGGGTAAAATTAATTATCTTAATTTTCTGTCATTCTCATAAATAATTAAAAAATGCAAATGATAATCTGAATATTTTATTTTACAATGGAGGACATCTCTTTTCGTATTGAGAGTATGCTTTTATCAGTTTGGGAATTTTGTACCTTGAGTGAGTTCAAAACTGGTCTCTAACATAAAACTAATCCTCCTATAATTCCCATGGTCAAAAAGTTGACAGTATAGATAGAGGGAAAGGCAGAAAAGAGAAAATTAAAGAGGAAGAAAAAAGTTTCTTCCTCTGAACCTCATTCTCCTTGTCTTTACATTTAGACTTTTGGCACAAAAGAGCTACCCTATAAAGAAATTCTCTCTCTCCTGGACAATATTTTTCCTGGTCATACTAATAAGGAGAAATTTTCTGTCCCTAAGAACTAAATATGGTTGAAGATACTTCAATTAGTGGGAGGAAATTTGGTTACCTTCCCTCTGAAATATGAGTGCAAGTCATGAAAGACAAAAATCCTCAAATAATCAGAACTTAAAGTATCTCAAAGACAATTAGAAGATTGTACTATCAGTTTAAAAAGGCTATTATTATTATTATCATATAATTTGGTTATTATATGCATATTACCAATAACAGCTTATGTTCAGGAAAAAAGTAGATAGCAATTCTGATATTGATATCCATATAATCTATACCTTTATCCAGTCTAATCTATATCAATAACCACATATACATATATGCAACATATACTATTATATACACACACATATGCATGTATATTTTTATACAACATATCCATAATTTCTGGGGAAATTTAGCCTAAAACAATAGCTCAGTAAGTTATTTCTAGGCCTACATACAGACACTCATGTCATCTAGAAACTATATTATTGCAAAAAAAATTAGTCTTATCATGTGGTGTTTAAAGGGACAGCAAGTAGAAAATTTGAATAAGTGTCCCTGAATTTTAAGCTATCCCATGATAGGCAGTATATTGGCTAGACCCTATGTGTTTTGGAAGAAAGGGAGAGAAGGGTTGGGGTCATAAGATGACATGGAAAAGAATCACATAGGAGAAGACATATGGGTTATTTTAGGTATTACTGTCAAATTCTCACATCCATGGGATCATGATCCTCACTCATTCATCATAGGTCCATTGAAGAATGACATAATAATGGAGGCAGTACTCTTTACTCTTTGTGTTCTTAAACAACCATGAATAAAAGTTGATGTTGAAACAATACAAATTTTAGGGTTCTGTATGCTGTCTAGGTCTGCCTTCAGGAGAAATATCTAATGGGATACTGTGAAACTGTAACCAAGTTTCAATCATATGTCATAGAAAGTATCCTTTTGGGGGTGGCTAGGTGGTGCAGTGAATGGAGCACTGGCCCTGAAGTCAGAAGAACCTGAGTTTAAATCTGGCCTCAGACACTTAACTCAAAAATCTAGCCATGAGACCTTGGGCAAGTCACTTAACCCCAACACTGCCCTCCAAAAAGCAAAAAATTAAAAATATTATCGCTTCTTAAACTTAAAGAAGTTATCTAAAAACTTAAAAAAGATATCTATTTTAATCAATCAAGATTTACTTTCTTACCTTCACACACACATATGTGCAAGCACACACACATGTAAGAACACATTACATATAGTCAGTCAAAATAAATTGCCATATTTACTATGACTTAAAGAAAACTGTCTTAATTGTGTACTCTGAGTTCTTTACCCCTTTATCAGGTGGTACAGAGCATATTATATCATTGGCTCTGGAATCCTGATTGATGGTTATAATGATAAGCTTTCAGCACAATAATATTCCATCACCTTTATGGACCATAACTTGTTCATACATCCCTCAATTTATAGGTGCAATCTCAGGTTCCCATTCTTTGCCACCTCAAAACGAGCAATAAATATATTTGTACATCTTTAAAGGACTTTAAAAAAAAATTAGGACTAATCCCTCCTTTAAGTTATCTTCCCTCTAATTCCCCTTCCTTCATTTTCCTTTTTATTCCTCTGTTGTGTGAAATGTATTTTTGTAATCAATTCTCTCCTCTCTCTCTCTCTCTCTCTCTCCTTCCTGATCTCGACAAGTTCAGATGAGAGCAGGGTACAAATGTCAACACCATTCCCTTTACAATCCCTATTCCTTGTTTGTTTAGATATTTATTTTATGTTCCCTGATTATATCAGATAGTTTCTCCTAACCTTCCTCCTTACCCCACCGCAGTGCATTACTCTTCTCCTTTATTTTCCCTTTCTTTTCTTAAGACGATTAAGACAAAACGGAACCACTCCAAGATTTTGGCTAATTGAACTCCCACCAAGAACTCCAATAATGATAGAGTTCCAAGGGGACAATACATCATCATCCCATATTTAAATGTAAGCAGTGTTTCTTTGTTTACACTTTTTTTTAAAGCAATCGGGGTTAATAACTTGCTCAAGGATACACAGCTGGGTGTTTCTGGGTGGGTGCTAAGTGTCTGAGCCCAGGATTCGATCTCCAGGTCATCCCGACACTGGAGCCGGTGCTCTTACTCGCTGTGCTACCTGGCCGCCCTGTTTACTCTTTTAGTATTGTTCATTCAAGTTTACCTTTTTGTGTTTTGCTTAACTCGTATTCTGGAACTTCAAAATTTCTCTACAACACTTCCAAGTATCAGGAATGCTTGGAAGTCCTCTATTTCATTAAAGGTTTGATCTCTTCTCCTCCCCCACCCCACTTATTAGTATACTCAGTTTTTCAGGGTAGGTTATTCTCAGATGTGTCCATATCCTTTGTCTTCTGAAGTATATTCCAAATTATACACTTCTTTACAGTGGTGGCTGCAAAATCATGTGTGATCCTGGCTGTGGTTCCTCAGTACCAAATTTTTTCTTTCTGGATGCTTGCAGTATTTTTTTTTAACCTAGGAGCTCTGGATTTTGGCAATGGTATCCTTGGGAGTCCTCATTTTAGTATCTCTTTCAGAAGCTGGCTTGTGGGTTCTTTCTATTTCCACTTTGCCCTCTGGTTCTAAGCTATCTGGGCAGGTTTAAGTTTCTTGAAATATGATGTCTAAGCTCTTTTTTTGGCACAACGTTAAGATATTTCAATGATTATTTTTTTTCTTTTTGATCTGTTTTCCAAGTCAATTGCTTTTACTCTAGGATACTTTCAATTTTTTCCAGTCTTTTCTCTTTGTTTTAATATTTTTTTTGTTGCTTTATGAAATTGTTGGCTTCTCCTTGGTTCATTCTAATTTTCAAAGAGTTTCTTGCTTAGGAAACAAAGATTTGTTCCAGACTGCTAATTGTCTTTCCAATTCTTTCTTCAGTTTCCCTCATTTCTTTCCTCAAGTGCTTTCATTCCATTCATAAAAAATTTAAAGTTAAAAAAAAAAACTCTTGCTTTATCTCTTCCACAGATTCTAGTTGAGTTTGTGTCCAAGTTGTTGTTTTTTTTCCTTCTCTCTCAGGCTTTATATTTACATGTTTTAGTGTTATTCTTTTCTGAGTTTGTGTTTTGAGTGTCCCTATCATGTAAAAGCTTATTACAGTAGTTTATTTTTCATTTGCTCATTCTTTCAGCCTACTTACTGATTTTGGACATGATGTTAAATCTGTCTCTTAATTCTGGAGAAAGGTCTTAAGTGATCCTGCAACCAATATGATTTAGAATTGGGTCTTGATCCCGGATCTTCCTGACTCCAAAACTGACTTTGTGACTCTATTTTCTAGGTCATGCTTCTTCTCACTTGAGCTATCATATTCCCAAAAGCTATAGTGAAATTTAACCTAAAACAAATAGATTATTTCTAGTTCTATAAAACAAAGAATCTAGACTATAAGCTTGAAAAGAGTAGGCACTTTATTAATATTTTATTGACTTGAATTGACCTCTGAATAATTTTCTGCTTACTGTGGGAACTTCAAATTTTATTGTCTTTTATTTTTTGCTGTCTTTTTCATTTTTAGAAAAATATGTAATAGCAGTAAAATCCCATTATGATAAACTCCATGGGGCCTCCCAACTGCTTTATTATGGAATTTTACAATAATGAGTGCATTGTTAAAAATCACAGTTCCAGTCTTCATATGTGGGAATGAAGTATTATTGAAAAATAACTTCTCTATAACAATTCAATTGAACTTATTAAGCATTTACTTATTGCCTATTGTGTGCTAGTCAGTGCTCTAGTTACTAAGGGTCAGGATAGGGACTGGAAATTGGCCAGTGAGGAAACTCCTTTCACCAATGCAAGTCAGTACATTCCCTGCAAGTTTAATTCTAGGAGTCGTATGACCAAGTCCATATAGTCAATGCTGTTTCAAAGGCAGGACTTGAACCCAGGCGCTCCTGATTTTCTAGGCCATCTCTATCCACTAAAATTTTTACAACTGGACATACAAAGATGAAAACAAACAAAAACATCTCCTGGGGGCAACTAGGTGGTTCAGTAGATAAAGCACAGTCCCTGGAGTCAGGAGAATCTGAGTTCAAATGTGACCTCAAACATTTGATATTTACTAGCTGTGTGATCCTGGGCAAATCACTTAATCCTGATTGCCTTTCCAACAAAAACAAAAGAAACAACCAAAAAAAATAGTCTCTGTCCTCAAGAACCCTGAATTTTACTGATAGGGTTGTTTTATGGAACAAGATTCAGAAAATTTTGAATCAAACTATAATGTCACTAACAAAGTTACGTGACTTTAGACACATTTCCTCTTCTTTGAAAGATGGATTTAATGCTTAACATGATTAAGACTTTTTAAAGACCTTAGTTTTAAAAGGGCAAGGTCTCCTACTGTATCCAGGGCTATCTCCAGTTGTCCTGATATCTATCTGGCCATTGGACCCAGACAGATCTGAAGGAGAAAGTGAAACTGGTGACTTTGCCCAGCCCTCCTTCACTTAAATACAAGTCATTGCATGTCATGGCATCACCTCCATCATGTCATGGGCCCCTTGGAGGATGAAGGAAAAACAATAACAGCAACAACATGTATAACCTATATCAGATTGCTTGATGTGTTGGGGAGTGGGGAGGAAAGGAAGGGAGGGAGAAAAATTTAGAACTCAAAATCTTAACAAAAATGCTTGTTGAAATAATCTTTACCTACAATTAGAAAAAAAACAGTATTAAGTACAAAAAATGTATTTAGAAAAGATTTAAGCTTGGTCAGTAATTCTTACTTTGAATATCTATGAATGTATGTGTTTTCTTTGTTCATATTTCAATATAATATAATACAATTAATTTCTTTGTCATTTTATGTATTCTATTTTATGCATTTAAAAACTTCATTCCATGAAGGGGTTAATAGGCTTCAGCAAAGGGTCAAAAGGGTCAATGATACAACACAATGATAGACAAGGTTAAGAACCCTTGAACTAACTCAACTCTCAACTACTATCTCTAAAATACTATTAAGAAAAAAGATCCTCAGAACTCAGATTACAACTTCACCTATTTCAACCTTTATTTTTTATGTAAACAGGAATTTTTACAAATAAATATCTATGTATAATCACAGATATACAAACTTATTGCCCCTAAACATGGGAGGCACAATCCCCTTCGACCCTGTACCACCTCAGTCTTTGAGGAGGGAAAGAGGATGGTTCCTAACCTAGCTTCACTTTCCTAGACCATAGCTCAAGTTCCAAGTCCAACATCCCCACCATCAAGAGTTCAAGTGCCAGACATGCTAACCTCTCAGGGCTTCCATCCTGGGCTGGCTGGCTGCAATACTCCACCTGCACTTCTGACTTGAAGACTGCTATGGTTCAAATTTCCACTCCTCCAACACCTAAAACTGCAAATAAAAACACAGAACAGAAACAAACACCACTAGACTCAGGTTTTTTTCGTTTGTTTGTTTTTGTTGGGGGTGGGGGGTTGGATCTGAGGGAAAAGAGAGGTAAGCAGGGGAAGGCAAGATTTCCTTTGCTGTGGTTCAATTCATGGCAACTACACAAGACACTGTCAATAGAAGTCACCAAAAAGAATGCATGCTAAAACAGAATAGAAGGGAATGTGAATAGATCAGTTTCACCAGTTTGTCACAAGTAGTCAATCAAAGGAAGTTCCACTCATATGGTAGGAGACATAACAGGATTCATGTTGCCACTGAGCATGCCCAGAAGCCTGGGTTACACACATTAGAGGAAAATGGGGCAGAGAGAAATTCACATACTTGCCAAAGCTCATATCAGTATTATCTGGTAGAACTAAGATTTATGATCAAGTCCTCCAACTCCATTGTACCATACCATTTTTCCTTCAAAGACATACTTAGAGAAAGAGTGAGATGTTATATATACAACATCTCTAACCCTTACATTCTATTTGTCTGTTATTGTGTATGTGACTGTTTCTTAAACATTTCTGCACAATACTTCTTTTCATCTGAGAAACTTTTATGTGAAGCTGGGTATATAGAAATATAAAATTGGTATACAAATCAAACTGATAATAAATCATAAAGAAATTTATTTCAAAACAATGCTTTGTTGCATAAAATTTTACCATATATTAAAAATGAAAGAAAATTTATAAAGTAATTAAGATGGATTGTTTGTTTAGTTATATATAAAGAATTAAATGTTTGTGGAATATTTGATATTGCAGAACATAGAGCATCTTCAACATTTTTTCAGAGTTGATTGACATTTTGATATTATAATCATCAATGCTGAAAACATCACTTTGCATAAACAGATAGTACAAAATGGCAGAAGTATGTTTAAGGGCCATTTTAGAAATTCTTGGGGTGTGCCTTAGCACCACCAGGGGAATTTCCAGACACCAGTGCTGCTGGCCACCAGCTGCTCAGCCTGCCTAAGATGTAGCTGAGAGGCACAGAGGTGGAAACCTGAAGTTATCAGACCACCCCTCCCCCACAGGTTACTCTGTGATCCTCAGGGTAACTCAGAGGAAACACTGAGAGTCCTGGCCTTGGCCTCAGTCTAGATAGCCAGAGACTACAGCACACAAAGTTAATAACCAAAACTCTACCTCCCAGCCTGAGAAGCACGGTACATCTGTACCCCAGAAGCAGATATCCACTCTAAAAATTCATGTCATAAACAATCACAATGGGAAAGAAGGAATCTATAAAATCAAGAATGATATGATATGCTCATAGTGAGCAAGAACAACCAAATTCAGAGGACAACGTGAACTCTTTACTCACACCTGAGACCAAAGAAGAAAATATGAACTGGTCTCAAGCCCAAAAAAGCATTCTTGGAGGAGTGGAAAAAAGATTTTAAAAGACAAATTATAGAGGTAGACGATAAATTTAAATCTATAGTGACCAAATTGGAAAAAAAATCTCACTGAAGAAAACAAATCATTAAAAAAGTAAAATTGGTGAACTGGGACAGGAGGTTCAAAATCTAACTGGAGAAAATATTTCCCTAAAAATTAAAACTGAACATATGGAAAAGGAGCTTCAAAAACTAACCAAGGAAAATAATTCATTAAAAATTAGAATCAGTCAAATTGAAACTAAGGACTCTTTGATGTATCAAGAGCCAGTCAAACAAAACATAAAGATTAAAAAAATTAGAAAAAAGTATAAAATATCTCACTGGAAAAACAATTGACCTGGAGATCAGATACAGGAGAGATAACCTAAGAATTATTGGTCTAACAGAAAGCCATGATGAAAAAAAGCAGCCTGGACAACATCCTCCAAGAGATTGTCAAAGAAAACTGTCCTGAGGTCCTAGAATCAGAAGGTAAAACAGTTACTGAAAGAATTCACCAGACTTCTCCTGAAAGAGATCCCAAATTAAAAACTCCAAGAAATATTGTAGCCAAATGACAGAGTTACAAAGCCAAAGAAAAAATACTGTGACCAGCCAAAAAGAAACAATTCAAATATTGTGGAATCCAGTGAAGATTACACTGGACCTAGCAGATTCTACATTAAAAGACTGGAGGGATTGAAATTTGATATTTCATAAGGCAAAAGAGTTAGGACTACAACCAAGAACCAACTAACCAGCAAAACTGAGCATAATCTTTCAGGCAAGTAGATGGTCATTTAATGAAATAAGGGACTTCCCAATAAAACTAGCAGAAACCATATGATTATCTCAATAGATGCAGAAAAGTCTTTTCACAAAATACAACATCCATTCCTATTAAAAATGCTAGAAAGTATAGGAATAAATGGAGTCTTCCTTAAAGTAATAAGTAGCATCTATTATAGATAATGGGGACAAGCTGGAAGCATTTCCAATAAGATCAGGGTGAAACAAGGATGTCCACTATCACCCCTTTTATTCAATTCGGTACTACAAATTTTAGCAGTAGCAATTAGAGAAGAAAAAGAAATTGAAGGAATCAAATTAGGCAAAGAAGAGACCGAGCTATCACTCTTTGCAGATAATATGATGATATACTTAGAGAATCCTAGAGAATCAAGTAAAAACCTACTTGAGACAATAAATAAATTTGGCACAGTTTCAAGATATGAAATAAACCCACATAAACCCTCAGCATTCCTATATGTTTCTAATGAAATCCAACAGCAAGAAATAGAAAGAGAAATCCCATTTAAAGTTACTGTAGATATTATAAAATATTTGGGAATCTACCTGCCAAAACCTAGGACCTATATGAACAAAACATTTTTCACACAAATAAAGTCAGATTTAACTCATTGGACAAACATCAATTGCTCATGGCTGAGTTGAACTAATATAATTAAAATGACAATTTTACCTCAGTTAAATTGCATATTTGGTGCCATACCAATCAATCTACCAAAAATTACCTTATTAGAGCTAGAAAAAAAATACTAACAAAATTCATTTTAAAGAACAAAAGGTCCAGAATATCCAGGGAAATAATGAAAAGAAATACTAGGGAAGGTGGCCTAGCCATACCAGATTTTAATCTGCATTATAAAGCAGCAGTCATAAAAACTACTTGGTACTGGCTGAGGAATAGAGTAGTGCATTAATGGAATAGATTGGGTACACAAGACTGAACAGTCAATGACTATTGTAATCTACTGTTTGATAAACCCAAAGACCCCAGGTTTGGGGATAAGAACTCACTATTTGACAAAAACTCTTGGCAAAACTGGAATATATTATGGCAGAAACTAGGCATAGGCCATTATCTAACACGATATACCAAAATCAAGTCTAAACGGATGTATGGTCTAGGTATAAAGGCTGATACTGTAAGCAATCTGGGAAAGCAAGGAATAGTTTACCTGTCAGATTTATGGAGAAGGGAAGACTTTATAACCAAACAAGAATTAGAGAGCATCATAAAATGCAAAATGGATAATCTTGGTTACATTAAACTGAAAAGTTTCCATATTAAAAAAAAAGTCAATGTAACCAAGATTAAGAGGGAAGTGGAAAACTGGGAAAGAATTTTTTACAACCAGTGTCTCTGATAAAGGCCTCATTTGTAAAAAGTACAGATAATTGAGTCAAAATTATAAGAATATAAGTTATTACCCAATTTATAAATGGTCAAAGGATATGAACAGGCAATTTTCAGAGGTACAAATTAAAGATATCTATCAGCACATGAAAAAATGCTCTAAATTACTGTGAATTAGAGAAATGCAAATCAAAGCAACTTTGAGGTACCACATCTCATCTGTCATATTGGCTAAGATGACAAAACAGGAAAATGACAAATGCCGGAAAGGATGTGGGAAAATTGGAACACTAATGCATTGTTGGTAGAATTGTGAACTGATTCAACAATTCTGGAGAACAATTTGGAACTACGCCCAAAGAATTATAAATAATTGTATACTCGTTGACCCAGTAATACCACTTCTAGGGTTGTATCCCAAAGAGATCATAGAATTGAGAGGAAGATCCATATGTACACACATATTTATTGCAGATCTATTTGTTGTGGCAAAGAATTGGAAATTAAGGGGATGCCCATCGATTGGGGAATGGCTAAACAAGTTGTGGTATATGGATGTAATGGAACACTATTGTGGTATAAGAAATAAGGAGCAGACAGGCTCATATTTACCTGGAGAGACTTATACAAACTGATGCTGAGTTAGAAGAGCAGAACCAGGAAAAATTTGTACACAATTACAGACTCAACGTATGTGTGATGATCAACTTTGATAGACTGGACTCTTCTCAACAATACTAAGTTATAAGACAACTCCCAAAGCCTCATGATGGAAGGAGATATCTACATTCACATGAAGAACTAGAAAGAACAGAGTTTGAATGGAGACTGAAGTAAACTACCTGCTCTCTTTCTTTTTCTTGTTTGGTTTTGTTTCCTCTTTCCTATTGTTCATTCTATCAGTTACAATCCTTCTTTACAACCTGACTAATATCTAATGTGAAAATATTTGCAGATACTATACTTGATTGCATGCCACCATGGGGGGGAGGCGGTGCAGAGGAGATGGAAGTGGAGAAAATTTGAAACTCAAGGGATTGTGCAACTGAATCTTGTAAACTAAAAGTAAACAAACAAATTAATAAAGAGAAACAAATAAAAAAAAGTTTTTAAAAGAATAAAAAAAATAAATTATTGGAAATCTGTCCTAATCCCGAGCCAAAATTAATTTAACAATTTTGTATGTATAGTAAAAACACTGCAGTTCATAACATACAACTGTCTAGAGCCTGAGCCGAAGCAGCGTTCAATGGCAGTTCATTGGCAATGCATGGTATAACAGCATGTGCGGGACAAAATGTTCATGCTGGGTGTTCAGAACCAAAGATGCAGTGAATTTGCACAATGCAACATAGGCAAGTGCTACCCAAATCACCTTGGATTCATTGTGCATTTGATTTTGAATTTATTTTTGGTCATTGCACATTTAGAAACCTTTCACTGTTGCCAATTTTTGTGACCCTCACATTCAGTTACTCAAATCCTTGTGGGGTTACAACCCTCAGTTTAAGAAGTGTTGGTTTAAGTTATGCTTTTGTCAAAGAGGTGGAGGCAGAGAGGGAAGGGATAACTAGATAATATAGCATTCCCAAATTTTTAGTATAGTTTCAAGGTGTTAAAAGTTTAATGTGATTTCATCCATGTGATTATATGAATGTGAAATATATGGTCTTTCAAAAAGTATAAAAATATGGAATATTGTGTGTCCCCAAAGTCTCAGTAGTATTTTAAGCTATTAAAATTTAAAAGCTAAAAATTAAAAATAGCTTCTTTAAGCTGTTACAGCTTAAAATTTCACTAAGATCTTGGAAATACTTTTTTTCTTGGAAATATATTTTTCATTTATATAGTACTTTATAGTGCCCTAAGCAGTCTACAGAGAGGTTTCCTTAAGGCAGCACTCTGAGGTAGTGTTGGCCTATTATCAGGCCAAATATGGTCCCAGGGCCATAGAGTTAGAGCTGGAAGGCATCTCAGAGGTCAAACTGCCAACTCCCTTATTTTGCAGATGAGGAGAGTGAGGCCCAGTCTGGGATGTGATTTGCCCAAATTTGAAAAGATTAAATGCCTCAGAGCCAGGGTTTAAACTCAGGCCCTCTCATTCTAGATCCAGGAATCTGAGGAAATGTTAAGCTTGGGGAGAGAAAGTTTGTGATTTCTCCACAATTACATAACAAGGAAATTGCAATGGAATTTTGTTAAACATTTCCCAAATGCATTTTAGTGTGGTTCTGACTGTACTCTGCAGTGTTGGTGTTTGACACCACTATGGATATAGCTCTGTAATTAAAATGAAATAAGACCTGAGTTCAAATCCTGCTTTCAACATTTACTGACTATGTGAACCTGGGAAAATTAATTTATTTCCCTTCGTCTCAGTTTCCTCATGTGTAAATGGGGATAATGACATCTACTTCACAGGAATGAGTACGTAAAGCATTTTTCAAATACTACAATATTACATAAGTTGTCCCAAAATTCTTAATTCTTTACACTGTAATAAATTAAAACCAGACTTACTATTAGTGATATTAAATAAAGAAGAGGATTCAGAGCTAAGCCAAACTGCTGTGAAACTTTGATCATTTCTACAGTTATCCTGTTTTTTCTTCCTCTCAACTCAACCACACCATGCACTCCAGTGGTGACATCAAGGAAAGAACTACTGACTTCGAGTCAAAAGTCTGAAGTTAGAATTTTGATACCTCCAGTACTCTAGGGAAGATCTTTCACCTTCCTAGATAGATAGTAAGAGAGGGGGACAGGGCAGAAGACACTCTGAGTAGTACCCCATCCTCTCAAAGAGTCTCTGCTCCTTGAATGTTCTTTTACATTTATCCTTCAAATATATTACTGTTTTCTGACTCCCTTCCCATTCAAGACTGAACAATTATAAAGCATTTAAGTATAACACTATTCCAGTGGAATGTGAACTCCTAAAGGGAAGGGTTCATTTCATTGTTTGTGTAACAAGTGGATAGCAATGTCCCTGGCACATAGCAAGTGTGTGAAGAATTACTGTGTTAAATTGAATCTCACTTATATAAAAGTCAAGGATTGAGTTATTCAGATATGATAGAAATGGATAAAATAAAGGGGGAGAGGGAAACTTCAACAAACTCAAACTTATTAAGCACCCACTATGTGTCAGATGTTATGGTACTGGTAGGTACTGGGAATCCAAATCAAAGTGAATTTTTTTTTTCTTTTTGCCAAAAAAAAGGCAGCAACAACAAAATACCCTGAAGAAAACAAAGAGAAGTTTGGAAGAGGACCAAAACAGGGCAATTTTGTTACGACTTTATTGAATTCAATATGCTTTTTTGAAATAAATAAAATGTACATAACAACTTCAAATTTTCACCCAGCAATTTTTTTTCTTTATCAGAATATTTAAATTCATTGATGATTCTAAAGTTCATAATAAAAAATAAAAACAAAAAATCCAAGGGTATATTTATGCGAACAAAGTGAACAAGATGATTATGGGAAAAGAAGTCTTACATGACACAATTTCACTCAGGTCCTTCACCTTCTTAAGGGATAGTCATGCTTATCAATTCGTGTGCTCACAGCAACCTTTCATCAGCAGTACTCTAGTCTGGTTCTATCCCCCTCAATAATACTCAAGTGGTTGAACTTTAAGCATTTCTGCATGTTTCCAAAAGTTATGTTATTTACCTTAAGTTTTTCTTATACTATCAGATAGTTTGATATTTCATAAATGCCATGTAAGCAATGGAGTTAAAAAGTATTACAGAGCTCCCATTTGCTTAGAGAATCAAAGTGATTTATTAATTAACATTTCAATGCTTCAGAAAGTATCCAAGCTTATCTAATAACATAGAAAGTGCTTAAATTGTAGACAGAATAGGAAACTACATGTAAATGGGGGTTAGGGTGCCAGAGAGCATAAAGTCACTCTAATACTGGTTAAATGGAAAGAAATATGGTGATAAAAGTCATGAAAAAGTCTATGTTAAAGGCAAAGACTTTAGGAAAGGAGGTTAATGAGTTATTTTAAAATGTAATATTTTATAATAATTCAACAAATATACATTGATATTTAATAAATATATTTAGACTGACACTATATTTCCTAGAATAATTTTCCCCTCAGAAAGAAAACAGGGTATAGTGGGTAGGAGGTTGATTCTAAAGTCAGTAATAGTGCAGTTCAGGTCTGGCTTCTCATACTTACTAGCTATATTATCCTGTACAAGTCACCTAACTTTTCCATGGCCCAGGAAAACTCTGAGGTTCGGAAGAATGGTTAAGTACCACAGATGGGGGGGGGGACAGAATCAAGATGGAGGAGTAAAACAAGACTTCCCCATGGTTCCAGCTTCTACTTCCTCCAATACATGTAAAAAAAAAAGACTCTAAACAAATTTTAGAGCTACAGAATCCACAAAGTGACAGAGAGAAACAAATTTCCCACTGAAGGTAGCTCAGCAGGCCTGCAGGAAGGGTCTATCACACCATGCTGGGAGCCAAGCCCAGTCCCATATGAGCCATGGGCTTTTAGCCCCAGGGCAGCCCTGACCAGCAGCAGCCAGAGGAGACTTAGGGAGAGTGAATTACCAGCAGCTGTGTTGGTTTCCAGACTTCTAAACCTAAAAATGACAAAGAGCAAGTAAAAGGTCAATTGGGAACTCTGCTGAAAGAGGGGACCGGAAGAGCACAGTATGGTCCCTGCCCCCATGGCAAGAAGTGGTGGAGGCACAGTGGCCCCAGCTACTGCTCCACAGCTGCCTCTAGCGCACCTAGCCTAAATATTGTAGGGGGAACAAACTACCATTCAGAGGGTAATCACTCTTGCTTTGACCTCTTGGATCTGGATTGCAGTCTTGGGTGTAAGTCCTGGGGTGTATGGCCAGGTGCCAAAGCTTGCAGGGACTGCAGAGAGGGCACACTTCCAAGTGCTCCAGCAGCTGCAAAACCCCCAGCAATTTGTGATAAAGCTCTCTACTCTGAAAGCAGAGTTCTACCGTGGCAAAGAGTTCAAAAGTCAGGTAATTGACTGGCAACATGAGCAAGAAGAGGAAATGCAATCCTACCATAGATTCCTTTTGTGGGGACAAAAGGGATGAAAGCATGGAACAGGAGAGAAGACAATGAAGTCAGAACTCCTGAATCAAAAGCTCCCCAGAAAAATATGAATTGGTTATAGGCCATGGAGGAGCTCAAGAAGGATTTTGAAAACCAAGTAAGAGAAGAGGAGGAAAAATTAGGAAGAGAAATGAGAGTAATGTAAGAAAATCAAGAAAAGCAAGTCAACAGCCTTATTGAAGAAAATTATACCTTAAAAATAGATTAATTCAAATAGTAAAAGAGGCCTGAAAAGCCAATGAGGAGAAGAATGCCTTAAAAAAACTGCATTTGCCAGATGGAAAAGGAATTTCAAAAACTCACTGAAGAGAATAATTCCTTCAAAATTAATTCAGAGCAAATGGAAGCTAATCACTTTTTGAGAAATCAAGATATTATAAAGCAGATACAAACAAATGAAAGAATAGAAGGCAATGTGAAATGTCTCGCTGGAATACCCACTGACTTGGAGAGCAGATCCAGGAAAGATAATTTAAAAATTTAAAAATTATTGGACTACTTGAAAACGATAACCAAAAAAGAGTCTAGATACCATCTTTCAAGAAATTCTCAAGCAAAATTGCCCTGATATTCTAGAACCAGAAGGTAAAATAGAAATTGAAAGAATTCGCCTATCACCTCTTGAAAAAGATCCCCAAAAGAAAACTCCTAGGAATATATTATAGGCAAATTCCAGAGTTCCCAGGTCAAGGAGAAAATACTGCAAGCAGTCATGAAGAAACAATTTGAGCATTGTAGAAACACAATCAAGATAACACAAGATCTAGCAGCTTCTACATTAAGGGATCAAAAGCCTTGGAATATGATATTCTCGAGGTCAAAGGAGCTAGGATTAAAACTAAGAATCACCTACCCAGAAAAACTGAGTATAATGCTTCAGGGGAAAACATGATTATTCAATGAAATAGATGATTTTCAAGCATTCTTGATGAAAAAAAAAACAGAGTTGTACAGAAAATTTGACTTTCAAATACAAGAAGCAAGAGAAGCATGAGATGGTAAATAGGGAAAAGAAATCATAAGGAACTTGTTAAAGTTGAACTATTTACATTCCTACATGAAAAAAATGATAATTGTAACTCATAAAACTTTTCTCAGTATAACGACAGTTGAAGAGAATATATATATATGTGTATATATATGCATACATACATATATATGTATGTATAGGAAGGTGTGTGTGCATATATATATATATATATATATCTGAAGGTGTGCTTATATATGTATATGTAAACATAGAGCACACAGGATGAGTTGAATATGAAGGGATGATATCTAAAAATAAAATTAAGAGGTGAGAGGGGAATATATTGGGAGGAGAAAGGGAGAGATAGATTAGGGTAAATTATATCATATAAAAGAGGCAAGTGGTGGTGGGTGAGGAGGGAAGAAGGGGAAAAATCAGGAACTCAAAGTTTTAAAAACAAATGTGCATAAAAAATTGTTGTGTTTTTTTTTTACCTGCAACTGGGAAATAATATATACAGGCACCAGGGTATAGAAATCCGTCTTGCCTTATTAGAAAGTTAGGAAGGTAATGGGGGAGGATATGAGAGAGAACAGATTGGAGGAAGCAGTATTCTGTAGGCTAGCTATTTTGGGGGTGTGGTAGGGGAAAAGTGGGGAGAAAAATTTGTAACTCAAAATTTTGTGGAAATTAATGTTGGAAACTAAAAATTAATAAATTGGATTTTTTTCTTTAAAAAAATATCCCATAGATGGAAGGTGTGTTTGCCTCACATAAAAGAAATCACAGCCAGTATCACAGATAGACAGGCAGTCAGATAAGTAAATAAATGGATGGATAGATAGATAGATAGATAGATAGATAGATTAGATAGATAGATAGATAGACAGACAGATAGATAGGTAGGCAGATAGATAGATAGATGAGCAGATAGGTAATGACAAGCAAATTAATGACAGTCCAATAAAGAAACTTCATTGTACCATACATATTTTCTAATATCTGTCATGGTTAAGAACTGAACCCAGGTGTTCCTAATTCCAAGGCCACCTCTCTACCATTTTCTGCTGGAACATTTGTATATCACCTATCCACACAAAAGTCCCATTTGGCAATAGCAGGGGTGGGGAGCCTGTGGCCTCAAGGCCACATGTGGCCCTCTAGGTCCTCAAGTGTGACCCTTTGACTGACTCCAAACTTCATGGAACAAATCCCCTTAATAAAAAGGGATTAAAAATCTGTATAACTTGAACTTAGTCAAAAGGCCTCACCCAAGGACCTAGAAGGTGATATGTGGTCTTGAAACTACAGGTTCCCCACCCCTGGTTACTACACATATTACCAGGTCTCATGTCAATGTTGGGTCTCAGGACATGAACTGTGCATTTACTCAGAGGCAATTGGCTGATCACCTCAGGTGTTTACAATCACTGTTCTTCTTAGTTTGAGTCAAAGGGTTTCAATAGGAACAGACAAGAGCATCCAGGGACAGGAACTAAGTTAAAGCAAATAAAAATAGGAAGCAAAATTCAGTATTTACCATGTGAGTTTACTGAAGTCAACCCAAATTACTTTTTCTTCATCTTTGAAGCCAACTAAAGTCCTTTGAAAAAGATTTCTCACCCAGCCAGTTCAAACTGGAACAAAATGAGAAGGCTGCACTGCTCTCTCTCGCTCTCTCTCAAAGCAACATTTGATTTGGTTGGAGACCCAGTCCGCATGCTTTAGGAAAAATATAGTATTTCTTCCCTTATTTGTGCATCCATGCAAAGACTAGTTGAAGGAACTGGAGTTATTGACCCTGGAGAGGACTTAGTAGAAGGCAGAATGTTAGTCTTAAGTATTTGAAAAATTGGCTTGTAGAAAATGGATTAAATTCATTATGCTTGGCCCCAGAGGATTGAATCAGTAGCAATGAATGGAAACTGCAGAGAATCACCTTTTGACTCAACACTAGGAGACAGGGAAAGAATATGTTCTAATGGAACACTCTAAAAATAAGAAAGTAGGGGCGGCTAGGTGGCACAGTGAGTAAAGGTCTGGTCCCATAGTCAGGAGGAACTGAGTTCAGTTCCAGCCTCAGACACTTAACACCCACACAAAGACCTTGGGCAAGTTACTTAACTGCAATTGCCCTCCAAAAGGCCAAAAAAAAAAATAAGAAAGTAAAATTTGCTCATTCGGGTGAACTTCCTTCACAGTTCTTCAAAAAGAGATTGGAGGATCCTTTTTCTGGGATATTGTAGAGGGAATTTGTTTTCAGGTACAGATTGTATTAAAGGATTGAAAGCTACTCTTCTGACTCTGAGATTCTCTGGATCCAATAACCTCTGTCTTCTCTTTTCAAATCTTGGAAACTATAAAGGTATGAGGCAAACAACGGTTCATATGGAACTTAGGTGAATGGAAGCTGTTGACATTTATGATTTGCTCCATGTTTTCCATATCCTAAAGAAAAATATTTCCCTGATAATATAGTTTACTTTTGTGCTCCTTTTAATTTTCCCCATTACTTAAATGTTGCAGCAAATCCATATCTGCCATGCAGATATCTCCATTGTCCTCCAATGCTCATTTTCAGTTCTTCAGAGAGTATTGTTTTCTTTGTCTTGTAGTCATGCAACATGAATAAAAATATAGGTAAATCAATAGATAAGAAAATCAATAATTGAATGAATGGATGAATGAATAAATAGGTAAGTGAATAAATAAATAAAAGGATGGGCACTTAGATAGACGTATGGATTGATGAATTGTTAAAATGGAATAGAATATTAATATTAGAAATACAGGCCTAATTAACAAAACCAGAACAAGAAAAAAACATTTGCTGGGGAATGGGGTAAGGGATGGGGGAGAAATCTTTTTGAATAGCTAACAAGGGTCTGATAGCTAAGATAGGCAAGGAACCAACATAATTTTACAATACTATTACACTTTCCTCAATATATAAGTGGTAAAAGTATTTGAACAATGGTTAATTGTGAATAATTTTTAATAAGCACACGAATGAATGCTTCAAATCACTGAAAATGAGAAGTAGGCAAACAAAACAAATCTGAGGTTTCAGCTCATATTTGGTACATTGGCAAAGATGACAAATGGATGGGACTATTCAATGGTGGAAAAGGGCATGGATTATGGAAAGAGTGTCATTGTAGTACACTGTCATGGAGTAGAGTATTACTCCAACAATTCTGAAAAGCAATCTGGAATTACCATAAGAAAGTGGCTTTATATTATTATTATTAGATATATATGCCAACATGGCATATAAGGGACTATACACACCAGAATATTTTTTACTTCTTTTCAATGTATCAAACAACTGGAAATAGTGTAGCTGCCCTTTGGTTAGGGGAAAGCTAAAAAATTGTGACATATGGATGAAATATTACTGTGCTATAAGAAATGATGAAAATTATTACATAGAATCATGGGAAGGCTTATGTGTACTGATCTAAAGTGATGCAAGGTGATATATACTGTTACCACAGCAATGAACTGGATACAATAAAATGAAACCATCAAAAATGAATGTTAAAAAATATGATGAAACAAACAAACAAAATATGATGACAAAATTTTGCCCCAAAGATGAATATAATTCTTTCCCTTCTTCTTAGGAATTGGGATTATTGATGTAGAATATTGTATATAATTCTGGAGTTGGCTAATGATTAGTTTTATTGAGCTTTTGTTTTTAACCCTACTCTTTTCAATTATTATAAGAGATGCATTGGTAGGTAAGATTTAAAAAAAAAGCATTTTAAAAGGAAAATAATATTTTGCATGGAAAAGGGAAAAAAAAACTTAACTTCTAGGAGAATCTCCAAGTATGGCCAGAAGAAAGGATGAGAGTAAAACAGTATTAGAGTTGATAGAAGGAAAGACAGAGTGTTTTACCTGAATTTTCTTAATATCAGGGGAAACCAAGAAAATCGTCCAGTACATGAAATGTGAGAGTTGGTATGGTGAGCTGGGGATAAAACAAAAGTTGTGCCTGATGCACTGATATGGTGCATAACTGAAAAGGATCATAATTCAAGCCTTTCATTTGACAGATGAGGAAACTGAAGGCTAAATCAGCTAAATGATTTGAACAAAGACTCACAGAGAGAGTCAGACACAGCAACTGAACCCAGGTCCCCTGAGGCCAGAATCAATGCTATTTCCTCTGTACCATAAGAATTGACAAGATGCCTAGCCTTACTTCTGAAATAACAACAACAAACAACAAAACTACTCACCAGTTGAGATATTATATCACAATACAAAAATAAACGTGCAGAAAGAACATAAGGGACAATTTGTACCTGACATTTCGTGGAATGCTTGGGTTATATACTCCCTGTGTGAGGATACTAGGGACTTGATTTCCCTTCCAATTTTCAGGACCTGCCCTTGCAGTTCCATTTGCCAAAGTTTCCTTGTGATGACTGCCAATTCTTGGGCTCATCATCATCTCTTTTCCAGACTTGACAGAGAAATCCAGCAAGGGGAATACATGGTCTGATTTGAATGAGATAAAAACACCATATTAAAAGGACTTCTTGGCTCTACATAAGCAAAGTTCTATGGAGTGGAAGAGGAGAAGTGAGGGGGGAACTCTGTGGGGATAGAAATGTTAGGGCACCACCATGTGTTCTCATGGTTTCTCAGTTGAACTTATATTGTATTATATAATGCCTAGATGTTCACCAATTATCTATTTTCTTTCCAAGTTCAGTTCCAAAAGGTCTAGTCTGGGTTGGAGAGGATTCTTTTATTAATAAGTTAATGTTACTTAGAGTGATTGCCAACATTTGCAATAGAAAGCTATTGGGAATTTTCTCTTCCTTTTCTTGACAAGTTCTTTTCTTTGCACATGCTAGTCTGACCCAGCTACACCTTCCCAAGTCACTGAAGGAAAGTAGGAACTGTTTTGTTTTTGTTTCGTTTTATTTTTTTTTTTTGCTTTTCATTTTCTGAACACACTTTTGACTTCAATTTAATTCAATATCTGTTGGATGTTTACTACGTTCAATATGTTTAAACAGAGGTGTCCATAGTGTTGTAAGTTGAACCTGATTCAAGCCAGTCTGGTGTTTCAGGTCGAGAACTGGAACAAAATGAAATGCTCAAAGATTAGATAACAGTTAGTTAGCAAAGGGAGGATCATTGACCATAAAAGGAAAAGGATATTCAGCAAAGTAAAGTTACCGATTTGGGGGAGTGTAGCCTCCCTGCTTCCTTGTTGACCATATCTGTGTGTTGGTCAAGCCTTTGGGTGAACCACTATTGTCTACTGCCTTTTGTATTTAGGCTAATAGAAAACTATGCTAATTGCCACCGTCTCCTGAGCCAATTGATTCTGAAGGATAGTTTCAATATCTTTTAAAGAAAAACCAGCTAAACCTACATAGCAGATATTGCTTCTACCACACCTGGATTCTTTCAAATGCTGCACATGCTACTTTCTATATGAATACTTTCATGAGCATTTCAGTGGATAGCTCTTTTTTCCTTGAAAGAACTTTATATTTATTTTGTGAACTGTTTTGCATTTACTTATCTTATAAATGTAATTAGCTCACACACAAAATATAAACAACATGAGGGCTGACAATTGATTTTTTTAATAAATGCTTCTTTCACTTAATTTGCTTCTAAGAAGAAAATATGTTCCCTGCCCTGAAGGAGCTTATATTAGGCTGGGATGATACAACATGTGAGTACATAAGTATATACATGAACACTTGAGGAGGAAGAGATGATTAAGAAGCAGAGGCATCTGGAAAGGCTTCACATAGGTAGAACTTTGAAGAAAGATTACCTCTAAGACATGAAAGTGAGAACTGAATACATGCCATTTATAGAAAGCAAACAGTGCAAAGTGATGGAGATGGGAAGTGGATTGGCATGTCTTGGGAACAATAATCAGGGCACTTTGGTTAGACAATGGAAGGACAGAAAAAAGAAAGGAAGGAATAGAGGAGGGAGGGAGGAAGGAAACAGCTCCGGTGACTCCAAACTCAGCATTCTTCCCACAGCAATATGTAATGAAGTGGGAAAAGTTCCAGATTGGGAGAACAAAGACCCGAGTTCAAATATGCTGCTTATTGTTGTATGACCTTGGGCAAGTCATTTAACCTCTATGACTCTGTTTCATCATTTGTAAACTGAAGAGAGAGGAATCCAAGATCTGTAAGCACACATCCAGTTCTGAATCCTATGATCCTGTATGCAGAGGAAAAAGGTGAGATAATAAAGTCCATATTTTATCATGAATTAACATTTTACTCTTTGCTTTTTGACATTTCTTCAGTATACCAATATCTCTGTTAGATCACTGATATGAACTCCTTCTTAATTATGAAACCCATCAACATTACACCATGTTGAAAGATGATGGACTTAGGGCTCAAAGTGAGATACATGCATAAATATGCACATATATGCACATATATACTTATATATCTATCTATATCTATAGATATATAATATCTATCTATCTATCTATACTTATATGTCTATATCTATTTACCTATCTTTCTATCTTTATGTGGCCAATGTAGGAATTTATTTGGCTTGACAATGTTTGCTAGAAGCTTTTCTTTCCTTTTTTTCTCAATGGGACAACAAGATGGAAAGAAAATGCATTATTATTAACTAAAAATAATTTTAATTTTTAAAATTCACACCATGATAATTCACATTAATTCGTAAAGCAGTCAGACAGAAAATATACATCTCTATTCATTCTTCACCAATCTCCATTTATTATTATTATTTTACTTTTTTAAACAACCAAATATCTCTTACCTTCTTTTTTCTTTATGGAATTATTACCTCAATGCTAATCCAAATATAACTATATAAAATGGCACCATCATGACAATTCTCTTTCATTATTTTCATATTATATTTTGTACTATGAAGTGACATTCTAGGAAGTTCCTAATATGCATTCTCTTCTTGAAAATGAAAACATGAAGTGTCTTTCACAATGAGATCACTCGCTTCTAATTTTAAAGATACAAAGGAAAAATCCTTAAATGTAGTGTTGAAATCATATGAATTTATATTAGGTAGCAAACCAAGAAATACTAAGAGAGCTGAAGGAGAGTTAAAATAGTAAGAATGAGGCAAAGTTAGGTTATTTAACTCACAATTAGCTCCCAAAATGGGGGTAGCTTTTTTTAGACCATATTAAATAACTAGGGTTGAATGATTCAGTTCACACAAAATAGCTACTGCCTAAAACTTTTACCCTACTCTTGAATCAAAGGTTTTAGTGATGTTGAAGAAGTTTACTTTTCCCTTATTTTACACTGCTACAATTCACTCTCTAAGTTCCCAAAAGACTTGAGAAATATCACAGTGAAGCCAGATGGTGTGTTGGACTAAAATGGCACCAAATATCTCAAAGATAGCTCCCTTCCATGACACTTTGACAGCCAATGTAGATCTGGAAAGCTGGAAGAAGTTCAGAAGAACAATCTTTATTTTAGATGCTTACCTGCAACCAAATGGTCCCAACTTCTACATCCCAGGAAGCATGTCATAAGAGTTAATCACTCTTTGACTCCATGTCTACCATGTACAATGGTAACTGGAAGAATTAACCAGTGCTCTTCCCCAAACAAAACATTCTATCTATTGTTTCTGTGTCTTTGCATAGTTTATCCCCATGCTTAATTTTTTCTTTGTCTTCATCTCTGCCTCTTTGATTCTCTAATTCTCTTTAAAGCTAAACTCAAAGGAAACCTTCCTTGATTCATACCACAACCCCCATTTTTAGTGTTCTCCCTCCTCCACCCATAAATTTCTCAATTTCCAGGTAAATATCTTGTACATATTTTGTATTTATTTATCTACACTTGTATCCCTCACTGTAGACCATAAGCTCCTTGAACTTATGGACCATTTCCTTTTTTCTTTGTATCTTCTTTGCTTAACACAGTCTAGCACATAGTAAACAGCTAATAATATTTTCTGAGTTTGCAGAGTTTGTTGGTGGGAATCTCATATCTTTGGAGTATTGAAATAGGATGCATTTCCTTACTTAATTAAAAGTAATAGCAGAGGTGCAGAAATGGGATTAGTATTGGCAATACGTTTGTTCTTTATTCAAAACAAATTCAAAATATCCCTGAGAAATGATTGGAATTAAAGTCTTATTAAAGATAAGTCTGTTGCACACAATCACCCAAATGTAACATGGATACAAAGAAAAATACAAACAGTGTTTCTCATAGATACCACAAAGCTGAACATTCCTGAACTCCAAATTGGGTTAAATCGCAAGTTCTAAAAATCTAGAGATTTAATAGAAGAAATGAAAACTGTAGAACAAATATGCATCAATTGCCACTAAAGTTGTCTTGATGATGCTACAGAAAATGAACTTGAGTCACAACACTTCCATAATAATAATAAATTATTTTGAGCACTTGGACAATAAATGTTGAACATTTAACGGAAGGTTTGTGAGAAAGGATAAGAAGAAGGAGAAAGAGAAGAAAGAGGAGGCAAAAGAGAAGGAGGAGGAGGAGAAGGAGGAGGAGGAGAAGAAGAAGGAGAAGGAGAAGAAGAAGAAGAAGAAGAAAAAGAAGAAGAAGAAGAAGAAGAAGAAGAAGAAGAAGAAGAAGAAGAAGAAGAAGAAGAAGAAGAAGAAGAAGAAGAGAAAGAGAAGGAGGAGGAGGAGGAGGAAAAGGAGGAGAAGGAGAGGGAAGAAGAGGAGAGGTAAGAGGAGGAGGAGGAAGAGAATGAAGAGGAGGAGGGGAAGTGTATTATGAAATAGCATAGACAATGTTTTTAGCCTTTTCATTTAACTTCTTTCCATACCTCTACCTTTTGAAAATCCCTAAATTTTTTCATGGCTCAGTTCCTGTGTCACTTCTTTGGGTGAGTCTGTGATAATTCTTTCTGTTCATTAGTAGTCTAAGGCTAAATTACTATGCATTTATGTGGTTTATCCTACTCATACAATGTAATGTGAACTCTTGGAGGACAGGGACTCCTTTTTCTATTCCAAAGCTTGTTCTTGGAACAATGATTTAGAAAAGGTTTATTAGATGGCAGTGTATCCAATTCTAAAGTATTCGCACTATATATAGAAGAAATAACACTTTCAGCAAGTCCTCTGATGAGTCTGGTAATGGGAAGAGAAATTATGGAAATGCTGTTTGAACCCTGGCACATGTCCCTCTTGGAGTTAAGTGAAGGATATAGTAATTTTATGTGACATTATTCACATGAACAGCCTCCAAGTCCTAAGTTGGGAACCAACAAGCAGACTGTCCCTCAGCTGGGTGGCATTTGAATTGTTATCCTCAGCAGCTCCCACTGTTTTGTTTCCAAAGTTCTTTCTCTCTTTTCAAACTCTGTGAAAATCAGTCTGACTGAAAAATGACAATAGTTAGACAGAAATTCTCCTAACTTTTCCAGATTCAGCATGCACACTCAACTTGGTCCTTCCCCCGCGAAGAAAATCTTTTCTTCAAAGAAATCTGGAGAAATGTGAAGCCATGCCTGAAGTGGGCTGTTTTCCTTTACATCACTGACATTTTAGCAGTGATTACATTCAGAATTGAATTATCTTTTGTTAACTCTCAAACTCTTTTGTAAGACCATAGGATCTAGTGTGATTAAAATAAGTGACAGAGCCAGGATTCAAATTCATTTCCCTTTACTGCCAAACCCACCATTCTTTTAATGACTGATGTGGTAAAAAGGCATATTGTTCTAGGTTCTTCTGCCTAGTTTGTATCCTACAATACAATAAAGAAATGAAAGATGGAAGAGTGGTGATATTGAATATGGGACAGCATGTGGACTAGGTGAAAAAGAAAAGAAGAGAGAAAATGATTCCATACTAGAAAAACATGGTGTTCTTTCTTCCAAGTGGCCTCACAGAATGCTAATACCAGTTTAATACTATACAGTAGGAAAATCTTTACCCACCCCTCTCCCATCCCTACCTTGGTGGCTAGGTGGAGCATTGGATAAAGTATTGAACTTGAAGTTAGGAAGATCAAAGTTTGATACTTAAATAGAACATATGTAAGAAAATATGTAAGTAAGTAAGGCTTTAAATGCTGGGCAATGTGGAGATGCCCATAGAAATAAAAGTCATTAAGCTTGCCAAAATTGATAGTGAGCCCCATGAACTAGCAGAGTAACCATTATAACCAGCAAGCCTTTTGAAGCTCCTTGTATATTTTTTAAAGGGAAGAGAATTTGAATCTTTTTTTTATTAAAGTCCATTTAGATGAGAAGTAATGCAAGCCATTTATTTTAAATTACAGATAGCTCATTTAATAAAAATTCAAAATCTGCCTTGCTCTTTGTCTCCAAAAGATTATTTCCATGTGTTGTAATTCATCATAGTATAGTTGTTTGAAAATTAAAATCATAAAACTTTAGTTGGTTGTTTGTCTGAATGGTGGCAATGACTGTCTCAGTGGGTGGCTGCAAATGCTGGAAAAAGTCATTGTCAAGATATGCAGACAGAATAAATACTATTTACTAAAGGATAATGAATAAGAGCTAATAATAGACTTATTGTTACAAGAAAAAAATTATCTCCCTGGGAGCCACATCTACAGTTAGTGTCAGTATACTTAACATGCACATGTTTTCACTATAAACCACTCTAGTGTCCTTCTGGACAAGAAACAGTACACAACATGTCTTGTGTTTCCATCCATCTGTGTTGTGTTACATGTGGTATTAAATCAGTATGATGGTCCTGGATAGAGCTGCCTTGTGTTTATTTGTAGCATGAATAGAGACATCATTAAAATCAATGAAATACATAATCCAAAAAGATGGACTGGTCACAGAGAGGAAAGCAAGTAATGGATAGTCCATGTGAACAACTGACATATTTGTGAGACCAAAAAACAAAACAAAACAAAACAAAACAAAACAGGAATGGTCTCTGGCATGCCAACTAGATGAGAACTTGTAGGTGGACATAGACAGAAGTTTTACAGGCAAGGAGGGCAAAGCTGGATAGTAATGTGTAGGAATATCAGGAACATGCATATTGATGATCTCAGAGAGCCATCTGAGTATAGATGGGGTGCATTATTTATATTGCTGGGGAACTCAAGAGAAACCTGTCCTGAAAACCATTAATTTTGAGTAGATATGAAATTGCAAGTAATATAGGATCATAGATTTTGAGCTATTGAAATCATCCCAACTTTATGGATAAGGAAACTGAGGCACAGCAAAGAAAATTTCAGTGGTTTGCCCAGTCATATGCAACTGTGTCTCTGAGGCAGGATTCAAAACCAATTCTTTTTTACTCCAAGTCTTGAACCCTTTCTACTATATTATGCTTCCTCTTAAAAAACTGACAAATCTCACAATAGAATGATATCATGGCAAGAACACTTACTGTAATTTCAAAAGACCTAAATGTGTGATTTTTTGTAAAATCTTAGGTTGAGACCCATTCTCCTACCTTTGATGGCTGGCTATGATATTGCTTTAAATGATTTTTTTGTCAAGCTCATTTTATGGTATGATAATGAGTATGGTTAAAGGAATCATGTAGTAGACTTCATGATCTTCATGGCCTCTAAGGAGTAAAGTAGAAATTCATGGATCTTCATTCCCAGCTAAAAGAAGAGTTCCATCACTGGGGATTCCACATCCCTAGCCCATTTCCCTGTACTGGAGATACCATGCCACATTCACAGTCTTTATGCCTTGTAGTACAGGGAAGAAATATAGATTCCTATGTTATGTACCACCAATAAAGTCACTGTATTCAATGCAAACAAACCACCAAATAAAGATGTTATTATTATTAGTAGTATTAAATACATACTCAAAGTTTACTCTATCTTAAAGGTGATCCTTTGATCTCCCTAACTAAATGCTTGCCTTCTTGTCATCTAAATTCTGCCTTTTCTTCAATGTCCTGCTCAAACCTGATATACTTAGTGAAACTTTCCCTGATTATACCGATCCATGATATTCACACTCACTCCCAAAATGGTTGGTGATGACTAAACATGATGCTAGACTGTGGCTATGGGAAAAGATGAGCAAGCACATGCCTAATTAGAGTAGTACCTCAGGGAACAGGAGCATTTTGGGGATAGTGTTGTTGGGTGATGTGACTGTTGGTTGGGGAGGAGAGCAGTACCTGAGATCGGACCCCTGGAGAGATTTCAGGAAATAATTTTAAGGAGGACCTGAGGCCTAGGGTAGCATTACCCACAACTCAGAATTAAAACCTGATTACAATAAAATAAAATGCTAAAAATAAAATAAAACAAAATAAAAATGAATAAACATGACAAAGAACCTGTACATAGATAGCTACTGAAGAGAAAGAAAGAAAGAAAGAAAGAAAGAAAGAAAGAAAGAAAGAAAGAAAGAAAGAAAGAAAGAAAGAAAGAAAGAAAGAAAGAAAGAAAGAAAGAAAGAGAAAGGAAGGAAGGAAGGAAGGAGGGAAGGAAGGAAGGAAGGAGGGAAGGAAGGAAGGAAGGAAGGAAGGAAGGAAGGAAGGAAGGAAGGAAGGAAGGAAGGAAGGAAGGAAGGAAAGGGAAGGAAGGAAGAAAGAAATGAAGGAAGGAAGAAAGAAATAAAAAAGAAAGAAAAGAAGGAAGAAAAAAGGAAGGGAGGAAGAAAGAAACGAAGGAAGGAAGAAAGAAAGAAAAAGAAAGGGAGGAAGAGAGAGGGAAAGAGAGAAAGAAAGTAAAAAAGGAAGGAAGGGAAGGAAGGAGGGAGGGAGTAAGGAAGGGAGAAAGGAAAGAAGGAAGGAAAGAAGGAAGGAAGAAAAGATTTCAGTTCATATTCAGAGGAAGATAATGAGGTAAAAAAGGTCACTCCTATCACAAAGAATAATGTCAAATGGTCACAATTCTGAAGACAATTCTTGGAAAAGCATAAAAAGAACTTCAAAAATCAAATAAGAAAGATAGAGAAAAAATAGGGAAAAAATAAAAGCAATCAAAAAATTATGAAAAGAAAGTTAACCAATTGGAAAATGGGGCCCAAAATCTTAAGGAAGAAAATAATTCCTTAAAATCTAGAAATGGACAAGGGGAATTGAATGACGTTATAAGACAATGAGAAATAATAAAACTAGAAAAAATGGAAATGAATTTGAAACATCTCATTAGAAAAACTATTTGGGAGAACAGATCTAGGAAAGACAATATAAGAGTTATAGGACAATCTGAAAGTTACTATCAAAAAAAGTATCTTGATACAACATTAAAAGAAATTATTAAGAAAAATTACCCTAAGTTTCTAGAAAAAAAGGGAAAAACAGGAATAGAAAAAAATCTACTGTTCACCACCTTAAAGAGATCCCAGGAGGAAAATTTACAGGAGTGTCATAGACAATTTTCAAAACTCACAGATTAAGGAGGAAATATTGCAAGCAACAAGGAAAAAAAAAGACAACTTAAATACTGAGGAGGTACAATCAGGAATTCACAGGATTCACAGAATCTACACTAAAATGCCATAGGTTGAACATTACATTTCAAAAAGCAAAAGATCTGGGGTTAAGACAGAAAAGTTGAATATATTCTTGTATGAAAAAAATGGACATTGAACAAACTGAAAGACTTTTAGGTATTTGTAACAAGAAGGACCATATCTAAAAGGAAAATCTGTTATATGAGGTTCATAAGAAATATAAGGAAAACATTAAAGACTAATTATAAGGGACTCGTTAAGGTTAAACTTTACTTGTTATATATGACATGTTATCAGTATTCTTAAGACTGTTATCATTACTAGGGTAATTTAAAGAAGAAAAGATTGGAGCTGAGTTATGTATGATGGGGTGATTCTTTAAAAAATGTAAAATAGAGCAATTATCTAATACAAATGGAAGATGAAAAAAGAGATGATACAGAAGAAACAGACTGGAGTGGAGATCTGACACTGCTGGAACCTTAGTCCCATTGTATGTGGGTTAAAGAAAGACAACAAGGGGTAGTTACGTGGCAGAGTGAATAGAGCACAGGCCCTGGAGTCATGAGGACCTGAGTTCAAATCCAGCCTCTGACACATAACACAAAAACTAGCCATGTAATCTTGGGCAAGTCACTTAACCCAATTTCCTTGCAAAAAAAAAAGCAAAGCAAAACAAAGAACAACATATTCATACATACATAAAGTCTCCTAAACTTAAAAAGAAATAAGAGGACTAGGGGACAGGTCAAGGGAGGGCCTCTTAGAAGTGTGAGTCCATTGAGATTTAGGAGTGTGGGGATAGAAGATAAGGGAGGGACTCTTAGAGGGTAAGGTATAATATGGAATAGGAGGATAAGGGGAGATGATGAAGTAACTGGGATAGGGTAAAAAGAAATACCAAGAAGGACAATACTGAGTAAAAATAGTATGGGGGTTCTACTTTGAATGTGAATGGTATGAACTCATCCATAAAACAGTATCTAGTATCACCTTATCCCCCTTCCTATGCCCCCCACAAATAACAGCTTTTTCTATAAATATTCTATATGCTTAATTATGTGCATGTTGTGTTCCCAGATAGAATATTGAAGAACAAGGAGTACTTGAACTTGGTTTTTATAGGCTAAAAGACCAGTGTTAATTTCTTGCCTCTTCCACCTAATAAATTTCTGACTCTGAGAAGGTGATCTAACCACTAGGCACTTCCATTTAAGCCTTGAAAGTATAGACAAACTGTCAATCTGCATCAGTTGAAAAAGTTTCTACCCTGAGTATTGGTCCCACTAATGAAATCACAGGTCTAAACCCAAAAATAAAAATTAAAAAGCTCTCTACACAGAGTAAGTATTTGATTAATATTTATTAGTGATGTTAATTGTTTAAAGTATGTCCTTCAATAATCATATCAAATAGCAAATTAATAAAGACTCCTCATATGACATTAGTTACTGCTTTCAAGATCTGATAAATTTCTGTGAAAAATTTAAAAATACAGTAAAGGATTTATTCATTTCAGTCAAGTATTTTTAGACTTTTGGAAATAGTGAATGGGCTTCAGTCTAGATTCATTGTACATTGCCTTTGATGAATTTACCTACTATATGCCTAGTGGAACTAAATTAGTTCTATGGAGAACTAATGTTAACATATAAAATTATCTATATAAAAGAACTAATGATGATTTCAAAATTTTTCAAAAACATAAAAGTCCATGCAATGGGATTTATGGAAAATGATCAGCACATTTCCTATGCTAAATTTCATCTGTCTACTCTTTTCAATTCTGCAGTAAAATTGGAACCACTGTTTTCTTTCATTTGGCGTCACCAGCGTTGTCTTTTGCACAATGAGAAAATCTGTAATCATTGTCTAACATCAGCTGTATTTTATGTATATAGGTAATTTTTGCAAAATATTATGATTCATTTGTAACATTCTACCCAACCCTCATAAAATTTGGTGTTAAAATTATTGAAATGTAGGGTTCTATAAGTTCACTTGAGGATAAACTTATGTTTCATATTGTAGCAGCAAGCACCCCAAGCCTCCTCAGGGTTTGCTGCCCATACAGGTTCTTAGATCTGCTTTGTTAAAGGAAAGCAACTCAAAATGGGTTAACAAGCTTACTTTAATCAGTCAAATATGTATCGTTTACCTCATTCAGGGGAAAAGGTCAGCACCCCTAATTTCAAAGTACACAGACAGAATTATCAAGACAGAAACAGATCTAGTAGACAGATTTCAAACTGTCCAACCATTACATCCATACCCAGTCAACATCTGGGTTCCAACATCTGGGTTTTTTCAAAGCCGGGGGGCTCAGGAAAACGGCTTCCCAGAATCCATATCAAATCACAGAACACTTCTCAAAGTGAGCCCCAAAACAAAGCTACACATCAGGGCTTATATAGCCTTCTCCTGGCTCGGAGAATGTAACAACCTTTTGGACCCACTGGCCAACCAAAAAGTATCAACTGAAAAACAAGCCTCCCACCCCAGGCTCCAGGTGCACTTTAGCCTAGGGGCAGGGAAGATCTTTAAATTTGCATTTCCATTACATGTATTTGTAAAGATTCAAGAAAATCAAACAGAAGAAAACTGATATAATACCTGAATTGACTATTCCTCTAGCTTGTAGGGATTCATCCAAAATTATTCCTGTCCCAACAAGTAACTGATAAAGTGCTATCCTGGAAGTATAGTATTCTGCATAATTGTCTTTTCATCAATCTATTCCAATCATCACTTTAAAAATAGGGGATATATCTGTGTACATATATATGCATACACATACATATATATATATATCTGTGTGTTTGTGTATTATATATATATATATATAAACATACAGAATATAATATAGATATGGGTATTTATTCTACATGTTTTATTCATACATTTCCCCAAAATATTTGGGCGCAATAATTAATCATAAGTTGATTCATTTGTCTGTAAAGTGGGTCACTCACCAGAGGAATAAGCTTTGGGAATTTTGTTTTCAAATTCTTATACAAGCACTTAGTGGTTTAATTTTGTATTTTGTAGAATGTAAGTTCCTTAAGGGCAGGCAGTTCGTCATTTCTGTCTCACCACTTAGCACCATACCTTAGAGATGCTTATTATGCTTATTAAATTTAATTAAATGTTTTTTTTTGAGAAATTATATGATTCAATTGGCATTTATTCAAATGGATGTCTTTACACCAGTGGCTGGGGAGTGTCTCAATGGATTTAGCATAAGACCAGCATTAGAATTGTGTCTTTGTTATCTACTACCTTGAGTGACCTTGGGCAAGTCACATAAAATGTGTCATTTTCCTTTTTATATAAAATGGGGGTGAAGAATGGATAGCTTCTAATGTCACTTCTAGCTTTTAATCTATGATTATAT
The DNA here is from genome assembly GCF_028583685.1 of Petaurus breviceps papuanus. Classification (NCBI taxonomy): domain Eukaryota; kingdom Metazoa; phylum Chordata; class Mammalia; order Diprotodontia; family Petauridae; genus Petaurus; species Petaurus breviceps. The sequence goes on along the minus strand of NW_027185889.1, from coordinate 10,562,827 downwards.
GGTTCTGTGATTTGTGTCTTCCAAAAATACCTTGTAAGTTAAAGAAAACCTTTATGGAACTTAACTCTCGTGGATTTTTAAGTATGTATTCAAGCTAATAGTACTTTCTCTTTTTTTTAAGCAATTGGGGTTAAGTAACTTGCTCAAGGTTACACAGCCAGTTATTTCTGGGTGTGATGCTAAGTATCTGAGCCTGGATTCAATCCCCGGGTCATCCTGACACTGGGGTCGGTGCTCTTACTCACTGAGCCACCTGGCTGCCCAAGCTAATGATATTTTCAAGTAAAAATCAGAATGTTCTACTGATATGGATTCACACTAGGTCAAAAGAAGAGCTTGTTGTCTTATATTAATTCATTGAGGAAGCTTTATTGGAAAATTTGGCATTAAAAATATAGGATTTTTAAAATCCTTGTCACCAATAAAATTGTTTATGAGTAAAGGGTAACAGTTTTTAAATCTGTCTCAAAACCTCAGAAATGTCACAGAGGTGGGAGAGAAAAACAAACATACTTTGATTTTTCTGAGAATGTACCCTTTAACACCTGTTTCTAAATGGATGGGTCCTTTTATCTCACTATAATTGGCATTTGTGAATTGCTATGGCATTTTCTCATTTTGTACAATGCCAAGAATACAAATATAGATTGTCCCAAAATTATCAGTGAAGCATTAAGCTTTTTTAATACCACATAGATGCTAATGCTTAGCTCCCCATTGTCCATTTTTACCTAGCTGAATTATGCTTACATCAACCACATTTTAAACAAAATTTGAAAACTCCTCTCTACCTCTGAAGGTAGTTTTTCCTCTTGACTTCCATTAATGGTTCTGTGTCACCTTGACTTAGCACTTTGGAGTCATCTCTGACTCACCCAGATAAAACTGCATATTGCCTGATAGCTCCCTTTACAAAGTAGTGGGGTGGGGTGGAGGAGAATGTGGGGCAACAGAAACTACCCTCAGACACAAATCTAGGGACTCAGATGGGGTCAGCTCTCATGAGTGGTTGCTAAACCTTGAAAAGTTTCTGCAACTTTAGTTCTATAGTTGGAATTCCTCTAGGAACAAGTTCCATTTTCAGGAAGTTATTATCTATTAGACTTTCAAATACATGATAGTACCCATCATGCTATCTTTGAATCTTACCACTTCCAGGTCAAACATACCAAGTCCTATTAACAGATATTCTGATAGCATGATATCCTGTACTCTCATTATCCTGGCCACATTGCTCCCCATTTTGTCCATGTTCTTTCTCAAATGTGGCATCTACTATAAAGCTGAACACATTGTTCTGGAACTACTCTGATGAGCAGTTGAAAAATATCACCTCCCTTGTCCTGAATATGATGTTAACATTTCTGGCTGCCATGTCAAACAGTTACTTTATACTAAACTTGTGGTTCTTGATTACACCAGGATCATTTTGTCATGGATATTTTTGACTAGTTATACCTCCTTCATCTTATACCATGAAGCTGATTAAAACAACACCAATATTTGGTTAATAGCTATACATGGATATTTTTTAAGTTTTACCTTTTCTAAATTTAATTCAGTATTCTAGTATATTGAAAAAAAAAACCTTTTATCATAACACTGCAATAAGGAAAAAGCTGTTTCCAAAATGGTAATGATGGAAAATTGGGAGAAAATAAGTATTCCATCTTCAAATTCTTGATAAAGAAAGAAAGAAAATCCAGGAATACTTTGTCATGCAATTTAGGTCAGCAAAGAGTGAAATATCTGTTTCTTCACTAAATGTTAAAGAAAAGGCTGGACAAACACTAATTTAATATATTGTGGTAGAGAAAAACATTTTTAACATGGGGTTGGATTAGATATTTACTGAGATTTCTTACTAGCCTTCAATTCTATAATATAAAGAAGGATCTTGGGACAGCTAGGTGGCACAATGAATAGAACATTGACTCTGGAGTCAGGAGGATCTGAGTTCAAATCCAGCCTCAGATACTTAACACTCACTAGCTGTGTGACCTTGGGCAAGTTACTTTACCCCAATCTCCCTGCTTTCCCCACTCCAAAAAAAAGGTGGTCCAGACTCATTTGAGGTGGCTAGGTGACACAGTAAATAGACCACTGGCCCTGGAGTCAAGAGGACCTGAGTTCAAATTCGATTTCAGACACTTGCCACACTTACTAGCTATGCGACTTTGGGCAAGTCACTTAACCTCAGTTGCCCTCCAAAAAGCAGAAGAAAGAAAGAAAGAAAGAAAGAAAGAA
>NW_027185889.1:10539063-10560480 GCF_028583685.1 Petaurus breviceps papuanus | reverse complement strand
TAGGAAGGAAGGAAGGAAGGAAGGAAGGAAGGAAGGAAGAAAGAAAGAAAGAAAGAAAGAAAGAAAGAAAGAAAGAAAGAAAGAAAGAAGAGTATCACCTAAGGCTTTAAAAGACACTAAAATACTCATAATGTTAAAATAACTTAACAGAACACATCTATAGGAAAAACACCCCTGATAAAGATGCAAATATAGATAAAAAAATTTAAAAAGCAAATAATAGACCCAAGGATATCTGGGGAAAAAACAGGATGCTTAACAAGGATGGTCCTTGAAGAACATATATACAGTCTCTCAGTATGAGATTCACAGACTTTTTCCACCTTGGTTAGAAACTATTAGTTTGTTTCTTCTGACATAATACTTAAGAACTCACTTCCATGACATTATATGACAGGTATTCTACTTCTACCTCATTGCCTACATGCTTGAAAATTTTTTTCCACCAGTTCTTCTGCCATTGCCAATGCAAAGAGATTGGAAGTCCTATACATACATACATGCAATGCATGTATGCATGCATACAAACACACATATACATAGATATATGCATGTGTACACATTATATATATATATATCTTGTAATGTGGGTGTATGCACAAGAATGTACACGGCTACACACCGAGTAAGAAGAACTACATGGAAGTGTTTTACCTTACTTCCTTGTCTTGCTTATTTCACTGTCAGCATCCCAACTACCATCTCTACTCAAACTCCAGTGCTGATAGGTGTTTTCCCACAATGGAGTGTAAGCTCTCTGAGGATAGGATTTGTCTTATTTGGTTATATTTATATCCCCAGAGGTGATCACAGAGCTAACATTGTAAATGCCTAATATCTATCTATCATCAATCTATCTATCTATCTATCTCTCTATCTATCTATCTATCTATCTCTGTCTATCTAATCGATCTACATCTATTTTCTTCATCATCATCTATCATCTGTCTCTCATGATCTATCATTTCTTTCACCTATGATCTAAGTATCTACCTATCATCTATCATCTATGTATCTACCATCTATACCTGTCTCTCAGTCTCTTTGTTTGACTCTGCTCTCCTGTCTCTATCTCTGTCTGTCTGTCTATCTGTCTCTCTCTCACTCTCTCTCTGTCTCTCTTTCTGTCTCAGTCTCTCTGTCTCCCCCTCCATATCTCTCTTTGTCTCTCAGTTTCTCTGCCTCCCTCAAAGGACAATGAACTGGCAGGAGTAGAAATTAAACAAACTTTTAGATTATATCAATAAGTCAGCAAACAATTATTAAGTGCCTACAATGTGTCAGGCACTGTGCTATGCGATAAGGAAACAAAGAAAGCAAAACTAAACTAAACTAAAATTTAAAACCCAAAACAAATAAATAAATATACAGAAAGGGAGAAAGAGAGACAGAAACAGAGACATAGTCAGATGGATGGATAGGTAGATGACTCCTGTCATTACTAAGCTTATGGTCTAATAAAGTCTATTAACATGGATTCTCAAAATCTACCAAAATCAAATATGATCCTAGTTACAAATTGTATATCTGTTGTCTGAGGGAGAATTCTTTGACCAATGTAAACCATGAGACTAACATTTCGAGAAGGGGGGGAGGGGTTTGAAGGAATTAACAAAATGAATCTAAAGAAAATTGACATTAAGAAAAGAAAAGAATTATTGAACATTCACAAGTAGGTATATCAGGCATTTAGAATTCTAGGGTCAGAAGGGAAGACAATGAGATAAACAAAGTTGTTAAGTCAGTTCTTTCATATTAGGCATGTAGCATTCAGTAAATAGGGTGAACAGTCATACTTCTCAGGACTTTTTTAATGACCCTATAGGATGATAAGACAAATTTCTCCAGAAGACAATCTAGCATGGCCATATTAAATGCAAGTAGGAGGCTCAGAGGGAAAAAAGTGTTAGGCTTGGAGTCAAGAATACTTGAGTTTGAATCTTGTCTCAGTTACTAAAGTTTAGACCCTAGACAAGTTTCTTAGTTTCAGTTTCCTCCTTCATCAAATGGGGATAATAATGGCACCTGTTTCATAGAATTGTTGTGATAGTCAAATGATAATACACATGATGGAATCTGAAAACCTTAAGGCACAAAATAATTCCTAGTTATTGTGTTGTTGTTGCCATTAATGTTTCTTGTTTTGTAGCCCTTGGAGCTAAATTTTTAAGATCTTGGGGTAAGGGGGAAGAACCAATTTATGGTTTTGCTTTTGTCTTTTTATTCTTATGCTAGCACTATACCTGAGGCATAGAAAGGATATAACAACTGTTTGTGTATTGATTGATCGATAGAAGAAAGGAGGGGTGGGAGTGACAATGCAGAATTGTTTTGTAGTCCAATGTTTTTGTTAAGAAGAAATTATTTTTGTTTTGAAGGAAGAAAAAAATAAATGAAGCAAAAGATAAAATTCTATCCATCAGTCTCAAGTTCCAAGTAGATAGAAGTGATTTCATGAGAGTGTTGATAATGTTATATTACTTGTTGCCTTCCTTGTTATTGTTTCATGACAATTCTTTTTCTTTATTTTTTTTATTTTTTCAAATGCTTTGTTAACTTCTGATTTATATCATTCATTTCTCCCAGATTTTGAGTTACAAATTTTCTCCCCATTTTTCCCCTACCCACCACCCCAAAATAGCAGGCCCACAGGATATCCCCTCCTCCAATCTGTTCTCTCCCATATTTTCTCCCATACTCCTTTCTACTTTTCCAGTGGATCTCTATGCCCCAGGGCTTGTATATCTTATTTCCCAATTACGTGTAAAATAGTATTAATAATAGTATACATATATATATATATATATATTTAAACATTTGATTTTAAAACATTGAATTCCAGATTGATTCCCTTCCTCCTTTGTCACCCACCCTTATTGGGAAGATAAGTAGTTCAGTATAGGTTGTACATGTGTGGCTAATGCAAAACAATAACATAGCAGATATATTGTAAAAGACTGACTATATTTCCCTTCCACTTATCCCACCTCCCACTTGTTCTATTCTCAACTTTGATCCCATCCCTTTTCAAAAGTGGGTGCTTCCAACTTCCCTCCCCCCCAGTCTGAACTCCCTTCCATCATCCCCCCTCTCATCCCCTTCCCCCCTGCTCTCCTTTAGGGTGAGATACCTTATTTAGTGTGTGTTTCATTCCCTCCTCAATCCAAATTCAATGGGAATAAGGTTGACGAATTCCCTTTTGCCTTCCTATTCTTCCCCTCCATTGTAACCATTTTCCCTTACCTCTTCTATAAAAGATAGTTTACCCCATTCTGTCTCTCCCCATCTCCTCTCATTATATTCCTCTCTCACCTCTTAATTTCATCTTTTAAGTATCATCCCTTCCTGTTAAGTTGGTCCTGTGCCTTATATCTGTGTATACCTGTACACATATATACACACATTCACATATGTCTTCATATGCCCATATACCCTTATATATATTTTTCTATTCCCTTCAACTACTGAGAAAAATTTCATGAGTTACAATTATTGTTTTTCCATGTAGGAATGTTAATAGTTCAACTTTGATAAGTTCCTTATGATTTCTTTTTCCTGTTTATGTTCTCAAGCTTCTCTTGCTTCTTGAATCTGAATGTCAAATTTTCTATTCAACTCTGGTTTTTTGAACAAGAATGCTTGAAAGTCCTGTATTCCACAGAATGACCATATTTTCCCCTGAAACATGATACACAGTTTTGCTGGGTAGGTGACTCTTGGTTTTAATCCCAGCTCCTTTGACCTCTGAATATCTTATTTCAAGTCCTTCGATCCCTCAGTGTAGAAGCTGCCAGATCCTGGGTTATCCCGATTGTGTTTCCACAATATTCAAATTGTTTCTTCCTGGCTGCTTGTAATATTCTCTCCTTAATCTGGGAATTCCGGAACCTGGCTATAATATTCCTAGGAGTTTTCTTTTGGGGATCTTTTTCAGGAGGTGATCGGTGGATTCTTTCAACCTCTATTTTGCCCTCTAGTTCTAAAACATCAGGGCAGTTTTCTTTGAGCACTTCCTGGAGGTTGATTTCTAGGTTCTTACTTTGATCATGGTGTTCAGGTAGTCAAATAATTTTCAAATTATCTCTCCTGGATCTCTTTTCCAGGTCAGTGCATTTTCCCATATTTGACATTTCCTTCTATTCTTTCATTTGTTTGGATCTGTTTAACAGCATCTTGATTTCTCATAAAGTCATTAGCTTCCATTTGCTCCCATCTAATTCTGAAGCAGTGATTCTCCTCATTGAGCTTTTCAGATTCTTTTTCCATTTGGCAAATTCAGCTTTTTAAAGCATTCTTCTCCTCATTACCTTTTTGAGCCTCTTTTGCCATTTGAGTTACTCTATTTTTTAAGGTGTTATTTTTCCTCAGTCAGGCTGTTGACTTTCATTTCGTAATTTTCTTGCATCGTTCTCATTTCTCTTCCCAATTTTTCCTCCACTTCTCTTACCTGCTTCTTAAGGTCCTCTATAGCCTGTAAGCAGCTCATATTTTCTGTTGAAGCTTTTGGTGCAGGAGTTCTGACTTCACTGTCTTCCTCCTTTTCCATGCCTTGCTCCTTTTTGTCCCCAAATAGGAATCAAATGTTGGAATCTTCTGTCTCCTTTGTTTCCTTTGCCTGGTGATGTCACCCCTCAGTCCCTTGACCCCTGGGCTTTTTGCACAGTAGGACTTTGCCACAAGACAGGGGAGCTTTCATCCCAAAGGCTGGGGTTTTCTCAGCTGCCAGAGATATTAGATGGGTGCCCTCTCTGAGGTCTCCACACACTCTGGCAAGGTGGACACACACCCCAGGACCTCCACCCTAGACTGCAATCCAGATCCAAGAAGGTTAAAGCAAGAGCGATTACTCCTGAGACCGGTGCTTAGTTCCCCTACACTCTGCAGGCCAGGAGCTGAAGCTGCCATGTGGTGCTGGCTGGCTGTGCCAGCGTCTCAGTGGCTTCTCACCTGGGGGCAAAAGCCAGGCACTCCCACTTACTGGGTCCCAATGTCCAGACTGCACTGACCTCTCACTTTGTCCTTCGAATCTATGTGTTGATAAATCTGGAAATGGCCACAACTGCTGCTGAACTGGAGTCCCTCAGGCGGGGGGCTGGTCAGGCCCGCCCTGGGGCTGAAGCCTGGGCATCGGGCTGGGCTTGGCTCCCAGAGCTCTACACTGGACAATTCCTGCCAGCCTTCCAGGCTATCCTCAGTGGGAGGTTAGCTTCTCTGTGTCATTTTGTGGGTTCTGCAGCTCCAAAGTTTGTTTAGAGTCCCCTTTTTACATGGATTGGGGAAGGTGGATCCAGAGCAGTGGGGAGGTCGTGCTTCTACTCCGCCATCTTGGCTCCTCCCCAGGGCTTCTAATTTCTAACTAGCATTTTCTGTGGAATTCATTTTGTTAATCAGTTATAAAAACCTAACTCTCCCATTTCACGGAACCATACCACTCAGGATTCATTTACAATCTGTCACTTAATTTATGTATTATGCCCTTACTATATGCTAAGCACTGAAGTTAGCACAGGGAATGACAAGAGAAAAATTAAACTCAAAAAAAGGGGGGGGAGAAAGGGGGAAGGCAAATCAAATTTCAATGCTCTGGTTGTTTGTTTTAATATAGGGGAAAACTGTGATTAGGAGAAAGATAAAGTCACTTTGGTGTGTTGATGTCAGATTGGAGAGGGGAGTGATAGGGAGGATGGGATTTGTCATGGTATTTCTTCTTGATTAAATAGCTAGAAAACCATCAATAGCAAGGAGCTAGCTGTACAGACTTTAAAAACAAAGGCCCATCTTTATTTCTTACCCAAGCATTTTCTTCCCCTGCACTAACATGGATATGTCGTATTCTGTTAAGCTGAATAGTTTAATGGAAAGATATAGTTCCAAAATTCAAAAAAGAAAGAAAAATATACTACTATTTTCCTCTTCCCACAATAGAGTATGTTGGAATGATTCAGTTCCAAAATGAAAAATAAAAAATTATTGAATAAAATAAGCATTTCTATAACATAGTATTAAAAAAGATGATTGAAAAGGAAACTGAAATTCTATTATGTACAACTTGCTAATTTAAACATATTATAAAGTTTTCATATAAATACTTTTTTTTTCCATTTTTGCCTACCCATCATTCTAGAGATGGTATAATGGTAATGTAATTTTGAATTGGAGGCCAGGAGCCTAGGAGCCAGGAGCCAGGAGCCAGGAGCCAGGAGCCCAGAGCCCAGGAGCCCAGGAGCCCAGAATCTGGAGCTAGGAGCCCCAGAAGCCAGGAGCCCAGGAGTCAGGAGCCCAGGTGACTGAAGCATGACAAGGATGTTGAGACTTTGTTTGCAGCTTGATTGAGCCTTGATTTCCCTGGAGCAGAAATGGTGAAGGAGCTGACATTGACCAGATCCTGTGAATGCCAGTGTGGAGCAGGATTTGCCCAGAGAGCTGGTCAAGGAACTGGGAGCTGTCTGCCATTGAACCCAGCTGACAGTATGTTGAATCTAGGTGGAATCTGGGACCATGGAAGGGGATCCAGGGAATCTGAGAACAGGCCCCAAGTCAAGATGAAGAAAAGACTTCTCCTTGGGTACTGAGTAATTATGGAATTATAGTTTACTAGTGACCTAAAGGGTGGAGGGTTTTGTGTATGATACTTAGTAAGACTTTACTAAACAAGTGACTGATTGTACTTTGAGTACTTTGATTATTGTTACTGATTAGTGACTGATTGAGTTAATCAAGACTTTGCCCCAAGAGTAAAGACTTTGACAGGACCTCCACCCTAGACTGTAATCCAGATCCAAGCAGGTTAAAGCAAGAGTTATTAGCCCTCCGATTGGTTGTTTGGTCCCTGTACAATCTGCAGGCGAGGAACGAAGCTGCCACGTGGCTGCAACTGTATGGCCTCTGTGCCTCAGCAGCTTCTCGCCCCAGGGGCAAAGTCTGACCACACTCCCGAACTACTGGATCCCAAAGTCCACACTGCAAAGACCTTTCACTTTGTCCTTAGCATCTATGCATTGATAATTCTGGAAAACTCCACAGCTTCTGGTGATCTGAAGTCCCTCAAGCTGGGGGCTGGTCAGTCCCACCCTGATGCTAAATACTTGGGCTTGAGTGTGGTTGTGGTAGGCTCCCAGAACACTGTGCTTGCCACTTACTGCCAACCTGCCGGGTTGTCCTCAGTGGGAGGTTAGCTTCTCTCTGACATTTTGTGGATTTTGTAGCTCCAAAGTTTCTTCAGAGTCACCTTTTACATGAATTGGAGGAGGTGGAAGCCAGAGCCCCATGGAAGTCTTGCTTCTACTCTGCCATCTTGACTTCACCCACTCAAAATTGTTCTTAAAACAATATTGATGTTATGGTATACAGATATCTTGGTTTTATCCATTTCACTCTTTATTATTTAATGAAAGTTTATCCATGTTTTTCTGAGATCATTTAACTCATCATTTTTTATAGCACAGTAGTATTCCATCACAATCCTATACCATAACTTGTTCAGCCATTCCTGAAATGACTGGCATATCTGCAATTGCCAATTCTTTGCCAACACAAAGAGATCTTCTATAAATATTTTAAACACATAGGTTCTTTCCCCTTTCCTCTAATCATGTCTGGAAATAGACCTAGTAGTAATATTTCTTGGTCAAAGTGTATGGTCAGTTTAATAACTCTTTGGGCATAATTCCAGATCATTCTCCAAAATGTTCTCCAGTTCACAATTTGATCAATAAATTAGTGTCCCAATTTTCCACATCCCCTACAGTATTTGCCACTTTCTCCTTAAATCATTTTAGTAAAATCTGATAGGTGTAAAATGATATCTCAAGACTGTTATAATTTACATTTCTCTAATCAATAATGTTTTATTCTTATGGCTATAAATTGTTTTGATTTCCTCACTGGAAAATTATGAATTCATAACCTTTAACCATTTACCAATTACTGAATGACTTGTTTTCTTATAGATAGTGCAATATTCTTTATATATTTGAAATATGAAACATTTATCTGTGAGACTGTCTATACAATTTACCCCCCAATTTTCTGCTTTCCTTCTGATCTTGGCTACATTTATTTCACTTGTACAAAATCTTTTCAATTTACTATAATCAAAATGATCCATTTTATACCTCACTCTTCTCTCTATTTTCTTAATATATTAAAAATTTAAAAGAAGTGTTCAATAAACATCATAGTCAAAGGGACTAAGACTTATCTCCATCTGCTTTTTAAAATATTTGTATATTTACTATTAGTTTACAATATTCAGGTCCACAAGTTTTTGTGTTCCAAACTTTTCCCACATCTCTCCTCCTCCCTCCCTCTCTATGGTGGCATGCAATCCAATATAGTTTCTACAAACACCTTCACATTAAACATTAGTCAAGTTGTAAAGAAGGATTATAACCAATGGAATGAACAATGAGAAATAAGGAACAAAACAAAACAAAGAAGGGAGAGAGCAGGTAGTTTGCTTCAATCTGCATTCACACTCTGTAATTCTTTTCTGGAGCTTGATAGCTCTTTCCATCATGAGTCTTTTAGAGTTGTCTTACAGCCTTGCATTGCTGAGAAGAGCCCAGTCTATCAAAATCAGTCATCACAGATACAATGTGTCTGTAATTGTGTACAATGTTCTCCTGGTTCTCCTCCCTTCATTCAGCATCAGTTTATGGAAGTCTCTCCAGGTTATTATAAAATCCGTCTGCTCCCCATTTCTCTCTCTCTCTCTGTCTCTTTCTCTCTCCCTTCCTTCCTTTATCTTTCTCTTTTTCTTTCTTTCTTTCTCCCTTCCTTCTTTCTTTCTCCCTTCCTTCTTTCTTTCTTTCCTTCTCTCTCTCTCTCTCTCTCTCTCTCTCTCTCTCTCTCTCTCTCTTTTTCTCTCTCTCCCTTTTTTGCTTTTGTGGAAGGGGAAAGGCAGGGCAATTGGGGTTAAGTGATTTGCACAAGGTAACACAGCTAGTAAGTGTTAAGTGTCTGTGGCTGGATTGGAATTCAGGTTCTCCTGACTCTGAGAGTGGTAATCTGTGCCACCTAGTTGCCCCCTGCTCCTCATTTCTTATATCACAATGCTATTCCAGTACATTCTTATACCACAACTTGTTTAATCATTCCCCAATCAATGGGAATCACCTTGATTTCCAATTCTTTGTCATCACAAAAAGAGCTGATATAAATGCTTTTGTATATACAGGTCCTTTTCCCACTTGTATGATCTCTTTGTGATACAGCCCCCGAAGGGCTCTTGCTGGGCCAAAGGGTAAGCACATTTTTATAGCCCTTTGGCCATAGTTCCAAAATACTCTCTAGAATGGTTGGATCAGTTCCCAACTCCATCAACAATGCATTAGTGTTCCATTTTTCCCACATCTCCAACAATTTTCATTTTCCTGTTTTATCATGTTAGACAATCTGACAGGTGAGGTGTGTTACCTCAGAGTTATTTCAATTTGTATTTCTCTAAATATGCCAAGATAAGCATGTTCACATAAAAACCTACTATTGGTAATTAGGAATTAAGTAGCTATTCTTAATTTTAAATTATTTTCTTAAATAATTGCCTAGTACATTTCCCTGTCTGTAGTTGCCATTATCATCATTGTATCTATAGAAATGTTTATTGTATTTATAGATATGTTTCAGACCACTGCCAATTGTAGCAGCACCCACATTGGCATACCCAGAATGGTTGCCAGCACTGGTTCTTCTATCTGCTTTACTAGGAAAGATAGCTGTTCAAGGGGTAAACAATCTTTTTATTAAATTTAATAGTTCAGGGAAAAATCAACACCTTTAACTTCAGAGAAAATCCAAACAAAGCAGGGAAAATATAAGCAGAGAAATAAAGACCAACAGACAAGGTTTCTAACTGTCTGAGAAGTTAGCTCAGATTAACAGACAAATCCAACTGTCTGATCAAGGCAATACATAGTTACCAGAGAGAGAAGCACCAACATCTGGGTTTTTTAAAACTGGGGGGAGGGGGACTCTTTAAGGTTACCCAGAGTTTCATCTGGTATATACATATATATATGTATGTATGTATGTATGTATATGGAGAGAGAGAGAGAAAGAGAGAGAGAGAGAGAGAGAGAGAGAGAGAGAGAGAGAGAGAGAGAGAGAGAGAGAGAGAGAGAGAGAGAAAGAGAGAGAGAGAGAGAGAGAGAGAGAGAGAGAGGAAAGGTGTGAAAGCCTTCCTAGAATTGCCTCCCCTAAGCAAACTTCCCTTAATGTGCTCCACGTGAGGTTTATTAATGGGTGGGAAGAATTTAAACCCCACTAACATTACACCAACTTTAACCTTTGTTTTCCAAAAAGTACACAGCCTATTTCAGATATTTTCAGCAAAGAATCATTTGTTTTATTTTGCTATTGTTTAGTTTCTCTTGCACAAAATGAACAACCAACATCCTATAGCACGAAACCACAGGAAGGTCTCAATTTGAGTCATTTAAGCATAAACCAGTTTATATATAGCAAGAAACGTGTGTACATAGAACAAAGCCTCTTACTTTGTTTTTGGTACAACTGAGTTCTGTAGGTCTCCCTCCTGAGCTCTGTGGCATCTTTTCAGCTCTAAATAGAAGTAATACTAGCTAGCCTTTACAAAAGTACTTTAAATTTTGCAAAGCACTTTACAATGTTATCTCTTTTTATCCTTGCAACTGGAAGGGAGATGCTATTATGATTCCCATTAACAGATGAGGAAACTGACTTCAGAGGGCAGAGCCAAGATGGCAGAGTTGGAGCACAAACTTAGTGTGGGCTCTAGCATCAAGCAATTCAAATACCTATGAAAAAAATGACTCTAAACAAATTTTAAAGCTACAGAACTTACAGAGTGACTGAGAGAAACAAATCTCTCATTGAGGACATCCTGGAAGACTGACAGGAAAGTTTTCTTGCAGCATGCTGGGACCTGAGTGCAGTCCTGCAGGAGCCACATGGTTCCAGCCCAGGGTGACCCCAAACATCAGTGGCCTGTGCAGACTTCAGAAGAGTGAATCACAAGTAGCTGTGGAAGTTTCCAGACTTCTCAACCCATAAATGCCAAAGACAAAGTAAAAGGTCTGTGTGTAACTCTGTTAGAACAGGGGAGGACAGAAGAGTTCAGTCCAGCCCCTGCTCCTACAGTGAGAAGCATCAGAGGCATGGGGGCTGCAAGGCAGCCATACCACATGGGTGCATCAGGAGCTCCTGGCTTTCAGATGGTAGGGGGACCAAGAGACCATTCAGAGGGTAATCTCTCTTGCTTTAACTTCCTTGGATCTGGATTGTTGTCTGATGGCACCATCCTAATAGCTACAGCAGCTGTGAAAATCCCAGAAATTTGGGACAAAACTCCATTCTGGAAGCAGAGCTCTACCATGACAAAGAACTCAAAAATCAAATAATTGTCTGGCAATATGAGCAAACACAGGAAGAACAAACAAACCATACAATCCTTTTTTGGGGACAAAAAGGATCAAAGCATGGAGCAGGAGAAAGACAAAAGAAGCCAGAATTCCTGCATCAAAAACCTCCAAAAAAGTATAAACTGCTTACAGGCCATGGAGGAGCTCTAGAAGGATTTTGAAAATCAAGTAAGAGAAGTGAAGGAAAAATTGGGAAGCGAAATGAGAATGATGCAAGAAAATCATGAAAAGAAAGTCAACAGCGTGCTAAAGGAGACCCAAAAATACACAGAAACAATAACACCTTAAAAATAGACTAACTCAAATGGCAAAAGAGGCCCAAAAAGCCATTGAGAAGAAGAATGCCTTTAAAAGCCGAATTTGCCAGATGGAAAAGGAATTTCAAAAATCCATAGAAGAGAATAACTCCTTTAAAATTAGATTGGAGCAATTGGAAGCTAATGACTTTATGAGAAATCAAGATACTATAAACAGATTCAAACAAATGAAAAAATAGAATGCAATGTGAAATATCTCAGTGGAAAAACCATTGACCTGAAAAATAGTTCCAGGAGAGATAATTGATTTAAAAAAAAATTTTTTTAACCTTTTTGGTTTTGTTTTTTTATTTTTTTCAGGAGAGATAATTTTAAAATTACTGGTGTACCTGAAAGCCATTATATATAAAAAAGAGCCTAGACACCATCTTTCAAGAAATTATCAAGCAAAATAGCCCCAGTCTTCTAAAACCAGAGGGCAAAATAGAAATTGAAAGAATTCACCAATTGCCTCTTGAAAGAGATCCCAAAAAGAAACTCCTAGGAATATTATAGCCAGGTTCCAGAGTTCCCAAATCGAGGATAAAATACTGCAAGCAGTCAGAAAGAAGCAATTTGAGTATTGTGAAAACACAGTCAAGATAATACAAGACCTAAAATCTTCTACATTAAGGGATAAAAGGGCTTGGAATATGATACACAGGAGGTCAAAGGAGCTAGGACTAAAACCAAGAATCATCTACCCAGAAAAACTGAGTATAATGTTATAGGGAAAAATATGGTCATGCAATGAAATAGAGGATTTTCAGGAATTCCTGATGGAAAAACCAGAGCTGAACATAAAATTTGACTTTCAAATACAAGAAGCAAGAGAAGCATGAGAAGGTAAACAAGAACAAAGAAATCATAAGGAGCTTATTAAAGTTGAACTATTTACATTCATGCATGGAAAAACAATAATTTCAACTCATAAGACTTTTCTCAGTATGAGGATAGTTTAAGGGAATATAAATGTGTATATATATGTATATGTATTTATACATTCATATATATGTATGTATAGGAGTGTGTATATGTGTATATATAAGTAAGTGTGGGCATATGTATGTTCATGTATACATAGAGGACACAGGATGAGTTGAATATGAAGGGATGATATCTAAAAAATAAAATTAAGAGGTGAGAGAGGAATTTATTGGGAGAAGGAGAACAGGAGAGATAGATTAGGTTAAATTATCTCTTATAAAAACAGACAAGAGAAAACTGTAACAATAGGGAGTGTAACAGAAATGAAATTTGAAGTTCCTTTTGTATTGCTAAACTGAGAGGTACTTAGCACCTAGTTCAAATTAAGCCTCCGTTAAAGAAAGAGAAGGTATGAAATCCTGTTGCTGATGTAACAGGAAGGGACTGTAAAGGGAGGAGCTATCCTGTATATAAGGAAAAACCCCAGAGAGGTATAGTCAGAACTTCTTGGGGGTAAGCTTCATGGAGGCAAAAGAAGCTACTGCCAGCGAGGCTGAGGAGGAAAAGCCCAGGCTGGAGACAATGATTTTGATTTTGGGAAACTGGGTGAAGTGATTTTGATTCTGGGAACCAGCTGGAACTACTGCTGGGGAGCTACCCATCTGTTCATGCTTGGCTTCATGAGGGGAAGAGCAGGAAGTTGAAAGGGAATGGAACAATCTTATTCTCATTGAATTTGGCTTAAGAAGGGAATAACATACCACTCAATTGGGTATTTTACCCTACAGAAAAGTAGGGGGCTAGGGGATAAGAGGGGGTATGATAGAAGGGAGGGCAGATTGAGGAAGAGGCTAGTTAGGAGCAAACATTATTGAAAAGGGGCAGGGTCAAAGGACAAAATAGTATAAGCGGGGAGCAGGATACATAGGATGGAGGGAAATATAGTTAGTCTTTCACAATATAACAACTATGAAAATGATTTGGGTAACTATACATGTATGACCTATATAGAATTGGTTATCTTCCCAGTGGGAGTGGGTGAGGAGGGAAGAAGGAAAAAAAAATCTTGAACTCAAAGTTTTAAAAACAAATGTTTAAAAAATTTTTTTTTACTTGCAACTGGGAAATAAGATATACAGGCACTGGGGTATAGAAAACCATCTTGCCGTACTAGAAAGTTATGGGGCTGATGGGGGAGGATATAAGAGAGAACAGATTGGGGGAAGGGGTATTCAGTAGGCTTGATATTTTGGGGTGGGGGAAAGATATAGCCAGGAAAGATGGGGAGAAAAATTTTTAACTCAAAATCTTTTGGAAATGAATGTTGAAAACTAAAATTAAATAAATACATTTTTAAAAAAAAATGAGGAAACTGAGGTAAGACTGAAGAAATGACTTGCCGAAGGTAATATTTCTCATAAGTGTCTGGGCTGAATTTGAAATCAGGTCTTCTTCCCTCCAGGTCTAGCATTTCCTCCACTGTACTACCTCCATGCCTCATATGCTAAGCAAATTGCTTCTGCCATTAAAAAAGATCATGATAATTACTATAATAACAACAATCCTCATCAGCCTAAGACAACCCATTTAGCTAAGAGCAGAAAGTGTTCTTGATGACCATTTGTTACAGTGAATATCAACATGTTGCTGAGGACCAGCCTAATAGTGATAGGGAGGGAATTACAACTAAATCAAATAATCATTTTATTATTGACATGTATCATTTAATTCAAATCTATTTCATTGATACCTTTCTTTTAACATCACAGATATTTCTGATCATGTTACCCCCAGCCACCCCCATACTCAATTAAGTCTTCCCATGTGAGAAGTAATATTTAAGCAAAAACAACTAATTCAGTTACTGAATTTGACAAAGTCTACAAGCTTCTTAACTATCACAATAAGAAAGAGGTATATTACCATTTATCTGTTCCATGGGGATATTAATTATATTTCAATTACTCAATGCTATTCTATCAGAGCCTTTTAGAATCCTTGGAAACTCTCTACTATGAACTCCTCACCAACAGATGATGAACCCCAAATCTAGAAAGTTTAAGTGACTTGTTCAAAGTCACATATGTAATAAACACCAGGAGTAGAATTTGAACCCAGCTCTTCTTACTGCAGAGTTGGTCCTCTTTTAACTGTACCATGATGCCTTCCCTAGACGTTAGTTTCTATCGGAGGTTCTGTGTTTTCATTTGTAGTATTAAATCACGGTTCTTATCTTGAATAGAAGAGATCTCAGTGGATATCTGATCCAAACCCTGATTTTACACATGAGGGAACCGAGACTCAGGGAGATTAGTTAGCTTCCCTAACTCATAAAAATAATGAGCAGCAGAGGTAACATTGGCATATTGGCAGTCTTATAGGGATTTGAACCCAGAAGTATGACTTCAAGCTCAGTACTTCCAATATTTCTCCCTCTATCTGTCTCTGTCTCTCTCATCTCTGTGTCTCTCCCTATATATATGTACATATGTATCTATATACACATATATGTATGTGTACAAATATGTGTTTGTGCATAGATAGATGCATATAAACGCACATATGTGTGTATATACAAATATAAGATTCTCTTGGTTTTGCTCTCCTCATTCTGGACCACTTCATTTCTCATAATTGTCATGTCTTTGTTTTTGTTGTTATTCAGTCATTTTCAGTCATATTCAACTCTGCATTACCCCATTTGGGGTTTTCTTGGCAAAGACACTGGAGTGCTTTGCCATTTCCTTCTCCAGCTTATTTTACAGATGAGACAAACTGAGGCAAAGAGGGTTAAGTGACTTGCTCAGGGTCATATAGCTAGGAAGTGTTTGAGGTCAGATTTGAACTCACTAAGATGAGTTTTCCTGACTTCAGGCTTGGCACTCTGTTTACCATGACACATTTGGCATGTCTTACTCTACAATATATTTCATTACATTGATATTCCACTTGTTGTTTAACCATTCCCCGTTTTATGGAGACCCGTTTTGCTTCCGTGAACAATAGTTTGAAAAGATATAAAAATCATAGAACAAAATATAAATTAAAAACAAATTATGAGGTTTTAAAATTATTTGACTTTAGTTTTTCTTCCTCATGGAGTATCTTTCATGGCTTAGATTGAACTTTTAATTACAGATTTAGTTGGCTAAAATAAAGTTATCAACTTATCAAGTGGCCCCATTTTGTTGATTTGGTTCAGTAAACTGAAGCATCCTTTCCAATATAGTTAATATATTTCACTAGCTAAGGAATGCCAATTTAAACTTTAAAAAAATCATCACACTGTGAAATATAAATATTGAATTTTATCTTTACATAGTTCTTAATATTTCTAAAATTATGTCTGAAAACAAGTTTTCATGTTGGCATATGGAGATTCAAAGTAATATAAAACATGGTTTTGGAATTTTGGTCTATAATTTTTATTTTTTTTAAAGATTTTTTTCAGTCATGTCCAACTCTTTGTGACCACATTTGAGGTTTTCCTTGCAAATATCCTGGAGTAGTTTTACCATTTCCTTCTCCAACTAATTTTATAGATTAAGAAATTAAGGAAAACAGTTTGAAGTAACTTACCCAGGGTCACACAGCTAGTAAATGTCTAAGGCCAGGTTTGAACTGAGGAAGATGAATCTTCCCACCTAGCTGACCTCTTTAAGGCTTAATGTGGGGAGGAGGAGCCAAGACAGTGGAAGGGAAACAGTAACTTTTCTAAGCTCCTCTGAGAATCCCCTCACTAAACTTTAAAAAATGAATCTGGGGGTGGAGTTAAGACGGTAAAGTAGAAATAGGACTTCAGGGCTCTGGCTTCCACCTCCCCTATTTTATGTAAAAGGGGACACTGAAGAAACTTTGGAGCTACAGAACCCACAAAATGACACAGAGAAGCTAACTTCCTTCTGAGGACAGCCCGGCAGGCCGGCAGGAATCAACCAGTACAGCACTCTAGGAGCTGACCCCACCCCACTGGAGCCAGAGGTTTTAGCTCCAGGGTGGGCCTGACAAACCACCAGCTGAAGGGACTTCAGATCACCAGCAGTGGTGGCAGTTTCCAGAATTATCAACACATAGATGCAAAGGACAAAGTGAGAGGTCAGTGCAGTGAGGACTTTGGGATCCAGTAGTTGGGAGTGCATCCACCTCTTCCCCCAAGGTGAAAAGCCACTGAGGAGCCTCCAAACTGCAGCCACCCCCACGTGGCAGTTCAGCTCCTGGCCTTCAGAGTGTAGGGGAACCAAGCGACCAGTATAATGGGTAATCGTTCTTGCTTTAACCTGGTTGGATCTGGATTGCGGTCTAGGGTGGAGGTCTTGGAGTGTTAGACCAGCTTGCCAGAGAGTTTGGAGGCTTCAGAGAGGGCACGCTACTAATACCTTCAGCAGCTGAGAAAACCCCAGCATTTGGGACAAAGCTCCCATGTCTTGTGGTAGAGCCCTACTGTGGCACAAAGCCCAAGGGTCAAGTGATTGAGTGGTAAAATGAGCAGGCAAAGGAAAGGAAGTAAACGGAGTACCCCAACATTACACTCCTATTTTGGTCACATAAAGGAGCAAAGTATGGAACAGGAGGAAGACAGTGAATTAAGAACTCCTGCACCAAAAGCTTCCAAGAAAAATATAAGCTGGTTACAGGCCATAGAGGACCTTAAGAAGCAAATAAGAGAAGTGGAGGAAAAATTGGTAAGAGAAATAAGAACGATGCAAGAAAATTATGAAATGAGAGTCAACAGACTGATTGAGGAAAATAACACCTTAAAAACAGACTAACTTAAAAGGCAAAAGAGGCTCAAAAAGGCAATGAGAAGAATGCCTTAAAAAGCCAAATTTGCCAGATGAGAAAAGAATCTCAAAAGCTCACTGAGGAGAATCATTGCTTCAGAATTAGATTGGAGCAAATGGAAGCTAATGACTTTATGAGAAATCAAGATGCTATTAAACAGATCCAAACAAATGAAAGAATAGAGGGAAAAGTGAAATATCTCATTGGAAAAAACCACTGACCTGGAAAATAGATCCAGGAGAGATAATTTAAAAATTATTGGACTACCTGACAGCCATGATCAAAGAAAGAAAGAACCTAGAAATCATCATCCAAGAAATTCTGAAGGAAAACTGCCCTAATGTTTTAGAACCAGAGCACAAAATAGAGGTTGAAAGGATCTACCAATCACCTCCTGAAAAAGATTCCAAAAAGAAAACTTCTAGGAATATTATAGCCAGGATTCCAAAATTCCAAGATCAATGAAATAATATTATAAGCAGACAGGAAGAAACAATTTGAATATTGTGGAAACACAATCAGGATAACACAGGATCAGGCAGCTTCTATACTGAGAGATCAAAGGGCTTGGAATATGATATTCTAGAAGTCAAAGGACCTGGGATTAAAGCCAAGAATCACATATAAAGCAAAACTGAGTATCATGTTTCAGGGGGAAATATGTCATTCAATGAAATAGACAACTTTCAAGCATTTTTGATGAAAAAAACAGAGTTGAATAGAAAAATCGGCATTCAGATAGAAGAAGCAAGAGAAGCATGAGAAGGTAAACAGGGAAAAGAAATAATAAGGAACTTATCAGAGTTGAAATATTTACATTCCTACATGGAAAAACATTAATTGTAACTGATGAAATTTTTCTCAGTATGAAGAGAGTTGAAGGGAATAGAAATATACATATAAATATATATATATATATATGTGTGTGTGTGTGTGTCTGTGTATGTGTGTGTGTCTATAGGAGGGTATATGGGCATATGAATACATATGTGAATATATATTTACAGGTATACATAGACAGAGGGCACAGGACCAATTTAATAGGAAGGGATGATACTTAAAAAGTGAAATTAAGAGGTAAGAGAGGAATATAACGAGAGGACATGGGGAGAGACAGAATGGGGTAAACTATCTCACATAGAAGAAGAAAGGGAAAATGGTTACAATGAAGGGGAAGAACAGGAAGGGAAAAGGGAATGGGTCAACCTTATTCTCATTGAATTTGGCTCAGAGAGGGAATGACATACACACTAAATAGAGTATTTCACCCTACAAGAGCTTAGGGTGTAAGGGGATGAGAGGGGAGATAATGGAAGGGAGGACAGGCTGGGGGGATGGGAAGTTGGAAGCACCCACTTTTGAAAAAGGACAGGATCATAGTAGAGAATAGAACAAGTGGGAGGTGGGATAGGAGGGAGGGAAATATAGTCAGTATTTTACAATATATCCACTATGGAAAGGTTTTGCATAGCTACATATGTACAATCTATACTGAATTGCTTATCTTGTCAGTGAGGGTGGGTAACAAGGGAGGAAAGAATTGAATCTGGAATTCAAAGTTTTAAAATCAATTGTACATATATACTATTAATACAATTTTACATGTAATTGTGAAATAAGATATACAGGCACTGGGGCATAGAAAACCACCATGCCCTATTGGAAAATTCGAAGGGGAATGGGAGAAGATATCAGAGACAGCAGATTGGAGGAGGGGATATCCCATGAAACTAATATTTTGGGGTGGTAAGTAGTGGAAAAACTGGGAAAAAGTTTCTAACTCAAAATATTTTGGAAATGAATGATTTAAACTAGAAGTTAATAAGGCATTTTGAAAAAAAAAAGGTGAATCTGAATGGATTTTAGAGAGTCAGAATCCACTGGGAGACAGAGGGTGGCATAATCCAGCCAAAAAAAGTGCCCATTTGAGTCAGAGCAGGGGGAGTGCAGAGCACACAGGGGCTGCACCAGTCCAGACCAGAGAGCAAACAACAGCTGAGAGAGGAGACCCAATCAGCAGACTCACCAACCCCAAGGGCAATTTGTAGCACTCTCACCAGTGTCTCACCACAGGATGAAAGAATCCATCAGAGCTAGGTAAGAGAAAGCACAGGGCCCATAGCAGAGACAGCAGCTTCTCCTGGGGATATCAGCCCACAGCCTGGAATTTTAAAAATCACCTGCCTGATTTTCCAGGGGACAGGATGGCAAAATAAACTCTAGCTGCTCTAATTCCCCCTGCCAGACCTAGAAAACCCAGAAATAAATTTCCCACCTAGAGTAAAATCCTGAAATAGCAGAAATAGTTTCAGGTTTAGGAGCCACTGTAAAAGGGTGTACCTGAGGCTTTAGGTAATCTGAAGTGAAGGGGTGGAGGGGTCCCAACAAGCCCCACCTCACCTGACCAGCAGCAACTCCCAAAGCCTAGGGGTTGAAGCCAAAAAGCACTAAAAACAGTAGTCCAGGTAGACCACAGCATTACAAGAGAATCTAAAGACACCAGCACTGCCACCTGCTATCTGCTGATCCTGCCTGAGCTGTAGCCCAGGGGCATAGAAGTGGAAATCTAAAGCAGCCAGACCTCCCTTGCCCCACAGGTTACTCTGTGAGCCTCATGGTAACTCAGGGAAAACACTGAGTATCCTGGCCTTGGCCTAAGTCTAGACACCGAGAGGTTACAGCACACAAAGTCAACAACCAGGCCCTTAGCCCCCAGCCTGAGAAATTAGGAAATAGGAAATTACAATGAGAAGGATGGAAGCCAAGAAGGAAAAGGGGAAGGGGAATCCATCAGAGCTTATTATAGTGAGCAGGAACAACCAAATACAGAGGAAAACATGGACTCTATACTCACATGTGAACTGACAGAAAGAAATGTGAACTGGTCTCAAGCCCAAAAAGTATTCTTGGAGGAGCTCAAGAAAGATTTTAAAACCCAAATTAGAGAGGTAGAACATAAATTTAAATCTACAGTGACCAAACTGGAAAAAAGTCTCACTGAAGAAAACAAATCCTTAAAAAGTAAAATTTGTGACCTAACTGGAGAAAATACCTCCCTTAAAAAGGACCTTTAAAAACTAAATAAAGAAAATAATTCACTAAAAATTAGAATCAGTCAAATCAAAGCTCAGGACTCTATGATGCAGCAAGAGTCAATCAAGTAAAACATAAAAATTGAAAAATTAGAAGAAAGTGTAAAATATATCACTGGAAAAACAACTGACCTAGATAACAGATCCAGGAGAGATAACCTAAGAATTATTGGTCTACTGGAAATCCATGATGGAAAAAGCAGCCTGGACAACATCCCCCAAGCGATTGTCAAAGAAAACTGTCCTGAAGTCCTAGAATCACAAGGTAAAATAGTTATCTAAAGAATTCACTGGACTCCTGAAAGAGGTCCCAATTGAAAACTCCAGGAAATATAGTAGCCAAATTCCAGAATTACAGGGTTAAGGAGAAAATACTGCAAGCAGTCAAAAGAAAACAATTCAAATATCATGGAACTACAGTCATGATTACACAGGACCTAGCAGCTTCTACATTTAAAGACAGGAGGGATTAGAATTTGATATTTCATAAAGCAAAAGAGGTAGGACTGAAACAAAGGATAAACTACCTGACAAAACTGAGCATAATCTTTCAGGCAAGGAGAAAGTCATTTAATGAAATAAGGGACTTTCAGATTTTCCTGATGAAAAAGTTCTCCTGATGAAAAAATTTTCCTGATGAAAAAGTTCAATGGAAAATTTTATCTCCAATTAAAATACTCAAGAAAGACATAAAAAGTAAACAAGGAAAACAATCACACACACACATGCACACATGTATAGTCATGCACACATGCACATAACTTGGGATATAATAAGAGCAAACTGTTTACATCCTCATATGAGAAGCTGATACCTGTCAATATTGAAGTTTATATGATTATCATGACCTTTAAAAGGATATAGATAGAAAGACAGATAGATAGATAGATAGATAGATAGATAGATAGATAGATAGATAGA
>NW_027185889.1:10512903-10539053 GCF_028583685.1 Petaurus breviceps papuanus | reverse complement strand
AGATAGATAGATAGATAGATAGATAGATAGATAGATAGATAGATAGATAGATAGATACATACATAGATACATAGAAAGGTAGATAGATAGAGGGTGTGGGTATAAATGAATTCATCTGATGATAAAAAAATACCTTGTTAAGGGGTTCAAAGGGATGGCAATGGGGTAAAAGGAAAGGAGGAGGCAGGAAAAGGTAAATTGTGCCACACAAAGATGCATAAAATATATTATAGTAGAGGGGAAGGAGAGAGGGTGATGAACATCATTTGAACATTATTCATTGGTTTTGTTTCAAAGAGGGATCAACATAGTCATTTAAGTTTAATATTCTAATGTGAAAAGAAACAAAAACTCATAATAGAGGGAAAGGAGGGAGGGAGAGTAATGAAATTTGCTCTAATTGGTTTGGGCTCAGAGAGAATAACATACTCTGATAAGTATAAAAATCCATTGTGCCCTACACTCAGTAGGAGGGGTAAGAGGGGAATAAGAAAGTGGGGGGTGGGGTTAGAAGGGAGGGAAATAGTAGTAAGAGGAAAGGGTTGGTAAAGAAGGGTGGGGCCACAGGAAGGGAATACTGAGGGAGGCTGTGGTCAAAAGTAAAACCCTTAAGGAGGGGAAGGGAGGAGGAAGAAATCAAAACATAAACAGCGGAGGGAATAGGATGGAGGGAAAGAGACAAATAGTCATCATTACTATGAATGTGAATGGAATGAACTCTCCCATAAAACAGAGGTGGATAGCAAAATGGATTAAATACCATAATCCTATAATATGCTGTTTACAAGAAACACATTTGAAACAAGGGGATACACAGGGGCTAAAGGTAAAAGGCTGGAGTTGAATATATTATGCTTCAGCTAAAGTAAAAAAAGCAGGGGTAGCAATCCTAATCTCAGATAAAGCAAAAATAGATCTATTTAAAAGAGATAAGGAAGGAAACTATATCCTGTTAAAAGGCACCATCCAGAATAAAGCATTATCATTACTTAACATATATTCACCAAGTGGTATAGCATCCAAATTCCTAGAGGAGAAGTTAAGGGAATTAGAGGAAGAAATAGATAGCAAAACTGTACTATTGGGGGACCTTAATCTCCCCCTCTCTGAACTTGATAAATCTAACCTCAAAATAAATAAGAAAGAAGGTATGGAGGTGAATAGAAATTTAGAGAGGCTACATATGATAGATCTCTGGAGAAAACTCAATGGAGTTAAAATGGAATATACCTTCTTCTCAGTGGTACAAGGCACATTAAAAAAATCTATCATGTACTAGGGCATAACAACCTCACAATTCTGTGCAGAAAGGCAGAAATATTAAATGCATCATTCTAAGACCATGATTCAATAAAAATCATATGCAATAAAGGGCCATGGAAAGACAGACTAAAAACTAATTGTAAACTAAACAACTTAATCCTGAAGAATGAGTGGGTCAGAAAAGAAATTATAGAAACAATCAGTAACTTCATTCAAGAGAATGACAATAATGAGGCAACATACCAAAATTTGGGGGATGCAGCAAAGGCAGATCTTAGAGGAAGTTTTGTATCCCTGAGTGCATGAATGAATAAAATAGAGAAAAGCAAGGTCAATGAATTGGGCTTGTAATTGAACTAGAAAAAGAACAAATTGAAAACACCCAGTTAAATACTAAATTAGAAATAATGAAAATCAAAGGAGAGATTAATACAATTGAAATTAAGAAAACTATTGAATTGATAAATAAAACTAAGAGCTGGTTTTATGAAAAAATCAATAAAACTGGAAGACCCTTAGTCAATATGATAAAAAAACAGTAAGAAGAAAACCAAATTATAAGTATAAAAAAATGAAAAGGGTGAGTCTACCTCGAATGAAGATGAATTTAAAACAATAATTAGGAATTATTTTGCCAAATTGTATGCACATAAATTTGACAATCAGTGAAATGGATGAATATCTAAAAAAATATAATTTGCCCAGATTAACAGAAGAATAAGTAAATTACTTAAATAACCCCATCTAAAAAAAAAATTGAACAAGCCATTCTAAAGGCATCAGCAAGTATTAGATTCTAAAGTTCCATCAGCAAGTATTTAGATTCTAAAGCCATCAGCAAGTATTGCATGTAAAGGGGAGAAGCTAGAAGCATTTCCAATAAAATCACGGGTGAAACAAGGATGTTCACTATAACCCCTCTTATTCAATCTGGTATTAAAATATTACCAGTAGCAATTAGAGAAGAAAAAGAAATCAAAGGAATCAAATTAGGCAAAGAAGAGACCATGCTATCACTCTTTGCAGATGATATGATGATATACTTAGTAAAAAAAAAATTACTTGAGACAATAAATAAATTTGGCAAAGTTGCAGGATATAAAATAAACCCACATAAATCCTCTGAATTCCTATATATTTCTAATGAAATCAAACAGCAAAAGACAGAAAGAGAAATCCCATTTAAAGTTACTGTAGACATTATAAAATATTAGGGAATCTACTTGCCAAAACAAACCCATGAACACAACTACAAAACACTTTTGACAGAAATAAAGTCAGATCTAACTAATTGGAAAAATATCAATTGCTCATGACTGGGTTGAGGTAATATAATATTTCCTTATTGTATTGTGACATATAAGCAAATCTTTTCAGTTCTCTGGTTAATTTATATGTGAATGGAAAAGATTAGCCTAGATTTTTAAAAATCTAAGTCTTTACCCATCTTTAAGTTTCAATGAAAAGATTGGAATCCTCTCACCTAGAATCTTGGACTTGGAAGAAGCCTCAGAATCTATCTACTCCGAAAAGGAGTAAAAAAAGAAAAAAAGGAGAAAAAGCTCAACAACAGTGCCCCTCCCCAACTTTCAGGGCTCTCCTTAAAGACATCAAGTGAAGGTTGTCCATTATTCTTTTTACTAGTTCTAATTGTTAGGCTATTTCCCCCTTATACTCACCTGGAATCTTGCAACTATTCTCAAGTTCTTCTAGTCCTACTTTTTTGGGACCAAGCAGAATGTCTCATTCTTCATTCATATACTAACCTCTGTACCCTCCATATTATACTAAGTGCCAAGAAAAATGTCATTGAAAATAGATCAAAACATCCTTAAATCAGGTTTTGGAGTATAGCAAAACTGGGAACCGAAGAACCTGGTTTCTTCCTTTTACCTATTTGACCTTAGGAAGGTGACTTACCTATTAGAACTTCAATTTCCTGACCTGTTGATTAGACAAGATAACCTCTAAGGTCCCTCCTAGCCAGAGCTTTGACTTTGATTGAGATAACATTTTAGATACCTTCCTCAAGCTTTAAAATAATATTAATGCTGTTGAAAAATACAAAATTTGGGGAAAAAAAGATCAATTTGTCCTCAAGGGGCAATTGCCATATGTTTCTGTCTTTTATTTATTTAGTTTTTTTTTTTTAATTGCCTCTAGTTACATGTGAAATAAATTTTTAATTTTTTTTTCTTCAAATGCTTTTATAACTTCTGGTTTACATCATTCATTTCCTCCAGATATTGAGTTACAATTTCCCCCCCTCATTTTCCCCTACCCACCACCCCAAAATAGCGATCCCACAGGATATCCCTTCCTCGTATCTGATCTTTCCCATATCTTCTCCCATACCCCCTTTGTCTTTTCCAGTAGGGCATGGTGGATCTCTATGCCCCAATACCTGGACATCTTATTTCCCAATTACATGTAAAATTATATTAATAATTGTATTTACATATTTTTAAACATTTTAGATTAAAATTTTGAATTCCAGATTCATTCCCTTCCTCCTTTGTCACCCACCCTTACTGGGAAGATAAGCAATTCAGTATAGGTTGTACATGGGTAGCTATGCAAAACATTTCCATAGTGGATATATTGTAAAAGACTGACTATATTTCCCTTCCACTTATCCCACCTCCCACTTGTTCTAATCTCTACTTTGTTCCTGTCCTTTTTCAAAAATGGGTGCTTCCAACTTCCCTTCCCCCCATCCTGCCCTCCCTTCCATCATCCCCCCTCTCATCCCCTTACACCCTATGCTCTTGTAGGGTGAAATACTCTATTTATTGTGTATATCATTCCCTCCCTGAGCCAAATTCAATGAGAACAGTGTTTTGCCTTTTTTCCTTCCTGTTCTTTGCCTCCATTGTAACCATTTTCCCTTGCCTCTTCTATATGAGATAGTTTACCCCATTCTGTCTCTCCCCATCTCCTCTTGTTATATTCCTCTCTCATCTCTTAATTTCACCTTTTAAGTATCATCCCTTCCTATTAAATTGGTCCTGTGCCCTCTATCTATGTATATATGTAAACATATATACACACATTCACATATGTATTCATATGCCCATATACCCTCCTATATAGACAAATATATATTCCCTTCAACTATTTTCATACTGAGGGTGGGTGACAAGGGAGGAATGGAATGAGCCTGGATTTCAAAGTTTTTAAAATCAAATGTTTAAAAAATATATATTTGTATACCATTATCAATATTATTTTACATGTAAATAGGAAATAAGATATACAAGCACTGCGGCATAGAAATCCACCGTGCCCTATTGGAAAATTGGAGGGGGTATGTGAGAAGATATGGGAGAGAGCAGATTGGAGTAGGGGATATCCAGTAGGTTCGCTATTTTGGGGTGGTGGGTATGGGAAAAACAGGAAGAAAATTTGTAATTCAAAATCTTGTGGAAATCAATCATGTAAACTAGAAGTTAATAAAGCATTTGATAAAAAAATGTAAACAGTGTGAAATGGCTAAAAAAGGTCGGCTCTCTTCCAAACATCTTCTAGCACTCTATCCACTGTGCTTTCTTCTTTGTGACACGACAGAAGCCATGGCAGAAGTGTCAGTCAAGTCTTAATTGGTTGTTGATTGTTGTCCTTCATTCTCAAAGAGGACCAAAATGACATCATTGTGTTGAGGTCAAGGTACAGTGTGTCCAACTGTGGCTCATCAGACCAATAAGAGCTCAGAAGGCTCTACCAATGCATAAGTAGTCCATATGAACATTTGGAGTTGGAGATGTCTCTAAATTTGCACATCTCATATTTCTTTTGAACTACTTCAATCTTCTTATTCATAGAGAACAGAACCTTCTTTGATGTGAGCATTCCATACTGAATGGTTTTTGCCTGTTTCTCCCATGTCTCACAATTCATTCTGAAGTTTTTCAGAGACCTTGAGAGTATCCTTGTATCGCTTCCTTTTATCTCCACGGAAGCACTGGAATTCTCTATAGAGTGTATCAAAATCCTGGAGGGACCAAGGATTTAGAATGAGAAGAAGGGAATTCAGTGGAGTTCTTGAAAAAGGCTTTGGGATTAGGAGAAGAGTATTATAACACCAAAGGAAGAGAAATATCTACATGGAAAGGAATTATGGAACTGAGAACCAAAGGTGGGTCCATTTGAAAAGTTCTGAGGCACAATGAAAGACAGTGTAGAAGAACACACCTAGGTTCACGCATTGGATGGTGCTATGTCACATAAACCATGAAAGTCTGAGGAATTGATATTAACAATTTTTCTCCATATAAAAGACCTCATACAACTATAGTACTATTATTTATAAGATGTGTACCCTGTGAGCAAATGGAAGACACAAAGATGAAAAGATTCCTTAATTATTTGTGAGCTCAAGTATTAGTCTTTTATGTATGATGTCTTCTTGTATAGGTAATAATCTTCATTATTTTATATGTTGTTAGCCTGAATTCTTTCAGGGGATTGAGGTGGGGCATTCTGTCAGGATGGTTACAATATTAAGACCACATGCTTAGGCTCATTGCAAATATTTTTGTTTTTTAAACTGAGAAACAAGGAAATAATGTATATAAGTGGAAAATGTGTTTCCATGTTGCAGAATAACAGCCATGCAATGACTAATTTTAAGTATTCTACAAGTAATAATGCTACTCAGAAAGACTGAAGTAACATCAAAACTGCCTTTGACAAAATATATGGCATATGATACTTTATCTTTATCACCCAGCCCTTGAGAATGGACTAGAGTGACTATGAGCATCATAAATATGTATGTAATTGACAATTTTCTCAAACTGTTGGAAAGCACAAAATGTTTAGCCTCTATTACATTAAAATGTATATGAAATTGTGTGTGACACCTGAAAATTCCTTCTGAATAATGCCAGTGTAATGATGAATATGATTCTAATTAAATCCCCAAACTCTGGATAACAAGCGGTAATTGTGTACTTTTGTTGTTGCTGTTGTGCCATTGTGTCGAGGTAGGTGGTGAATAATGTAGAATTCTTTCCTATGTCTAGCCATAATTCCACCCTAACTCTTACTGTAATCATACAACTCTTAACAACTCATTCTAAAAGGATTAAGGTTATGGTTATAAGTAACTACTGAGTGACATTAATTAATTTTTAGTGCCTTTATAAAAATTCATGAAGATAACATGTTAGATTCTCAATGAGCCTAGTAAGTAACTTGATTAACTAGAATACACATTAGCCTGTCTTTTGTTTTAAATTGTGTACCTGTCAACCATGAGTGTCTGAGGTGGTCTGTTCTTTCTATAGATGGAATATTACAGATCATGTCCAACAGTGGGATCTCTTTTCTATCTCCACTTTCTCCACATATATGTTCTCAGCCTCTGTGTACTAGTATAAGTGCCTGGAAAAACAACAATCTTGAAGAAAAAAATCAGTGTATGTGCAGAATAAATACAAGGTTGAATACAAGATGCTTAGGCAAATAAAGGTACTGCATGTCCCTTCATATGGCTCTTTGTGAAAGCCTCTTGATCCCTACAGTGCTTTGGATTGAAAACTGATATGGTGGATGAAAAAAGTACCACGACTCAGTTGTCCTTGTTTCTTCATTTATGGGGATTTGTTGAAATACATTGCATAATGTATTAAGCCATCTCTATGATTTAAATGTATGCTTAATCATGTGTGTAATCTGAGTTCATAATATAAATTATATTAATATTTATTATTTACACATCACTTACAAATGAGATAGAGATAGAGATGAGATAGAGATAGACATAGATATATTGTCTACTACCTTCCCAATTTGGTGGTAGCTAGGTGGCATGGTGGACCTGAATCTGTGAACCTAAGTTCAAATCCAGCTTCAGACAATTACTAAATGCATGACCCTGGGCAAGTCATTTAATCCTGTTTGCTTCAGTTCCTAACCTGTAAAAATGAGCTTATGAAGGAAATGGTAAACCACTCCAGTATCTTTGCCAAGAAAACGACAAATGGAGAATCAACTAAACAACCTTCCCAAGTGTATACAATATTCAACCTTGTATTTATTCTGTGTATATATACATGTGTCTACATATATGTTTATGTAATTTATTGGTTTAATATTTGTGTAAAATAAAATAAGAATCCTACAGTAGTTAGTGAGGGAAGGAGGAGGCCCTAGTGGTCTGGGATAAAGAGAAATGACACAAAATCAGGAGACACAAAACGTGCTTATTTTTTTTTAACATGAAAACGAGATTTGGGTCATACACTCCATGGAATAGGGGAGGCACTGAGGAGAGGAAGGGAAGAGATTTGTCAGTAGAAAGCATGTTTAACAAAGGTCATAGATGGGTGGTGTGCATTAATTTCTTGAGTAAGAATGTCTATCTTGAGACTATGCAGAAGAATATCATATAGATAAGAGAATGGCTTGATGGGTTAGCAAACTAGATCTTTATACAGAAGAATATGTGTCCTTGACATTGGTGCAGAGGCCTGGTGCTGACTTAGACTAATTGAGACAAAGGAGACAAACGGGAAGGAGGAAAGAATAAAGGGGTATTTGAACATGCTTGGGTCTTTCAGATATGTCCACTGATTCACTTCCTTGTGAGGTCACACATGGATAATGAATATAGATAGAACACATGTGTACCTCAAAATCTATTTTCTAAATCCCTCTGGATATGACTTGCTTAGTACAATAATAATTATAATAACAATAGCTACCATGTGTCCAGTGAGTGCCTACTATGTTCTAGGTACTGTGCTAAGCACTTTAGAAATATTATCTCATTTGATCCTCAAACAACCTTGGGAGATAAATGCCATTATTATCCCCACTTTAAAATTGAGGAAACTGAGGCAACCAGAGATTAAGTGCCTTGCTCAGAGTCAAACACCTATTAAATATCTGAGGTTAGATTTGAACTCAAGGAAATGAAGTAACAATTATTTCAATTACATACACAACTAGGTATTACAGATTAATGGTGATAAAGGGCAGGGGGAGACAAGAATTAAAACTGTACAACAGGAAAGGAATATTTTAGTCCTAATAATGGAAGTACATCTCTGGACTAATCCCCAAATGTCTACAATTTGAAATAACCTCTTTTGGAAATTTGGAATATATCTAAATAATGTTCCAATTACTTTCTTTTTCTTTTTTTTAATAGAATCTACTGGGGGAGGGGGTTGGGGTGGGAAGCAGGGCAATTTGGGTTAAGTGACTTGCCCAAGGTCACATGGCCATTAAGTGTTAAGTGTCTGAGATCGGATTTGAACTCAGGTCCTCCTGACTCCAAGGCAGGTACTCTATTCACTGTGCCACCTAGCGACCCTTTCAATTACTTTCTAATCTGTAATTTGCATCAAGTAGCAGGTCTACACCCAGGTACTATGTCAGTGGGTAGTTCAGTACAATCCAGCATTCCCAAAACTCTTTTTAAGTATTTGCTTATGTTTTGTTTTTTTGTTTGTTTGTTTGTGTGTTTTCCTCGGAGTCTTGGGTCATGAGCTTTAAAACTTTTATCCAAATTTTCTTCAAGTTAAACTGCTTTTATTTAAAACAATCTAATTTCACCAACCCCCACCCCCAACCAGTTCATTAGGTCTAATTATATGATGAGCTACATAGAGAATAAAAGGCACATGGAAAAATAGCAAGGAAGAACAAAAATAACCTTACATTAATTATGTTAAAAATACCAAACACTTGTCAAAATCTTGTAACTGTCTGGTTACCATTTTATCAAAAGGAAATAAACCTTACTTGCTTCAGGAGGAAATTGATACACACACATGCATTCATATGTACATGTATGTATAAATATATGTGTGTGAACACAGTATGTGTATGACTGCTTATATGTATATAGCATACATTCACACACATATTCTATACATGTGTGTATGGAATATATATATATATAATATCATATAATATATAATAAACCATCAGACAAGGAATTGTGCTAATTGAATTGTCATTTCTCATGATCTTTAAAAATTAAAAATCTTAAGAAAAACAATGTTCTTTAAACTTATCAACTCTCCTGTTTGTATCTTGGACTAAAATTAATACAGCAGAAAGGCCTTAAATTAACATAGTTTGAAGTTTTTAATGGAATAAAATGAAGGCTAGAGAACTATGGGTCATTTGACCTATGTGGCACATAAATTTCCCTCAGCACCCATTTATTTTTTAGATAGGTTTCCTTCTTCTTCTCATGACATGATAATTTGCTGGATATGCCATGTAAGAAGGATATATTCTAAGGCCAATCTGTGAGCTGATGTGAAGGCTTCAGAAAGCTGTGGACTTGGGAAAAATGGAACAAAGGAGTTGAAAAAGAGATGAAGAAGCATTACTCTCCTCCATGCCGCTTTGGTCCTGACCTAAAATTTTGTGATAATAAGAAGGTAGAGCTACTGTATGAGCCTTTGCCCCTCCAAACAAAGATTCATCAGATTGGTACTTTGCTCAAATGTACAAAACTTTTATAATCATCACGTCTTTTATTCTGTCAAAAGAATGGTAGTTTGTGAATCTTATTCCAATGTTCATTTACATCCTGACCATGAACTTATTCCTTTGCTAACTTTTAAAAATAATTTAATTGATAAGCAGTGTCGGGAAATTCCAAATGGCAAGATAAAAATACATTCTTATTAAGTTTCCTTTTGTTAAACCTACTTTCTGATTTCCTGCATTAATTCTGAATCAAAATAAATGAGACCTCAGCTTTCTTATGAATTTCAGTCTTTTTCTGTTTCTATTTTTCTCTTTAATCTTTAAGTTTTATGAATAGACTTAGGTAAAACAATTAAAATATGAAAATATACAATTTAAATTCTTACACTAAAATATCATTTATTTGATCTTAGTTTTAGTATCTTTTGACACTTTAGAGATATGACACACATATGCACATACTTATATTTAAAAACCCTTAATAATTTGAGAAATAATTATATTGAAATTTTGATGTTGTTAAGGTGGATTCAGATTCTAACCCTCTTGTAATTAGGTTGATGATCCAAGGGAGTTGTGGAAAGAAAAAAAAAACAGAAAAGTAAAGAAGGAAGGAAGGAAGTTGGAGTGAGGAAGGAAAGAATAAAGGAAAAAAACAAAGAAATGAAGGAAGGAAGGAGGAAGATAAGAAGAAGGAAGGAAGGAAGAAAAGAAGGAAGGAAGGAAGGAGTCATAACATTTTTTAATTGCACAGTCAACAACAGAACGAAGTTTAGAGGGAAACCTTAAGTTAAAGTAGGTTAGCCTTGAATGTAACATGCCGAATTTATTAAATATTTTTTCAAAAGAGGTGCCAGCTATGAGTGTCAAAGAATCTTGGTGTCACATAGAGTCCTCCTTTACTTTTCTGTTTCATATATAGAAATGTTCAGGGACAGGGAGAGTTCTGTTTTATAGGTGGCCTTAAAGAACTTGCATTCTAAGGAAGGAAACAATAATCATTTATATAAGTATATTCATACTGTATGCAAAATTAATACAAGACAATTTGGGGATGGGGAAAACTAGCTAGAGAGGAATCTGGAAAGGCTTCATGTTAAAGATGTCACTTAAAGGAAATCAGACATTCCAAGTTTCAGACGTGAAGAAAGAATGCAATGTAGGGATAAGAGAGTCGTTCTTTTTGGTATGGAGATGGGAGAGGAAATACATATAAGAGAAAGCAGAACAATGAAGAAAGTCTTCTATAACAGGCTATATATGCCCTCTGAGGGCCAGGTAAATGATGAACTCATCCCCAGGCTGGTAATAGAGTCATTAATTCCTTCAGCACAATCCTTAACTTCATTTACTAAGTATTAGCAATAGTGCAATGAACATCAGTGAGAAGAGAACCCAAACAAACAAAATTCCAAATCTGTGACATGTTGAAGAAAAAAAAACAATATCTTCAAATTGAAATAAATTAATCTAAATCAACGTGAGGGTCTATGAGATCTCAATTTTCTCTGAGATTGGCTTTCAATGCTGCAATAAGTGCAGAGGGCATCAAAGGCCCTGCAGAGAACAGCACAGCTACAAAGAACAAGATGGCAGAGCAGGGAAGTGAATTGCTGAGCAGTGTGACATAGTGCATGAAAATTCAACTTCATCACTTGAGCCACAAATGACTTCAGTGCATGCAAAGACAAGGAGAAAAGAATACAGCTCGACCCTCATGTGGCAAGTATAGATTTATAATTTACCTATAACAACTTTATATACTAAAATGGGACTTTTTTTTCATTTCTTGCTTGAAACACCACATGGAGAGAGTATCTATGAAATCCAATATGTGACAAGATGGTGTCTTAAAAGCTGCATTATAATACAATTTTATTTTGTCAACATTCGAAAATTTTGTTCACCTAGATGAAAAATGGTATTGAATATCTGAAGCTATGAAATAATTGAGAA
Organism: Petaurus breviceps papuanus; assembly: GCF_028583685.1. NCBI lineage: Eukaryota > Metazoa > Chordata > Mammalia > Diprotodontia > Petauridae > Petaurus > Petaurus breviceps. Next base: position 10,527,380 of record NW_027185889.1, on the reverse strand, counting down.
ATGAAGAAAGTGTATACTATTATCTCAATTTTCACCAAACAGGATCACAGGTGGAACATTTTTATAAATGCCATAAGTGACAGATACTGGGCTTTTTGGCACAAGGCATTCTTGTCATCATAGGCTTTTAGGTGGTTGAATTACTGCTTTTCTTCTATACAATTTTTCAAATAGTCCTACCCTAATCCTCTGGGAAAAAGTTATTTATTGGAGGTGGTGGGAGGGTCAGATTAAACTATTTCCCATAATTAATTTCTTCACACTGAGCTTGTTATTCTCCCCCTCTTCTCATTAATCTTCTATATCCCTAAGAAGATCCTCTTTGACTCTCTGTTCAAGTGTTTGACCAGCCCAAAATGCACACGCACACACATACACACACACATAAAACCCTTACCAAGAGTGCTTTCTGATTCAAATGAGGTTCTAGTTCATAGGTCTAGAGCAGGAATGGACCTCAGAAGCCATCTAATGAAAACCTTTCTTTTGTTTTTGCAAATTTTAAAAAATTTAGTATTGATTTTATGTCATTTTTACATTTATCAAAATATTTATTGTATTAAAAAAATTTTTTTTTTAGTTTTCAACATTAATTTCCATAAGATTTTGATTTCCAAATTTTCTCCCTGTCTCTCCTGTACCTCCCCTCCAGGCTCCCTATGATGGTATGCAATCTTCTATCAACTATACATGTACAATCATATTTACCATATTTACACATTAGTCATGCTGTGAAAGAAGAATTAGAAGCAAAGGAAAAAAAAGAAGTAGAAGAAACCAAAAAACAAAAAAAAGAGTAAATAGTATGCCTCAATCAGCATTCAGACTCCATAGTTTTTTCTCTGGATATGCATAGCATTTTCCATCATAAATCTTTTGGAATTGGCTTAGATCTTTGCATTACTGAGAATAGCTAAGTCTATCAAAGCTGGTCAACACACAATGTTACTGTTACTGTGTACAGTGTTATCCTGGTTTTACTCATTTCACTAAGCATCAGTTCGTGTAAGTCTTTGCAGGGCAAACATTTTACTTTATAGATGAGGAAATTACCCCAGGGAGACTGAGTTACCCCAAGTCACACAGGGACTATGAGAGGAAAAATTATAATTCAGGTCCTCTGATTTCAGAGTCAAAATCCTTTCCACTGTGCCAAGTTTTTCAGCCATCACGAGTCGTAGCAGAAGTAAATCCTGGTGGCATAATCCTTTATCCTCTTTATCATTTTTAAATTTCTAACTCAAGGGCTGGTCACTACTATGAAAAAGATAATAAGCATAACTCACACTTCTAGAGGATTTTCAAATGTAACAGGCACTGTCCTTACAACTTCCCTGTGAGACAGGTAGTACATATAACATACTGCCTATTTTATAGATGAATAGAAGAAAAAAAATCTCAGAGGTCTAGAGACTAGTCCAAGGATAGATAACTAATAAGTGACAGAGCTGAAATGATAGGGAAATTTCAAAGTTTTCTTGCTCAATTGGGAATCCAGTTATTAGGGATAGAGAGCTGTGTCTGAAAAATCTGTCCAATTCAGGGGATGGTGACACATTTCAGAATTCAGTTTGCTACTATCTCTGTCTCCCAGTTTTCTGTGAATCAGAGACCCCCTGAAAATTGTCCTGATGACCAAGGACACTTTGAACCAACATTCGCTCAAAGTCATAGATTTGAGATCCCACAAATGCTTCTTCTGGCAGACCAGAGTGATTAGCTGGAGGAAAGTGAACAAATATTTATTAAATGTTTACTATGTTCCAGACAGTGTACTAAACTCTGGGATATAAATAAAAGTAGGTATAAAGACAGTTTGTATGTTTTTGTATTGTTTTGTTTTTATCTTGAAGGACTTTAATTCTAATGGGAAAATTGGAAATCACTTAACTCACACGTGTATATTTGAGTTTGCAGTCCATTCTATCACTAAACAAGAAGGAATTTAAGGAGCTCTAGAACCATAGATTAGTGTTCAATATCAAGTTGGTCTTGTTGCCAATTGCTTCCTCATACAAACTCAAACTTCTTGTAACTTGTTACTCAAACATTTAAATTGTGTTTGGTTCTTCATGACCTCATTTGTAGTTTCCTTGGCAAAGATACAGGAGTTGTTTGTCATTTCTTTCTCCAGTTCACTTTACAGATGAGTAAACTAAGATAAACAGGGTAAAGTGACTTGCCCAGTGTCACACAACTGATAAGTGTCTGATGTCAGATTTGAACTCATGAAGATGAGTCTTCCTGTTTGCAAAATCAGTGTTCTACTCATTGAGCACTTGTATCGTTGTCTTATCTTTTTCACACTTTTTTGCCATGGTACGTTTCTTGGTACACCAGTTTATTCAGGGCCTGAATAAGAATCACAAGATCTTTAAATCAGACATGGTTTCAAGAATTTTCACCATCCTAACTAAACTCTCCTAATATAGTTTGTCAGTTCCTTTCATAAAAAAGGGAATATGAACAACCAAGAAGACTATAAAGGAACACTTACTTGACTCTCTATTGACATTCTGTTTCTATTAATGTATCCTCAAATGTCAATAGCATGTTTAATAACCATATTACCCTGTTGACCTTTCAGTCAACTAAAACCCCTAAAACTCTCTTTTTAACATGAACTACAATCAAGTTCATTATTTCCTTAGGTTATTAATTTTTCCCCATTTTTTATTAATTTGTTTGTTTATTTTTAGTTTACAAGATTCAGTTCCACAATTCCTTGAGTTTCATATTTTGTTCCCCTCCTTCCTCTCGCCCCCATGGCAGCATACAGTCAAGTATAGGATCTGTTAATACTTTCACATTAGACATTAGTCAGGTTATAAAGATGGATTGTATCAGATGGAATGAAAAATGGTAAAGAGGACATAAAACAAAACAAGAAAAGGAAAAAGATAAGGAAGTTTGCTTCAATCTGGATATAAACTCAGTTCTTTCTAGTTCTTTCTCTGGATGTACACACTTCTCTCCATCATTAGACTTTTGGGATTGATTTATATCACTGCATTGCTGAGAAGAGTCCAGTGTATCAAAGCTGGTCATCACACATACGTTGTGTCTGTAATTGTATACAAATTTCTCCTGGTTCTACTCTTCTCACTCAGCATCAGTTAGTATAAACCTCTCCAGGTAAATATGAAGTCTATCACCTCCTCATTTCTTATAGCACAATAGTATTCCATAACATGCATATACCACAAATTGTTCAGCCATTCCCCAATTGATGGGCACTCCCTTAACTTCCAATTCTTTGCCACCACAAAAAGAGCTGCTATAAACATTTTTTGTACATGTGTGTCTTCCTCCCACTTCTATGATCTCTTTGGGATGTAACCCTAGGAGTGGTATTGCTGGGTCAAAGGATATGAAATTATTTACAGCCCTTTGGGCATAATTCCATATTGCTCTCCAGAAAAGCTGGATCAGTTCACACCTCCACCAGCAATGCATTAGTGTTCCAATTTGCTCACATCCTCTCCAGCATTTGTCATTTTCCTGCTTTGTCATCACCAATCTGACTGGTGAGATATGGTAACTCAGAGTTGTTTTGATTTGCATTTCTCTAAACAATAGTGATTTAGAGCATTTCTTCATGTACTTATAGATGTCTTTAATTTCTTTCTCTGAAAATTGCCAGTTCATATCCTTTGACAATTTATCAATTAGGGAATGACTTGTATTCTTACAGATTTGACTCAATTCTCTGTATATTTTAGAAATGAGTCCTTTGTCAGAGACATGGGTTGTAAAATTTCTTTCCCAATTTCCCACCTCCCTCTTAATCTTGGTTACATTGGCTTTGTTTGTACAAAAGCTTTTCAATTTCATGTAGTCAAAATTATCCATTTTACATTTTATAATATTCTCTAATTTTTGTTTAGTCATAAAGTCTTTCCCTCTCCACAAATATGACAGGTAAACTATTTCTGTTTTCCAAGACTGCTTACGGTATCAATATACCTAGATCATGCACCCATTTAGACTTAATTTTAGTATATGGTGTTAGATAATGGTCTATGCCCAGTGTCTGCCATACTATATTGCAGTTTTCCCAGCAGTTTTTGTAAAATAGTGAGCTCTTATCTCAAAAACTAGAGTTTTGCGATTTATCAAACAATAGATTACTATAGTCATTGCACTTTTTAATCTTGTGTGCCCAATCTCTTCCAATGATTCACTCCTCTATCCCTCAGCCAGTACCAAGTAGTTTTGATAACTGCTGCTTTATAATACAGATTGAAATCTGGTATAGCTAGTCCACCTTCCCTAGCATTTCTTTTCATTAATTCCCTTGATATTCTGGACCATTTATTCTTCCAGATGAATTTTGTTACTATTTTTTCTAGCTCTATAAAGTAGTTTTTTTGGTAAATTTATTGGTATGTGTAATGTAATACCAAGCAAAGGCCACTTCCCAGGTTCAAAATACCAGCATAGGTGCTCTCTATTTTATTCAGTAACAAACCCAGAACAGAGAAGATCAAAACATGACATCATTCAAAATACAGCATTTACTAAGTGTGATTAAATAATCTCCAAGTACTACCCCACCCCAGGACCTTCCAATCATTCAATCAATTACAAAGTCTCTGTTCTAAATACTTCTCCACCCCTAGGCTATACCTTAATTAAGTCCACCACAAAGCCCCTCTTCTCAAATGGAGATTAGTTTCCAAACATAAGGTCAAAAGTTCCCCACCCCTGGATCACAATTGAATCTACCCCAGAGTTACATCAAGTTTAAACACAGCACTTAATACCCAAATGGAGGTCTTTTCTTCATCTTGACATGAGGCAAGTTCTCAGCAATCTTAGTTCCTGGGGAGACAAGGCTTAGCAAAGCCACAAGATACATTGCCAGTCCCTTCATGAATTTATCCTCTGTCTGTAGAACAGTCCTAGAACCCCTGAACACATTAGCAAAGCCCTCTCCCAGGATTTCTGTAAACATACAACAAGAAAATCCTTCTTCAGGGCTTCTGAACCAACAGAAAGGCTCCCAGACCCCTGCAACAACAGCACTGTCCCTCACCAGTGGACAGTATTCACTCTGTCTGCAGGACAGTCTCCAGACCCCTGCAACAACAGTACTGTCCCTCATCAGTGGACAGTATTCACTCTCTGTCTGCAGGACAGTCGCAGGCCTTCTTAGCGAACAGCCAGGTTCCAGGACTTCTTCAACAAAAGGACAGTCTTTCACCAGTAGACAAATCTGGCAAAATAACATCAAAACAGACAGACAAAGTACCAGCAAAACAGCCATGTCTCCTCAGTCCTTGGCAGCTCAGGGGGGCAGGTCTCAAAAGTCCAGGGCAATTCAAAGCGGCCACCAGCAATTCTCTTAGTCTCTCTCTCTCCACGAGGTGCTGCTTCCAAAAAAGATCTTCCGCCTCTCTCTAGTGTCTCTCCAAATCTACATCACCAGCTCCTCCCAGCTCAGGACCCCCTCCCCACATCAACAAGCACATCCCACAGGTGGGATTAACAAACTCTGGGTTTTAACACAATCAATTTGAAAACCAAGCCAATACAGGGGAATCTTTAATTGCCATTACTATCACAGTATGGCACTAAATATATAATTTAATTTAGGTAAGATTGTCATTTTTATTATATTAGCTTGACCCAGCCATGAGCAATTGATATTTTTTCCAATTAGTTAGATCTGACTTTATTTGTGTGAAAAGTGTTTTGTAGTTGTGGTCATATAGATCCTAGATTTGTTTTGGTAGGTAGATTCACAAATATTTTATAATGTCTACAGGAACTTTAAATGGGATTTCTCTTTCTACGTCTTGCAGCTGAATTTCATTGGAAATATATAGGAATGCTGAGGATTTATGTGGGTTCATTTTATATCCTGCAAATTTTCCAAATTTATTTATTGTCTCAAGTAGTTTTTACTTGATTCTCTAGCATTCTCTAAGTATATCATTATATTATCTGCAAAGAGTGAGAGCTTGGTCTCTTCTTTGCCTAATTTGATTCCTTTGATATCTTTTTCTTCTCTAATTGCTATTGCTAACATTTCTAGTACCAGATTGAATAAGAAGGGTGATAGTGGACACCCTTGTTTCACCCCTGATCTGGTTGGAAATGCTTCTAGCTTATCCCCATTACATGTAATAGTTGCTGATGGCTTTAAATAGATGCTAGCTATTATTTTAAGGAAATCTCCATTTATTCCTATACCTTCTAGTGTTTTTAATAGGAATGGATGTTGTATTGTGTCAAAACCCTTTTCTGCATCTATTGAGATGATCATGTGGTTTTTGCTAGTTTTATTGTTGATATGATCAATTATACTGATGGTTTTCCTAATATTAAATCATCCTTGCATTGCTGGAATAAATCCTACCTGATCAAAGTGTTTTCTTCTTCTTTCTTTTTTTAAAGCAATCCGGGTTAAGTAACTTGCTCAAGGTTACACAGCCAGTTATTTCTGGGTGTGGTGCTAAGTATCTGAGCCCAGATTTGATCCCCAAGTCATCCCGACACGGGAGTTAGTGCTCTTACTTGCTGAGCCACCTGGCTGCCCCTAAGCAATTGGGGTTAAGTAACTTGCTCAAGGTTACATGGCCAGGTGTTTCTGGGTGGGTGCTAAGTGTCTGAGACTGAATTCGATCCCAGGTCATCCCAACTCTGGGGCCAGTGCTCTTACTCACTGTGCTACCTGACCACCCCGAAAGTGTATTATTCTTGAGATAAGTTGCTGTAGTCTGTTTGCTAATATTTTATTCTAGGGTTTTGCATCTATATTCATGAGGGAAATTGGTCTATAATTTTCTTGTTCTGTTTTATCTCTTCCTGATTTAGGTATCAGTACCATATTTGTGACATAAAAAGAATTTTGTAGGACTCCTTCTTCACTAATTTTCCCAAATAATTTGTAGAGTATTGGAATCAAATGTTCTTTAAATGTTTGGTAGAATTCACTAGTAAATCCATCTGGCCCTGGAGATTTTTTACTAGGGAGCTGACTTATACCTTGTTCAATTTCTTTTTCTGAGATGGGGTTATTTAAGTAATTTATTCCTCTTCAGTTAATGTGTCCAACTTGTATTTTTGTAAATATTTATCCATTTCCCTAAGATTGTCAAATTTATGTGCATACAATTGGCAAAAATAATTCCTAATTATTGTTTTGCTTTTCTCTTCATTGGAGGTAGATTCAGCCTTTTCATTTTTGATACTCATAATTTGGTTTTCTTCTTTCTTTTTTTTTATCATATTGACTAAGTGTCCATCAATTTTATTGATTTTTTTTCATAAAACCAGCTCTTAGTTTTACTTATTAACTCAATAATTTTCTTAATTTCAATTTTATGAATCTCTCCTTTTGTTTTCAGTATTTCTAAGTTAGTATTTAATTGGGGATTTTGAATTTGTTCTTTTTCTAGGTTTCTTAATTGCATGCCCAATTCCTTGACCTCTCTTTTCTCTAATTTAATCATGTATGTACTCAGGGATATAAAATTTCCCCTAAGAACTGCCTTTAATGCACTGCACAAATTTTGGTTTGTGGTCTCATTATTATCATTCTCTTGAATGAAATTACTGATTGTTTCTATAATTTCTTGTTTGACCCACTCATTCTTTAGGATTAAATTGTTTAATTTCCAAATAGGTTTTAATCTGTCTTTCCATGGCCCTTTATTGCATATAATTTTTATTGCATTATGATCTGAGGAGGATGCATTTAATATTTCTGCCTCACTGCATAGAATTGTGAGGTTTTTATGCCCTAAAACATGGTGAATTTTTGAGTATGTGCCATGAACCACTGAGAAGAAAATATATTCCTTTTTATCCCCATTCAGTTTTCTCCAGAGATATATCATGCCATGCCCTTCCTCTAGGGTTCCCAAGCCTTTACTGTAGAGGGGTTTGCCCTGGGGCAATAGTTACTATGTTTTCAGGGGGGAGTGGGGATTGGAGCAGGCAGCCTTCCCTCTGCCATCCTGGTCTTTGGAGGTCCAGATAGGGGCTTTTTTCCAAATTTCTGGGCTATTAAGTGGTAGTCCCAGGAGTATTTGCTGTCCCAGACAGGGGCCCCTGCATTTGGTTCTTACCTTGCTCTTTCCAGTCCCAGCCCTTTGGTGATAGGCCTCGTAGTGGCCTTTGTGGTTGGTGGGATGACTTGCCACAAGAGTTGATCAGGCCTCTTCCGGGCCTGCCTCTGTGATCTGCTCACCTTCTGGGCCTGCCTCTGTTGTGTCATTGGTTTTTTAATAAATGAAAGGCATTATTTATTCCTGCTAAGTTGCATTTTCTTCTACTAAATCTACTGATATTTGTGGGCCACCATGATTAAAGTTCAGTCAAGTCTAGTCTTCCAATATCTACAAGTAAAAAATAAAAATGGAGCAGCTGAAGGTGGCCTCTACCATCCAGATTATTTAATGTAGTGTGATTGCTACCTTTACCTGATTATAAATTATTGCCAACTAGTATAGTATCCCCATAGAGATGAGCCATAATTAATTTAAAAAACATTTGTTGAGAAAGTTCCAGAAATATAAAAATGGGACTCAAAATGTCTCTTGATTTCCTCTCAGTTTACACAGAAGCAGTTTGGCAAAACCATTTACAGTTTCCATTACAGCTGCAATTAGCTAAGAAGTGGCACATTGATGGATCATTAAAGTGGGATCTGGTGGGAAAAAATAGTTGTGGCTTGTTTTACTCTAATAAATACCATCAGAGTGATTGTTCAGGGATTAGAATAATAGAAAATAGACTATACTAACATCAGTCTAATCCATACCAAAGATGTGTCCCCAAGAAGACTCATATGGAACGAGTCAAGACTATTTTCAGTTTGGTCCCTTGGTGATTGTGATATCTATTCATCTTATTGAACCTCAGGATTCTGGTAGAGATTGTATCTATTACTATGGGGTAATAAAAGAAGCAAATTCCTTTGGGCAATGCTTTAAAAAAACAATACAATCTGAATATTTGTCTTGTTATTTTTGTATTAATTTGCTAAATTACAAGAAACTGTATTAAGGCTTTTGGTCATTATAAAATCAAACAAAATAGAAATTTTAGACCCTTATTCAAATGAAAGGCTTAATGTAGAATCTCAATCCCAAGAGGTTTTTTTTTTTTTTTAAGTGATAAATGAATGGAAGCTTTAGAAATTAATTGTTGACATTTGGACACAAATATGTAAATTCAATTTTGCAACTCATGCTTGACAAGTCTTTCCAGTTTCATAAAAAAATCAATCTATTACTAAAGATACTTTTTAAATCAGTCACAAAAGCCAAAAGTTAGCATTTATATAGCACTTTAAAGTTTGTTAATAGCTTTATGAATATTATCCCATTTGATCCTCACCAAAAAATATATGGATGAATGTTGGGGTCCCGGTCCCAACTCCAGCCTTATCTTACCTTATACAAGGTCTTCGATGTCTCTGGCTTCTTGTCTCCAAGAAGAACTTACCCCCACAGAACATCCAGGACGCGGAAAGTATGATGCAAAGCTGTTTATTCCTTTATAGCTTAACAGCACCACAAGCAAGCACAGGAACAGGCACAGGAACTAACTCACTTCCAGGCAGAACTGGAACTAAGCACGAACTAAGCAGGAACTAAGTGAACTCACTCACTTCCTCTCTCTCCCCAATTTATAAGCCTTGCGGGACACGCCTTGCGGGGCCAATCATGTTCTTTCCCGAGTACATTGTAAGAGACCAAGGAGCAACATCCTTCCCGGAAGTCCTCTAGGCACTGCCATGCAGAGTATCACTCTTGTGTCACTGCGCCCAAAACTCCCTTATCCCTGGTTGGTTAACCCCCAGGCAAAGCTGTCCCAAAAACATCCCTCAGAAAGCCATGTGCACCCCCTCCGGCTTCCCCCTTGTCACCTGTCATGTGGAAGCCAATTGTGCACTCTCCTGAGTGCAGGGCAAAGGAGTATGTGCCAAGAGGAGTCTGTGTCCATGGGGCACGCTCAGTGCCACGTCGTACTTTCCCAACCCAGCAGAGTCGGCCCCCATGACCCTGCGCTCAATGCCATGTCAGCCTTTATGGCCCAGCAGAGTCGGCCTCCATATCTCCAAGCCCTTGCCCCTCAGAGGTCACGTGCACTCCCTCTGACATCTTGTGACTGCCGCTGTGTCTCTCACACTCAGGGCCCTAACAGATGAAGAATAACAATTGTCCAGACTATTAGGTAACTGGTTGCTGATAAGTTATGAACAAAGGATCAGCAGGAAAAAGAGAAAAATAAGCAAAACTATAAAAATCAGAAATTCATCCAATAAAAATTATCCCTGTTGCAACTTACAAAGATTTTTGTATAATTTGATATACATGTCGGATTTGTCTGGTTGGTTCCTTCTCTAAGAAATAAAAAAGAAAACAGTCATCAAGAAAAAAATGTATAAAAAATTAACAATGACAATGGAGTCATGTGTTCTCTAAACCTTTATTTGTTTGATTCGTGTGTGATTTACTGAAAAAGATGTTATGTATGAAGTTATATCAGGCTATCTTACTCCTAGAACTTATTTTCTAATACATGTATTGCCCCCTTCATTATATCCATTTTTACAATAAAGCTTTTTAAACTCTGTGCTGATTCAATTGGGAGGACTTTTTCAGATTTCTTTGTAGAACTCTACCTTCTTACTATCTCCATAAATAAATAAATGCATTGTCTTTAGGGCAGGCCATTTTTTGTTACAAATGTTCTTAAGCACTACAATGAGCCAATCACATCTCTCATGAAGGGCTATTTCTCACTGCCTATGCTGTGTTATAAAACCTGCCCTGCTGACTTGTTTCTTTACCTTCTTCCCTTTTGTCTTATGATTTGGTTTGTGGTGAGAACTTCACGATTGTTTCTCTTCAGTTCCTCCAATAGTTATATCCATTTGGAAAAGATACACATTTAAAAGTCCAACAGTCAAGTTAATATTTATAAATGTAATAATAATCACCAATGTACTGGCTTAGGAATAGAGGAGTGGATCAATGGAATAGATTAGGCACACGAGATTCAGAAGTCAACGACTACAGTAATGTATTGTTTGATAAACCCCCAGACCCTGGTTTTGGGGATAAGAACTCACTATTTGACAAAAACTGCTGGGAAAACTGGAATATAGTATGGCAGAAACTGGACATAGACCATTATCTAACACCATATACCAAAATCAAGTCTAAATGGATTCATGATCTAGGTATAAAGGTTGATATTGTAAGCAGTCTGCTAAAACAAGGAATAGTTTACCTATCAGACTTGTGGAGAGGGAATGACTTTATGACGAAACAGGATTTAGAGAACATTATAAAATGTAAAATGGATAATTTTGACTACATGAAATTGAAAAGTTTCTGTACAAGTAAAGCCAATGTAACCAAGATTAAGAGGGAGGTGGGAAATTGGGAAAGAATCTTTACAACCTATGTCTCTGACAAAGGACTCATCTCTAAAATATGCAGAGAACTGAGTCAAATTTATAAGAATACAAGTCATTCCCCAATTGATAAATGGTCAAAGGATATGAACAGGCAGTTTTCAGAGAAAGAAATTAAAGCTATCTATAAGCACATGAAGAAATGCTCTAATTCACTATTGATTAGAGAAATGCAAATCAAAACAACTCTGAGGTACCACATCTCACCAGTCAGATTGGCTAAGATGACAAAACAGGAAAATGACAAATGCTGGAGAGGATATGGGCAAATTGGAACACTAATGCATTGTTGGTGGAGTTGTGAACTGATCCAGTGTTTCTGGAGAGCAATCTGGAACTATGCCCAAAGAGCTATAAATACTTTCATACCCTTTGATCCAGCAATACCACTCCTAGGGTTATATCCCAAAGAGATCATAGAAATGGGAGAAAGACCCATATGTACAAAAATGTTTATAGCAGTTCTTTTTGTTGTGGCAAAGAATTGGAAATTAAGGGGGTGTCCATCAATTGGGGAATGGCTGAACAAGTTGTGGTATATGCATGTTATGGAATATTATTGTGCTATAAGAAACAGGGAGCAGGCGGTCTTCATATTTACCTGGAGAGGCTTAAAAGAACTGATGCTGAGTGAGAAGAGTAGAACCAGGAGGAATTTGTACACAATTACAGACACAACGTATGTGTTATGACCAACTTTGATAGACTGGACTCTTTTCAACAATGCAGGGATATAAGTCAATCCCAAAAGACACATGATGGAGAGAAAAACGTGCATCCAGAGAAAGAACTAGAAAGAACTAAATTTATATCCAGGTGGAAGCAAAATACCTGATCTTTTTCATTCTCTTATTTGATTTTATGTCCTCTATACCATTTTTCATTCCAGCTGGTACAATCCATCCTTATAACCTGACCATTGTATAATGTGAAAGTATTTACAGATCCTATACTTGATTATAAGACGCCATGGGGGGGGGAGGGGAGGGAGGGGAACAAAATGTGAAATTCAAGTAATTGTGGTATTGAATCCTGTAAACTAAAAGGAAACAAACAAATTAATAAATTAAAGAATTAAATTTAAAAAATAATAATAATCACCAATGATAAGAACATGGTTAGAATTTATATAGTACCTGCTATATGCGAGACACTGTGCTAAGCAATTAAAAAATAACATCTTATTTGATCCATACAACAACCATGGGAGGTAGGTGATACTACTGCCCCAGTTTTACAGTTAAGAAAGCTGAGGTAAACATCAGTCAAGTGACTTGCCCAGGAGCACACTGCTTGTAAGAATATGGGGCCAGTTTTGAACTCAGGTCTTCCTGAATCCAGGCCCATCACCTTATCCACTGCTCAAGCTAGTATACCTAGCCTAAAAACAGAATAATTCTTTTTTTTTTTTTAAAGCAATGCAGGTTAAGTAACTTGCTCAAGGTTACACAGCCAGTTATTTCTGGGTGTGGTACTAAGTATCTGAGCCCAGATTTGATTCCCAGGTCATCCCGACACGGGAGCTGGTGCTCTTGCTTGCTGAGCCACCTGGCCGCCCCTAAGCAATTGGGGTTAAGTAACTTGCTCAAGGTTACATGGCCAGGTGTTTCTGGGTGGGTGCTAAGTGTCTGAGCCCAGATTCAATCTTCAGGTCATTCCAACACTGGAGCCAGTGCTCTTACATGCTGTGCTACCTGGCCGCCCCAAAACTGAATAATTCTGACTACTCTTTTTTTCTGGAGGGCTATTGGGGGAAAGTGACTTGCCCAAAATCACACGGCTAATAAGTGTGTCAAGTGTCTGAGGCTGGATTTGAACTCAGGTGCTCCTGACTCCAGGATCGGTGCTCTATTCAGTTTGCCACCTAGCCTCCCCAATTCTGACCACTCTTAATCTGCTTTTCCAACACTATTACCATTACTACAGAAGCAGAGGGTATCACATAGGTCTGAGGTTCATTGTTCTATTTTTCTTTGCTTCATGGGAGGTTATAAAGAATTGATCACCAAGAATTGAGCCTACTGGTGATGATCCTCTCTTTTAAACTAGGACTGATTTGCATCCAGCACACAGTCTTTTGCAAGGAATTAATCTAAAGATTTTCAGGCACAGGGGAACCTATCAGTGCTTGTGCTTAGCTAGCATAGACCTCTGAAAACATTTGGTCATTTCTAGACCCAATACCTTAAAAGAAAAGTTTTCCTCATTATATAATTTCTGCTTCTCCTTGCTCCTTTTGATATATATCAAAGCAAAAGTTGAAGTTGAAAGCCAGAAATGCATTCAAGGGGGTGGCACAGACTCAAGAAGCATCAATCCATTAGAAAACTGGGGTAAGAATCATCTTCCCTGGGTATACTTTGGTTCTCTTATGCCATTTCTAAGACATCTTTAATGGCTCCCAGTTACCTATTCAATCCAGTTAGAATACCAAATTTCAAGTCTTTACACCAATATCCCAATTTACCTAATTGCTTCTCACCTTCTTACCCCCTGGAGGCCCATACAAATGGGAACACCCATTTCTTCAAGTGAATCCACTTGTCTCCCAGCTCATACAGAGGGAGCAAGACAACCAACTGTGCATGAAATCTGTGATTTGCCCATAGTGGAAGCCATTACTGTGTAGAATCATGTTGTGGGCAGTAAATGGAAAGGATTTGGAGTCCTTGACTCTTTGGCTCCAGAATGTCTTCAAGCTTGTTATTTCCCTTATCAAACTCTATAATACTGTCAAACTGGCCTCTTTGCTCTCTGTCACACAATAACTTCTATTTTCCATCTTGATGCCTTTGGGCAGGCTGCCTCTAAGACCTGGAAAACATTCCTTTCTTACCTCCATGTCATAGAATCCCAAGTTGTTGCTTTTCCCCCCAAATTCCATTTATTTCCATCTATATGAAGCTTTTCTTGTTTCCTGTTGAGGTGCTAGTGCTTTCCCAATCCTGGTAAAAAAAAAATTAAAAATTAAAATGACCTTGTATTTAGGGGTGTGTGTGTGTGTGTGTGTGTGTGTGTGTGTGTGTGTGTGTGTGTG
>NW_027185889.1:10448730-10512893 GCF_028583685.1 Petaurus breviceps papuanus | reverse complement strand
GTGTGTGTGTGTGTGTGTGTGTGTGTGTGTGTGTGTGTGTGTGTGTGTAGTTCCTGACAGAATATAAGGGCAAGGAATGTCTTTTTTTTCTACAGTAGGGGTTCCTAATTTTTTTTCATTGACTCTTTAGGTAATCTGGTGATGTCTATGTATAGACCCTTTCTCAGTATATCTTTAAATGCATAAAATAAAATACTTATATAATAAAATACCCAGGAAACCAATTGTATTGAAATATGGAAAAAATTACACATGGAATATATTCATGTATATTCCATGAATATATGTGTGTATATATGTGTATGCATGTAGACATACATATATGAATATGCATGTATATATTCATGGACCCCAGGTCAAGAACCCCTAAAGTGTAGGAAAATGTCTGGCAAAGATTAGGTGCTTAAGAATTTTTTTTTTTTATGTATTGCAAGTAACATTGAATTACATACCTCCTCCTGATATACAAAGAGTTTTGTTGGAGATGTTCACTTTCAATGTGACTATGTACAAAGTAGCTTCTATGACTGATGATCTCTAGGTCTCACCCAACCAGTTATCATTTTGAATGAAAAAGAGAGTTATTCACATGGTTGCTGCAATTAAAATATTTGTGGCTGTAGTTGTTGTTTCATAAAACAAACAGCATAGTGCTGAAACTCTTATGTTGGACTTCTGCAGGTTGGTGGAACAGTAGGTAGGAGTGCTGTCTTTGGCGTCTGGAAGACTGAAGTTCAAATCTGGCCTCAGATGCTTACTAGCTGTGACTGTGGGCCAGTTATTTACACCATCAGTTCATTCCTCTATAAAATGAGGATAATAGCTAGGATTTACCTCACAGTATCATTATGGGGACCTAATGAGATAACATATGTATAGCACTGCACAAGCTTTATATATTCTAGCTATTATTATTACTAATCTAATCAACATTTGGCAAAAATTATATTGGCACTTTAACAGACTTATTGTTCTTTAGCTATTTCTTGCATTGGAACCCTTTAAATTTTTTGACATAATATTTTGGTGAGATATGAATCAGAGACATATGGATTAAATTGTCCTGAAAAATGGATTTTTAAAACAATTTGTTAAGGACTGGGGAGAAAGGTTTAGCTTTTGCCAAATGGCAAACATTATAAAATATATCAAAAACATCCCAAATGAACACCTTTTTCTAATCTTAGTAAATTCAGTCCAAATTTAATTCTAAAAATAGGTCACATTAAACAAGTGGTTTTTAGTGGTGAAAAATTTACCAGGGCAGAATCCAAGTCCCTGAAGCACCAATCAGTCAGGAACATGTAGACTGTCTAGGAACTTACAGCTATGGTCCTGCCATATGGTCCTGTTACATGCAAGTGATAGAATGGCTTTTCTTTATCAGACCTTCAAAGAAAGCTTAGACCTTTTGATTTCCACTGACTCATGAAAACTGGATTTTTAAACATGTTTGTACAATACCAAAAAACTAATTGTTTAAATATTTTAATAGTGGTGTGCTTATGATCTTTCCCTTGGAACATTTTCCTCTCCAAACAATGGCTAAAGATAATATATTGTTCTCAGAACATTCTTCTAGTGGAAATGACCAAGTTTCATATTTTCTACATTTTATAACCTGTATATAGCAGGGCATACAAGATTAAATACCATCATCTTTGACAGAAAGTTGATTGTAGGGGAAACAAAAACAAACAATATCCTAATTCCTGTTTTCTAGAACATGACTTCCTTATTGACCTTGTACCTTCCTCAAAATTATTTTTAATGCTATCTCTTTCCATAAGCATACTTAAAACAATTCATGTCTTTATTTATTAGCAAGACAATAACATCACTTTATAATTTATAATTATAATCACTCATAATTTGACTGACATTTCACAAACAATCCCACAGAATAGAAGATGTATGCATTTGGGGGGGGGGGGGGCACCAAGAGTAAACGATCAGGTAATGATAAAAGTATCCACACAATCTTTAATACATTATGCCCTGAAAATCTGGAACTAAAAGACATTTAAAAATCTCCCATTCTGGTGCAATCTTTTTTTTTCTTTTCTTTTTTTTTTTTTTTTGCCAACCCGATCTCCCAGAGAACAGGTCTTAATAAATTACAACTTTAATAACAAGTTCTGATGGGACTTTTAATTTTCATTTCATTTCCAAGACCAAATTCTTGCTTGTTACTTTAAAGCTTTTAAAAGCTATCGACCCATTAAACTATTCAATATGGATTTCAAAATGCAATAGGGTAAATTCAATAGATGATATATCAGATTCTCAATGCATGGAAGGTTTCTGAAGCTTTCTGTTAACAGGAACAGAATGGAATTGAAAAGTGACATTTCTGCAGCATACAGGCTTTCTATAGTTTTTAATCAAGAAACTAAATTAAGTTATATTGAAGCTTTAACTCTATATTTTGGGAGGTGAATTGATTTTTTAATATCCAGACATAGGTGAAGCTAACTGAATAAGGAGATTAGGGGGAAGAAGGCCTCACAGACTCAGTTTCAACACTATCCTTCTATTGAAAAAAGTATTTTTTTTCAAATTGACAACTGTGATTTTACACTGGCTGAATGCTCATAATATAAACAGCATTGTTGAGACTGAAAGAAAAAATAGCATTTCTGATTTCTAGGAATTTGGGGTTGGTGGGAGGGATGGATCATTCAAGGTTTCTTACTTCAAATTATTTTTTCTTCTTAATATGTGAATGATCTATACCTTATGCACTGACTATAACTTATTACCTTCATCAGTGAAGGTAATTGTTACAGCTTGTCAATTCTCTTCAACAAATATTTACTAGTCCACTATTATACCAATTGTATTAAGCTAGTAATAACCAGCTTAAGTGGAAGATTAAGTAGTTATGTGCAAACAAACCAGTATGAAAGTAATGTAGGCAATTCCTTCACAAGAATGAAGTATTTCTTTGAAAGAGAAAGGGGGCAAAAAATCACAAAAGGAATAAATGCTTAAAATTTTAAAAAAACATAACTTTAAATGCCAATGGATTAAACAATCTCATAATTTTTAAATTTAGTATATTATTTTCTCCCAATTACTTGTAAAATCAATTTTTAACATTCATTGTTTTACATTGAGTTCCAAACTCTCTCTATCCCTCTTCTTCTCTCCCATTCCCCCTCATTGAGAAGGCAAGCAATTTGATATAGGTTACACAAGTACAGTCATGTAAAACATATCTCCATGTTAGTTATGTTGTGAAAAAGAACACAAACAAAAAAGAAAATCAAAGAAAAATAATGTAAAGAAGTTTGCTTCAATCTATATTCAGACTCCATCAGTTCTTTCTCTGAGGATGGAAAGCATTTTTCATCATGAGTCCTTCAGAATTGTCTTGGATCTTTGCATTGCCAATAATAGCTAAGTAATTCACAGTTGATCATCATACAATATTGCTCTTACTATATACATTGTTCTTCTGGTTCTGCTTCTTTTATTTTGCATCAGTTCATGTAGGTCCTTCCAGACTTTTCTGAAACCACACTGCTTGACATGTTTTTTATTGCGATAGTATCCCATGGCAATCAAATAAAACAACTTGTTCAACCATTCCCCAAGTGATGGCCATCCCTTTAATTTCTAGTTCTTTACCACCATTAAAGAAGTGCTATAAATATTTTTTTGTAATATAGGCTCTTTTCCTTTTCTTTTTAAATCTCTTTGGGATACAGACCTAGTAGTGGTATTGCTTGGTCAATGTGTATACATAGTTTTATAGTCATTTGGGCATAGCTCCAAGTTTTATGCCAATTTAGGGCATAGCTCTATAGAATAGTTGAAAATGTAAACTTCTCCACCAACAGTGCATTAGTTTCTCAATTTTCCCACATCCCCTCCAACATTTATTATTTTTCTTTTTCTGTTATATGTGGCAATCTGATAGGTGTGGGGTATAGTTTTTAGATAGTTATCTCATCATACTAAACTCACACGCATACCCCCTATACTTCTTCTAACTGACCTAATGATGAGAGTTTTTTAGGAGTTACATGAATCATTTTACCATATAGCAATGAGAACAATTAAACATTATTGGATCCCTTGTGATTTCTCTTTCCTGTTTACTCTTTTTATGTTTCTTTTGAGTCTTATATTTGAAAGTGAATTTTTCTATCTAGCTCTGGTCTTTTCATCAGGAATGCTTGAAAATCCTCTATTTCTTTGAATATTCATATTAACCTGTGAAGGATTATACTCAGCTTGCTGGGTAGGTGATTCTTAGTTATAATCCTGGTTCCTTTGCCCTCCAGGATATTATCTTCCAAGCCATCTGATCATTTGTTGTAGAAACTGTTAAATGTTGTGTTATCTTGATAGTGACAACACAATATTTGATTTTTTTTTTCTTTTTGAGTACTTGCAACATTTTCTCTTTGATCTGGGAGACCTAGAATTTGGTTATAATATTCCTTGGTGTTTTCATTTGGGGATCTTTTTCAAGAGTTGATTGGCGAATGCTTTAAATTTCTATTTTACCTTCTGGTTCTAGAATAGTAAGGCAGTTTGCTTGATAGTTTCTCAAAAGACGCTATCTAATCTCTCTTTTTTGATCATGGCTTTCAAGTAGTCCAATAACTCTCTCCTCTCCCCCAGGTGTGACAGACCTTTCCTGGTGACCTTCTAAGTTGTCTTTGGCTAGACAATTCTTTCACCCCATCCTTTTGTGTGTTTTGCTGCTCCAGGAATTGTTCTATTACATTATTGGAGGGATTTGGAAGAGAGCTTAGGAGAATTGCTGCCTTTTCTCTGCCACTTTGAATCTGCCCTTCCTCAGGAAGATCTCTTAGTGGATTTTTAAAATCCTTTTGGATCTTTTCCATGAACTAAAACCAATTTGTATTTTTTTTGAGGCTTTTGATGAAGGAGTTTTGACTATATTGTCTTCTGAGTTGGTATTTTGTTCTTCCCTATCACCATAGTAACTTTCTATAGTAAAGATCTTTGTCTGTTCTTTGTTCATTTTTCCAGCTTATTTTTTTTTACTTTTAACTCTTTCTTTCTTTTTTTTGCCTTTTTGAGGGCAATTGGGATTAAGTGACTTGCCCAAAGTCACATGGCTAGTAAATGTGACAAGTGTCTGAGGTTGAATTTGAACTCAGGTCCTCCTGACTCCAGGGCCAATGCTCTATTCACTGTGCCACCTAGCTTCCACAACTTTTAACTCTTAAGCTAAAGTGGATCACTGCTTCCAGAGTAGAGGGGCACTCTTCCATATTTTAGGGCTTTTTTCATTGATAATTCTGGGGACCTGTGAGTTTTGGGTTCTTCCACGGTGTTATGATCTAGGAAAAGGTGTGTTTACCCCTGTACTCTAGTGTATGAGTGGTCACAAACCCTCTTTTCTACCCTGGAACTGTGACCAGGATCCCAACTCCCCTGCAAGCTCTGGCATACTAATGTTCCCTCTTCTGGTACTGAGATCCAGGACTTTGACTGAAACCCAAGGATGGCTAATGCAACAGAGTCCTACCACCCAGTGTCAGCAAAGAGATCCCTGTAATCTGTTCCTGACCAGATTCTGATGCCCTGACCAATTATGGGCTAAGAGATCCAGTAACTACTCCTGCTGCCACCGATTCAGTTGACACCAAAACCTGCTCCTGGTTTTTTGGCACCTGGGTTGTGCTGGTGCAGCCTGTATAAAACTGTGCTCCACTTTTACCCTTTGCAATAGACCTTTCTTGCTTCCCTAAGTTGTCTTGAGCTACAAAACTTTCATTTCAGTTTTGTATCTGTGTGTGTGTGTGTGTGTGTGTGTGTGTGTGTGGTTCTGATGCTCCAGAATTTGTTTTGAGGCATCGTTTAAAGTTGTTTTGAGAGATTTGGGGGAAAGCTCAGGTAAGTACTTGCCTTTTCTCTACCATCTTGGCTCCACTCCATAGTACAATAAAATTAAATACTGTGGAAGACTGGATATGACAACCAATGCAAAAATATATTGCATAAGAATTACATTTAAAAATTGAGGAAAAATCACAAAGAAAAATGATAGGATGAAACAAAATTTACTATGCACCAATAAAGCATGGGAGAAATACATTATATGACCAAGGAAATTCAGGCCATACTTAGGAGATATGAGGCCCAATACAAATAACATAGGGTGTGTCCTACCTCAAACATTGTTGAATAAGTGCTAACTAAATCCTAAAAGCAACTTTGGGGAAAAAAAAACAAACACACACAAAAGTTCCACATTCAGCAGGCTGTCTGAGTAGAAGATATTTGAGGAGTTTCAAAACATACTGATTGTTTATATAAAAGCTGAACTTTTCAATCACTTGCAGACCTCCTTATAACCTTTCCAATCCATAGATTCTGGGTGTCACTTTTCTGCTTTCTGCTTCCTGCTTCAGTGTATTTGTTGTTGATAAACTTCAAAACTCTTTATGAGGTTTTCCTGGCAAAGATCCTGGGGTGGTTTGCCACTTCCTTCTTCAGCTCATGATACAGATAAGGAAATTGAGGCAAACAGGGTTAAGTAATTTGCTCAGGGTCACCCAGCTAGTGTCTGAGGAGAGATTTGAATGCAGGAAGATGAGTCTTCCTTACTCCATGTCTAGTGCTCTATCCACTGCACCATCTCACCTCTCTTGTTGTCATTATGCTTGTCATTATTAATATTTACATTATGGTCATCAGAAAGGTACAGTGGAATGAAGACAAAATTTAAATTCATAAGATCTGAGTAAGAATCCTGACTACTTAGCTGAATAATCTGGGATAAGCCACTTGACTCTTTGGATCTGATATAAATTTCTGGATATATACTCCAAAGAAGTCCAAGATAGAAAGAAATATCCTATATATACCCAAGTATTCATAGTAGCCCTTTTTGAAGTAGCAATAAGGATGATGATGGTGGTGATATTATTGGTGAGGATGATGTGAATGATGACAGATACCATTTACATAACCTCTTTGGGGGTAGGTGATATTATTGCTGGTGAAACTGATACAAGTCAAGAGATTTGCCCAGGGTAGCTCAGGTGGTAAGTGTCTGAAGTAGGTTTTGAACTCATTTTCCTGCCTCCAGGTAGGGTGCTATTACCCATTGTGCCACTTAGTTACCTCTCACCCAAAAATAACCTAGAAACAAAGTGTATTACCACAAATTGAGAAGTGGTTTAACACACGGTAGTATAAGAATACATTAGAATATTATCACAGTTCACAAAGTAATAATATCACAAATTCAGAGAAATGAAAAAAATACATAAATAAAAACATTTGAGTAAGCTGGATCAAAAGAATAAGCGTGTGATTCCTGCTGTTCAGTCACTGAGTCATGTCTGACTTCATGTCCATGGAGTTTTCTGGGTAACAATATTGGATTTGTTTCCCATTTTCTTCTCCAGTTCTCCCCATTCTACAAATTAGGAATTGAAGCAAACAGGGGTTAAGTGGCTTGTCCAAGCTCACATAGCTAGTAAATGTCTAAAGCTAAATGTGAACTCAGATCTTCCTGACTCCAGTCCCAGTGTTCTCTCCATTGTACCACCTAGCTGCCGATAGTAATGCAAATTTTAAAAAGCAATAAAATGAAGCCAATCCTACTGTAATTCTAGTGTCCAATATTGGTCCTGGGGATAAGATGAGGAAATACACCTCTTCCTTTGTTGAAAAGGTGGTGGTTGGTGAGTATGGAATAGTACACATAAGACCAGATGTAGTCACTGTTGTGGTTTTAACTTTTGTTTTTCATAATCAAAGGGGCATATTATTAAATAATATTTTGTTATCAAAGTGAGAAAAGGTGAAAAGAAATTCACAGAAGAACAAAATAGAAAATAAGTGTGATATAAAAACATATCACTAAATCCTTATAAATTCTAACATCAGAGTAGCTAGGTGGCACTGCCCCTGGAGTCAGGAGGACCTAATTTCAAATCTGGCCTTATATACTTACTAGTTATATGACCATGTGCAAGTCACTTAACCCTGGCTGCATACAAAAAATAAAATAAAGTCTAACATCAATCAATCACTAATCATTTTTCCCCTTGGAGCTGACCTCCAATTTTGTCAGTATAGGGAGCACTTAATGAGAAAACCTTTTTCTAACCAATACAGAGCAGCACTTTCTCTGCAAATTACAGTATAAGAAAGTCACTTGGGGCACCAAGAAGCTAAGGGAATTGCCTGGGATCACACAGGTAGTGTGTGACCAGAAGTGAAATTTGAACCTCAGGACTTCATTACTCCAAGGTCACAATCTTCTACCCAATAGGCATGGTCTAATTTTCAACTGGGAAAAATGGGAAAATCCATCTTTGCAGCAGCAGGATACAATTTAGGGGCTAAAATATAATAATTTATCTTTCTTCATTTGTGGTACTACAGAATTTAAGGAGAGCAGGCTTTGGCAAAATTATCCTAAAAATACATACTTACAAACAATCCCTCAACTGAATACAAAGCAGGGCATTCACCTCCATGTCCTCAGATAATAGATGAAATAGGAGATGAATCATGTAATACTGGATGAGTTCCTTTGTGCATTTAACTTCTTAGATGTTACCTTTATCCCACCATGGAGATGAATATAAACTTTTCACTCAGAAGAAAAAGAAAGAGAGAGAAAGAAGAAAATACCATGCAGGCAACTCTGTAGCCTCCCAAAGCTGCAATCCAATCATCCCCATATAGTGATTCCCTTTTTCAATGCTTTTTCCTTCAATCTAGTTCAGAATACAAATGAAGACAATATTGCTTTCCAACAGGCAAGCTAGAGAAATCTTTTTTGCTGTAATGGAGGTGGAGAATAAACATTTCAAGATTGAAACCCACTCATCTGTAAACAGAAATGACATGACTGACATTTACTGGGGGAAAAATAAGCAGAGATGATCATTTCATAGCCTGCAGTAGTAGATTGAAAACTAGTTGGAAAGCAAACACTACTTTGAGGACACTGTCTCCCCTCTCAGATAATATGTGTTGATCTTTGTGTCTTAGGGAGACTAATTGCATTGTTTTATTTTTAATGAACACTCATTGCACTTACTCCTCAGTAATCTATGGGTGAAAATGGACAGGAACATTCATCCATTTACAGGTATACTTCCGATCAAGAGAAACTGCTTTTGGACTTCATGCTCTTTTCCAATTTGTTTCAGCTTTATCTTTCAGGCTCTGTTTTCCATATATCTTTGAATCTACCAATTTATTACCTCTCAGGCAGCTTAGTGGCACAATGGATAGAGCAATGGGCTGTGAGTCAGGAAGATGAGTTCAAATTTCTAATCAAACATTACTAGCATTGTTACCATGGGCAAGTCACGTAATCTCTATATACCTATTTCCTCTTCTATAAAATGAGAATTATAACTTCACTTGCCCTCAAAGGTGATTTTGAGGATAAAATGAGATAATGTGTTTCAAGTACTTTGAAAACTTTAAGTACTATATAAACTCTAGGTAAGAATAAATCTATATTTCTATGTATTCTAAATATCAGTGTGTAAAATCATAAAAGAAAGAAAAAAAGACTGCTGTGGGAGTTTTTGATTCAGTGACTTTAAAATTATTAGTCTGTACCTCCTCCTTGATAATGTGTGTTCTCAAGCTTTCTAGGATGATCAGGATGGCATAGGCCACATACAAAGGAATAAAGATTGATTTTAATTGGTATAGAGAACTGTGAGAGGAAGGAACTCCCTTTGCCACTGCAGGTTGGGATTTTCTCTGCCATAGTGAATTAATAACTGTTTTTTTTTTCACTTCACTTTAGACAGTTTACCTAGAGCATTCAGAGGTTAAGTGACTTGTCCAAAACACTCAGCTAAGTTTGAGTCAGAGGCTGAGATTTGAACCCATCTTCCTGTTTAAAAGGGTGACCCTCCCTGCACATACTATGCAACATTGCTTTACCAGTCTAAATGCACATTCTTCCTTAAAGATATAGCTAAATAGGTTACATCTTCTATCTTTCATTTCAGTCAAGCACTAATAGATTAAAATGTATATCTGAGGGTAACTTCTAAGATTCATTGCTCCATTATTTAGGGAATTGGGTTTTATTTTTAATATTACATGTTTTAGGGGTGGCTAGGTGGCAAAGTGAGTAAAGTGCCGGCCCTGGAGTCAGGAGGACCTGAGTTTGGTTTCGGCCTCAGACACTTAACACGCACACAAAAAAACTAGCCATGTAACCTTGGGAAAGTTACTTAACCCCAATTGTCCTCCAAAAGGCAAAATAAATAAATAAATAACATATTTTAATTAGCCCATTAAAAGACATAAAATAAAAGTATGAAAACTATTCTCTCTTCTTTCTTGTATTGACCTTCTTCTTGGACCTGGAGAGTTCTCTGGCATTATATCCAGAATAGTATTATTTTGGAAAAATGAATCCCTTCAAAGTAAAAGCAGTTGGATTACTAGAGTATCAAATAGTCCTCCTTTCTAGTGAGCCTCTATTTTGCCAAGGGTGTCTACAATACTCCCTAATTATAGTATTTCCTTGAGTGGGTACAACAATAAGGATTTTAAATGGGAAAAGGGAAATATATTTATTTGGAGGGGAGAAATGTGCCACAAATGTCATGGTTTAGATGTATTTAAGTCTCTAACTCTAGACACCAGTGTAATGAAGAAAGAAAAATTTTAATAATAAGATCTGCATTCAAATCCTGATTCCATTTATGAGTTGGTGACCATGGAGAACACTAATCATTTGTCTTAGGTGCACTCAATTTTGTTGTCTATAAAATGAAGATAATCTAACTTAAAATACTCACCTCATTGGTTTCTTGTGAGGTAATCTCTCTGCAAATATAATAGCACCATGCAAATGTGAGCCAATATTATCAGGAAACATTCTCTTTCCTGAATCGACTGACGTCATGAGTTAGTAATAATCTTGTGTTTGCCATAAGACTTACACTATCTTCTTTTCTTGTGCCTCAGGATCAGAAGAGGCCAGGGACAAGGCAACAAAAATCAGAAGTTCTTATCTAAACATATGTGGTGAACAAAAAGCAGGTGTGTATCTCAATGACAGTTCCTCTTGTTTACTCCATGTGCCAGGCGGCTCGGTAGACAGTTCTGTTCAGTAGACCTGAGTTCAAATCTAGCCTCAGATGGTTGCTAACTGTATGACCCTAGGTAAATCACTTAACCTCTGTCTGTCTCAGTTTCTTCATGAGTAAAATGGAAGTTATACCCCCCCCCCAAATCCTAGCATTATCGTGAGGCTAAAATGAGATAATATTTGTAAAGTGATTATAAACTTTAAATAACTATGAAAATGTTACCTATTATTATATCTTAGAGAGTGTTACTATATAATCACCTCTCCATTATTGAGTTGTGGAGGCATATGCATGAATTAATGGAGTGAATGAAAAGATAATTAACTAACAATTTAGTATTTATTTAATATGAACATATAACTATATTATATGAATATAATTTATAATGGGCAATGTATTTATGTAAACATACTTTATATAAATATGTTCATATTTATTTTATATATTTATATAATAAGTGTCAAGTATAATAATTTCTATTATAATTAATATGTGTTTAATGATATTAATGTAATAATGCTAATACTAACTATATGTCAGATATCATGCTATGTTCTGTGAATACAAAAACAAAATTTAAGGCAGCTCCTGCTCTCAAGGAACTTACATTCCATTAGGAGGAGCCAAAATATTTAGGAGAGAAGAGGCCAGGGAGAAGTATTTTTGTTTGGAATGTGACTAGGATGGAAGGAAGCAGTAAGGGATTATATTGGTACATTCCTTCTAGTATCAATGGTAGTACTGATTTAATTATGGTTCCCAAACTGAAAAGGATCAGGGGAGGGGAAGGGGAGAGAATGATGCACTTGGTAAGAAGATGGCAGGGGAAGAAAGTGAGGAAGTCTGAATCAATAGGCTTCATAGAGTTGACCATACCTGCAACAATCTCAATCAGGACCTTAGGGCCTCAGGCAGGATTTGTGAGCTGAAAGCATTAAATCCTACAAGGCATGGCCTCTGGTTCAGACAGTAAGTACCAATCAGGACCTAGTATCCAGCTTGTCTTCAGGTGGTCTTCCTAGCACCATACATTTGGAAAGTGTTTCCTTTCTCAAAAGCTTATTTTATTTCTTATTAAGTCCAACTCTTGGGCAGCTAGATGACACAGGGGATGATCCCCTGGAGTCAGGAGAACCTCAAATCCAGCCTCAGACACTTCTTAGCTATATGACCCTTGGCAAGTCACTTAACCCTGCTTGCCTCAGTTTCCTCATCTGTAAAAAGGAATATAAAACCACTTCAGTATCTTTATTAAGAAAATGCAGAATGGGGTCACTAAGAGTCAGACATAACTACTTGACTAAATGAAAGTTTCTAGTTACCTTTTTGTTTGATCTTTAATTATTTCGTTGTAATAATATAAACAATTAAGAAGTAGTATTCTAGAATGGATAGAAGATCAAGCCTTGGAACAAGGAAGACAGTAAGTCCTGCCTCAACTATGTGGCACTGACCTCAGGGACCTGGACAACTCTCAAGGAGTTATCAATCTTCCTGTTGGAAGGAGTTTCCAAATAGAAAACCCCCTGTAAAATCAGGTCCCAGCCCCAAACAAACTAATTATAGCCTGCCACGGATGTGGGTAGAATTAATAAAGCTTATGATTCTGAGTTTAAGTGAATTAGCCAATAAAGAAAAATAATGCATCAAAGACCTAATTTTTTTTAAATAAGATCAGATATTGCTGAAAGAGATCTCATAAGCCTTATAGTCTAACCCCTTAATTTTGCACAAGAGGTAACCCCAGGGAGGTTAAGTAACTTATCCAAGTTAATTAACATTGGAAATGAGATTCAAGCCTGTGTCCTATGAGTCCAAAGCTAGGGAATGTTCTCTCCAGATGAGTATAAATTTATACTTATTTTTTGAAAATACTAGGAATATACTCCATACTCCAAGGGTGTGCTGGAATTACTGGTCATGACTAGTGAGAGTCAATAGTTAAATTTTCAGTATGATCATTAACATCCCAGAAATAGGTCAACATTACAAATCATGGCTTGCTATTGGTTTGTTGAATACCTAAGAAAGGAATGGAGAGAAGCAAGGGAAGCATGAGAAGGTAAACAGGGAAAAGAAATCATAAGGAACTTACCAAAGTTGAACTATTTATGTTCCTACATGGAAAAATTATCATTGTAACTGATGAAACTTTTCTAAGTATGAAAATAGTTGAAGGGAATATATATGTCGAAGGGTATATGGGCATATGAATACATATGTGAATGTGTGTATATATGTTTACAGGGATACATAGATAGAGGGCACAGGACCAATTTAATAGGAAGGGATGATAATTAAAAGGTGAAATTAAGAGGTGAGAAAGGAATATAATGAGAGGAGATGGGGAGCGACAGAATAGGGTAAACTATCTCATATAGAAGAGGCAAGGGAAAATGGTTACAATGGTGGGGAAGAACAGGAAGGCAAAAGGGAATGGGTCAACCTTATTCTCATTGAATTTGGCTTGTGGAGGGAATGACATACATATTAAATAAGGTATCTCACCCGACAGAATAGTAGGGGGGAAAAGGGATGAGAGGGGGGATGATGGAAAGGAGGGCAGGCTGGGGGGCAGGGAAGTTGGAAGTACCCACTTTTGAAAAGGGATGGGATCAAAGTAGAGAATAAAACAAGGGAGGCGGGATAGGAGGGAGGGAAATATGATCAGTCTTTTACAAGATATCTACTATGGTAATGTTTTGCATTAGCTACACATGTACAACCTATACTGAATTGCTTTTCTTCCCAGTAAGGGTGGGTGACAAGGGAGGAAGGGAATGAATCTGGAATTCAAAATGTTAAAATAAAATGTTTAAATATATATATATATATATTATTAATACTATTTTACATGTAATTGGGAAAGAAGATATACAGGTACTGGGGCATAGAGGAGGGGATATCCTGTGGGACAGCTATTTTGGGGCGGTGGGTAGGGGGATAACAGGGAGAAAATTTGTAACTTAAAATCTGGCGGGAATGAATGATGTAAATCAGAAGTTAATAAAGACATTTCTGAAAAAAAAAGAAAGGAATGGAGAAAAGCATTAATTATGCAGAATAAACTGTCTAATATTTTGGGTGGAGAGCTGGTTGTTAAACATTTACTGCCATACCACTCATACTCCCTCTGAAGCTGACTTTTAGGTTGCCTCATTTTGCCAGTATCTTACTTAAGTACTTTTAGAAGAAATCTCAAGAAAATAATTGGAATATTATGGTATTATTCAGATTTTTTTATTTGCCACCATTTTAAAAAACAGCTGTTTCCCCATTTTCTTTCATTCAATGTGGATGATTTCACTGGGGCAACTGTGGTTAATTCTACCAGCATCTTGGCATCCTCACTGGGGCAACAGTGGTCAATTCTACCAGTGTTTTTTTTTTTTTATCTTCACCCCTACTGGTCAGTTTTTTCTCAGCAATACTGGTGTTGAAGTCTCAAAATGCTTAGTATCTAAATTTTTAACTAGCTATATCTAAGTGTATATATGTTTGTGTGTATACACACACACATACAGCAATGCATATTTATGAAGAGAAGAGAAAAGAAGGGAAGGGAAGGGAGAGGGAGAGGGACAGGGAGAGGGAGAGGGAGAGGGAAAGAGGAAGGCTGACAGGGAGAGAGAGAGAGAGAGAGAGAGAGAGAGAGAGAGAGAGCCTTTAGAATTTACCTTTCTGCTAGTTTCTGTGAGCATGATGGCAGATAACAGATAACAGAACTATGGACAATAAAAAATTTGGCCCCTCAAGCCATAATTATTTTTCAATTAAAAACTCCCTCTTGGGCAAAAGAGCTAAGCAGAGATAACTCAATAGGAGGCAGCCATGGGGATGATAATTCGAGAAGGTCAGAGCAGGTCATATAAGAAGTAAGAAGTAGGTTTTTTTTTAAGTTGTCACAGGAAAAGAAGCCAAAAGCCTGTGCTTTAAAAATAGACCTTGCAATTTTAACTCATTCTTCTCTAGGTATTTTAAAATAGATTCTAAGACCTACTGGATGTGTACCTGAAAGCTATTCTATTGCAAGTAAATTAAATTAGTCCATCAACTGACTGTATTCCTCTATTCTCAGGAAGAGGAGATAGGATAGGGTAAAGAAACAGTCGCAAGCTGTGATTATCAAAATCTTTTGTCTGGAAATGAGAGGATTCTGCTATTCTTTTAGAGACACAACACCTGGAGAGAGATGGAAGAGAGACAGGACCTCTTCTCTGGGAAAGAAAGTCCATGGAAGAAGGTAAATTAATCACTTATGAGTGAGAGGAGCAGAAATGTCTGGGAAAGACAGAGCAATTCCAAAGGAGGCAGTCTGACACTAAATTCAACTTTTCAGTTCACTTGTTTTTCAGTCATGTCTGACTCTTCATTACCTCATTTATGGTTTTCTTGGCAAAGATACTGGAGTAGCTTGCCATTTCCTTCTCCAGTTTATTTTACAGATGAGAAAAGTAAGGCAAATAAGGTTAAGTGACTTGCCCAGGGTCACATAGCTAGGAAGTGTCTGAGACTGGATTTAAACTTAAGTTGTCCTGACTCCAGACCCAATATCCTATTCACTGCACCATATTGATGCACCAAATTCAGGATTAGGAGATTTGAAGATAACGATTATAATAATTTGGATTTATATAAGGCTCTAAAGTTGACTAAGATTTACAAACTTCTATATGATTACCCTTTGAAATCAGGAATAAATGTATTATTTTCTCCAATTTTAAGATGTAAAATTGATATTTGAAAGGATTATGAATACATAATTAATTCTATTAGATAAATAATTGTTAATCATATTACAACAGTAGAAAGCGTGTTGGATCTGGTGTCAAAAGACCTGGGTTCAAATGCCTGCTCTACTGATTGCTACCTGTGGGACATTGGTCAAGTTCCTTGGTCACTTGACTGCCTTCTATGAAATAAGGAAAACTGTCTAAGTGTTTTCAGAGTTCTCTTTCAGTTCTAAATTTATGATTTTATGATCACTCCTCTAGTCTATAATTTCTGCCCCATTCCTCCTGCCAAGTTTGGTATCATTCTCTTTTTCAGTTATCTTGAGGATCAATGTCTTCAAAAAATGTCATCTGTAGCAAACACCTTTTCAGAAACTTGCCCTAGTTCAACTGTGCTTTGTAGTGTTTACTAATATTTATACTTCCCCTTGCAATCATCATATTCGAGTCAAAATTTGGTGGCTCCACTCAATTGAGTGCTGATGAAAATCATTTTTTCATAGTTATTTTGACAAATCTTTTTCCATTTTTCATACTTTTGTTTAATTCTTTTGGGTTTTTTTCATTTTGTGGTCATGATATAGACACATGTTTTTCTTTCTCAGTCATTTAAGTCATGTCTGACTTTTCATGACCCCATTTTTTCTTGATTTTCTTGACAAAGGTACTGGAGTGCTTTGTCATTTCCTTCTCCAAGGTGAAACATGAGGATTGCATATATTCCACAAGCCTGTGACCTTTCATACTCTTATGTCTGAACCATGTTTTCTGACATTTTAAAAAATATTTTCCCCTATGCTTACCTTTGCATTAAAGGAGCATAGTATTAAAATATATGTGTGTTTGATGTAAATGATTTCATTATAGAGTTTATTAGAACTCATTATTATAGGTGAAGCACCAAAAAGTCCCACTGTAATTGAAGAGTTTACTGATTGGCTGAAAGTTAGATTTGCATTTTAAAATTACTTCAATCAACCTACTTTGGGAAATTTACTCTTCTCAGTGAAATCATGTTAGTTCCTGATTCCAGTAATGGTACTCAGACCATGTGATTCACACGTATATTTTAATTCTGAGATAGAAATAACATTTTCCACTAAAGATCTAACCAAATGCCTTATCATGGTGTGAAAGTAGTACTGGGTTCCCATAGTTTTGACGGCCAAACACAAATGCTGTAAAATTTCAACATGCTTGAAAAGCTTCAATTATGAACTTGGCTGTGGAGAGAAGATCTGTCACTTGAGAACTACAGAATCATAGATTCAGAGCTGAAAGGGACTTTAAAGAACACATAGACCAACTCCTTCATTTATATATGAAAACACTGAGGCCCAGAGATGTGACAGTAGATGTTCAAGGTCACACAGGTAATAGATTTCAGTGATAGGTGTGAACTGGTGAAAATTAATTTGACTGATAGAGTCCAGAGTCTCCAGGCTGCCTATATGCTAAGACTAGGTGGCTCAGAGGGTAGAGTTGTAGGCCAGGATTCAGGAAGACTCATATTCCTGATTTCAAATGTGGCCTCAGACACTTACTAGCTATGTTACCCTAGGCAAGTCACTTCACCCTATTTACCTCAGTCTCCTCCTCTGTAAAATGAGCTGGAGAAGGAAATGGCAAAGCACTCCAGGATCTTTGCCAAGAAAACCCCAAATGGAGTCATGAAGAGTCATACAAGACTGAAGTAACAACAACAAAGACTAATAAACCCACAGACTTGGAATTAACCTGCTCCCTCACTACCACCAACTCCTGGGTGGATGGCACCATTAGTGTTCAGTTCCAAAATACCCTGCCCCTCATTCTTCACTCCTTATTAGGCAATTAAAAAATAACCTCATTTCATTGGTTCTGTCTATACTCCTGTAGATAACAGGTTAGCATCCAATAGGGATCACTCTCTCTAAAACTCTACGTAAGTTTGAGCCCTCAAGAGTTTTTGGCCTTCAATGGAAGTGCAAAAGCCATTGCAGTCCATGTCTGAAAGTCACACCATTGTGTGCTTCCCTTAGCTAAGAGTAATGTAGGCTACACATCGAGACTATTCCCTGTTGGCATCTATTGTCCACCTCTTTGTGTGAGTGACAATAGAGATTTGTTAATTGCTACCCCTGTGAAGCTATACTACCCTTTAACTGAATTCTCCTATATTACACTCACATTCAAAGCAAGGTCTTCTGACTCAAAATCCAACTTGTTTTCCATTTAGCCACACTGTCTCTCCAAAGTTAACTAAAAACAAAGACACTTATCACTGGATTGCCATTATTGTGAGATAGATGAATAGATAGACAGACAGACAAACAGACAGATAGACAGTCAGTTAGATAGATAGACAGACAGACGATAGATAGATAGATAGATAGATAGATAGATAGATAGATAGATAGATAGATAGATAGATAGATAGCAACAAAACATCAATGAATCATCACAGAGACCAACAGAAAGGAGATAGGACATCTTCATGAATACATCAGTGTTTCTGTTCCATAGGTTTTGGCTTGCCTCTGTTCCCATACCCTGCAGCCTTATTTTGGCTCAGAGATCTAGAAGGGGAAGGGGCCTCAGATGCCATATAGTACAATTCTCTCATTTTATAGATCAGGACACTGAGACTAGGGAGATTATGGCATTTGGCTCAAGGACATACAGGTAGGAAGCATTGGAAGCAGAACGCAGATTCATGTCATCTGACTTCCTCAGTTGCTTTCCTATTCAACCTTGACTGACCATACTGAGATGCAATTATATGTAGCTTCATTCATCATGTTCTATTATGCTCTGTGATCTGAACACTGATAAACAATTTGGCAAATTTAGAAATATCGCATCTACAATAAATGACATTGATGGTAAACCTATAAGCACCACACTTTCCTCCCCATCACACCACCAAAAGGTCTTCTAAGGATAGGGACTGGACCTATTCTTCCAATGATCCAGATAACTCCCATGTATGGAAACTCCCTCTACCAATGCAGGTTGTCCCTTTATCTGCAACTTATAGTCCTAGAGAGTTGCTTAACACATTGAGAGATTAAATGACTTGCCAAGGGTCACATAGCCAATAAATGCAAGAAATGGGAAGGTTCTTCCCATGCATACTATTGTCTTTCATTAAATATACTCTCTCTCCCATTTCCCCTTCAATAGATAGAACCATGTTTTTGAGTGAATTGTCAGGGGGTAACCACATGAGGTGTAAGAGGAAGAACAAATGCAGGGGAATTGTATGGGGAAGGAGGGTTGTTAGTTCTGGAAACCTACTTTCATTGGGAATGGGTTTAAGAGGGAACAATGTATATATATATATATATATATATATATATATGTATAAAAGTCTTCTGAATTCAGAAAGAAGTAAAATGCTAAGGGAGTAAGGGAGTAGGGAGGGGGAAAGGATAAGGGAGGGATCTTTAGATAGGAGAGGAAAGGAATAGGTTAAAGGGGAGATATTAGAAGGGTGTTTAGATTAGTGGGAATGGGAGGACTAGGGAGGTATCCTTGGGAGGAAAGGGGAGGGATCTTTAGAGGGAAGGGTGAGGCAATAGCTCAAAACAAGGTATAGGAGGGTGTTTGGATTTATGGAGTGGGAGAACAAGGGAGGAATCCTTGAAGGATGGGTAGGTTAAGTAATAGGAGGACACGGTAGAAGATAACAATAAAATAGAGGAATTAGGAGGGATAGGAAACAAATACACAGAAACGTAAAAACAAAGATCAGAAGTAAAATTTCTTAGGGAAAGTATATATCTATGTATGTATGTTTGTGTGCATATGTATATGTGTATCTATATGTCTATATCTGTATATAAATATATTGTGCTTAACTGTAGCCTTTGGGAGGGGGGGATGGGGAAAAAGAACAAAGTAAAAAGTGCACAGCAGAGGACAAAAGAAAGCTAACAAGGAAGAAATAAAAGATGGATAGGTCTTAATGCAACATGTAGTATTTATTGCATGGGCTTTCTTTTTTTTATTGAATTTCTCTGGAGTAGTTCTGACTGTGAGGGCAGAGTTCTTCTCTTTTTTTAATTAATTAATTAATCAACTTTTAGTTTATAACATTCAGTTCCACAACCCCTTGAGTGTCAAATTTTCTCCCCCTCCCTCTCCCCCCCATGGCGGCATGCAGCCAAATACAGTATCTACAAATACCTTCACATTAAACATTAGTCAGGTTGTAAAGAAGGATTATAACTGATGGAATGAACAGTGGGGAAGAGGAAACAAAACAAAACAAGAAAAAGAAAGAGAGCCAGTAGTTTGCTTCAATCTGCATTCAGACTCTGTAATTCTTTCTCTGGATGTGGATATCTCTTTCCATCGTGAATCTTTTGGAGTTGTCTTCTCACCTTGCATTGCTGAGAGGATCACAGTCTATCAAAATTTGTCATCACACATACATTGTGTCTGTAATTGTGTACACACTTCTCCTTGTTCAGCTCTTCTTACTCAACACCAGTTTGTGTAAATCTCTCCAGGTTTTTATGAAGTCTGTCTACTAATTTCTTATAGCACAATAGTATTGCATTTACGTGGGCTTTCTTGAAATAAAAATGTATTGCTATATATTTTGAATCCTCTCTTACATTCTGCTGTATATGTGACATGTTTTTTTTCTATTTAAGTTTATAATGTTTCTTTTTCTTTTCTTATTGTGTATTTAAGTTTCAGTGACAAACAAAAGAGAAAAAATTGAGAAGGGGAGGGACTTTATCCTTGTTGTATGTAAATCAATATAATAGGAGGTCACCTCCAATGATGACTTCTTGTGGAGAAGATACCCACACCAAGGCATGTTGACAGGATATATCAATGAAGAATGTGTACACATTTATTAAATCCTGAATCTTTTCAGGAAATGAAATTTCACATTTATGGAGCCCTAAAAATATAAAATTATAAATACACACATGTGCATTTATGTGTATATAGTATTGTATTACATTACATATATATTTAAAAGTTTAGAATCAGATCATCTTTAAAATTGTTAGAAAATACCACTTCAAAGATGAGAAAAAGAAATGTACTTTCATAGAATTTATAGCCTTAATATATTTTCCCAAATGACCCTAATTAATCTGTATGTGGCATGCTTTCTTGAATGGATCTTGTGTCTCCAGTCAGAAGACTAGAATTTAGAACCTGTCTTTGACGCTTACTACCCACAGACCTAGAACAAGTCACTTCACCATAGAGGGCCTCAACTTCTTGACTCTTCCATTTGCTACCTGTGTTACCGTAGGCAAGTCTTTAACACCCACGAGCTCCAGTTTCTTCACCTGAAAGTGGAAGGTCAGATTAGATAACCTTCTAGCTCTAGATCCCATGATCAAAAATCTGGTGTGTTTTAAAAGTATTGTCCTTTGATATGTTTAGGGAAAGCCAAAAGAAAATCTTCCAAACAGGGTGATATTATCATAAAAGGCAGAATTGGGAAGGGTGTTCCCTTTGATGGCAAGGACTGAGAAGCATATACAATATGGGTTCTGTGTATTTCTATGATGTTCCAGAGGAAAAGCACCAGCTCTTATAAATTGGCTGAATGGTGCCCAGATTCACTCAATAGAATGGTAGAAAGAGGTGGTGGGGTATGGTGTTCATATGGCATGGTTCACATTGCAGAGTGGGAAGGGCCCCTGTGGGTTGTTAGTATACAAAACTAGGAAAAAGGGTTATTTTTTCCCTCAGCTTCTAAGAATGCTATTCATCTCAACACCTTCCCTCTGAAGTTAAGGCATCTAGTCAACAATCATCTACTTGTTGGAAAAATTCACTTCAACCCCCAAAGGAAAAGGAGTGACCCTTTAGCAGCCAAACTATTACATAAAAAGTCTTAAAAAACAATTAGCTAATGGCATAAGTGCAAATCTGGACTTATGGGCCACTTATTAGATGAATAACTTTGGAGAAGCCACTTCATCCTTGTGGTCCTCAGTTTTATTAGAGGTTGGGGCTGGATGATCTATAACATCTCTTCTACCTCTCAATCCATGGACCATATGCATAATATTTCCCTACAGCCAGTGTCTTTTTTTTTTTTTTTGCTGTTTGGTTTTTCCCCCATACCTATGATTCCATCCCAATAAAGGGATGAAATTCAAAAAAATGAAGATTTTAAACTGTTCTATGACCTTTAAGCTTTTGTTTTATTTTGTACATCTCTTAAAATAAAATAAAACCAAACCTAGACTTTCACATCTTATAAGCCTCCAGGGGAAATCAGGCAAAAGCTGCTGAATTAGTATCACCCAGCCATCGATCTAGACCTGTCAGGGACCTTAGAAGTCTTCCAGTCTAATCTTCTCATCTGACATGTGAGTTAACTGAGGCCCAGGGAGCATCTTATTCAAGATCACATAGTCAATAAAATGGCAGCATTGGATTCAACCTCATATACTGGGATGTGAAGCTCAGTTCTCAAAATGTTGCTGGATAATGAATGGAAAGAAGGGGAGGGGAGGAGAGGAGAGGGGAAGAGAGGAAAGGGGAGGAGAGAAGAGGAAACAAGAGGAGAGGAAAACAGAAGAGAGAAGAGGAGAGCCGAGGAGAGGAGAG
The DNA here is from genome assembly GCF_028583685.1 of Petaurus breviceps papuanus. Lineage (NCBI taxonomy): Eukaryota > Metazoa > Chordata > Mammalia > Diprotodontia > Petauridae > Petaurus > Petaurus breviceps. The sequence goes on along the minus strand of NW_027185889.1, from coordinate 10,490,506 downwards.
GACAGGAGACCAGCACTTCTAATATCAAATAAAATTGGATTTGAGTAGGAGGAGACTATAGGAGAGAAATAGTTGAGACTTAAAGCTTAGTGATGAGGAGTCTATGTGCTGTAATCTAGGGTGGGGTATAAAGCAATCTCAATTTTTTTTTCAGATGTAATCTTTCTTGGTATAACAGAATCTTTATTCCTTAGTCATTCTCCCTTATCCAGTCCAATACCTCCTCCATTCTTTTCTGCCTCTTCTCAGGAAACCCTAGCCACAATATCTGTCCTTTTAGAGAAGCACCCCTCCAGTTCTTACAGAACACACAAGCTGTTCTTATCCCCAGGAATATGTACATATATACAGATTGCTTCCCTTGACTCATTGTAAGCTCCTAGATGGCAGGAACCATTTCATTTTTTCTTCTTATCCCAGGTGCCTTAGAAAATGGTGATATTAGTTCCTTCTTCAGTGTGAGGGGCATCCTAGACAAATCTAATACTCTTCCCTTGTTATTCTTGCCTCTTCCTCTCTTGATTGTCTTCAATTATGTCACATGGCCTTCCTTTTAGCACAGTGACTGAAAGGATGCATTGCTTTGAGCTTTGCCTGATTCATCTAATCACTCCATAAAATCCCTTTTAGCCTTAGCAACAGACCTTAACATTATGTCCCAGGTCTATTCCCTCAGCCTATTTATGTATCTCAGAATCATTGGCATGTATTCTACTGTGTCTGTTTGATATTTTTCCCAGTTCAGAGTTAAAGGCATGCAACGAAAATAGATAGATTGAGATGAAATAGACAGACAGACAGACAGACAGACAGACAGACAGACAGACAGACAGATAGATAGATAGATAGATAGATAGATAGATAGATAGACAGACAGATAAGGAGATAGAAAGATAAAATTTAAAAAATAAACTGGGTCGGGAGTCAAAGGGCCTGAGTATGAATCCTAGTTTTAGTACCTACTGCATGTGTGACCTTGAACAAGTCACTACATTCAGAACCATAAGATACTAGGGTCATAGATTTAGATCTGGAAAGGATCTCAAAGGTCAACTAATCCAATATTTTTTGGAGATGAGGAAAATTAGGCACAGTGATGTTATATATCTAATCCAAGGCCACATAAATAATGAGTAGAGTTGATCCTCAAAATGAAATACTTGAAGTAGGCTAGAAACTTTGATATTCCTTCCAACTTTCAATCTATGATTCTTCTTTCCTTCATGAAGCCTCCCCTCATCCTTCCTAATGAAAGTGGTTTCTCCCCACTAGAATGTTAGCAGTTTGAAGGAACAGTGGTTTTGTCTTTCTTTGTAATGCCCGTCAATAGCACAATTCCTGGTATGATAAGTAATAAATACTTGTTAACCAATCATAGATTGACTCCCCTCATTTTCCTATGTTAAATTGTTTCTCTCTTTCCTCCATCATGATCTATATTATATTACATTTATTTGTGCACATGTCATTCATCCCTTATCACACTTGAATTTATTTGAGGTTAGTGATTGTAACTTGCTTTTGTGTCCATTAATACAATGCTTAAAATAGGTTCTTTATAACTATCTCATAAGGTGATTGGGATCAATGTCCTAACTGGTGGGTTATGTATGTATGTATCTGAGACACATACATTTTATCCTGGGGGGAGAGGGGACATACTATAATCTGATAATTATTTTTTCATTGTAAGAAGACTTAAAGATATTTTTCTTCCACCCCAAATTTCCTATCCCAATTTTGCCTGCTTTTGAGTATGAATCTAAAGTTCTTTTCTTTTTGCCCCTTTATCCAATATCATTATAAAATATTACCCTGACATTCAAAAAACCAGAAAACTACTGACATAATCAGGGCAGGGCAACCTGATCTTTGTCCTAGGGTGCTGAATTTAAAGGGAAAATCATTCAGAAAGTGCGGCCAAAATTTGAAGTCTTTTAGTAACAAGCAAAGAGCAGAGAGCAGCACCTAGTGAACAAAAATAATTAAGCAAGTTAGGAAGCACCAGAAACTTCATCCTTTCTTGCCCTGAATTTTTGCCCAGGCAGTCCCTTGTTCTGATTGGTGGTGGCCTTACTTATAATTTTTATGACAATTTTCTTCATAAGGGAGTGCCTCCTGGAAGGACATAGGCTTCCTCTACTGAAGTTTGTTTCTGCAACTGGGCTCACAGTGTTATACTACCCCAGGGTAAGTGTGGCTGTCAATAGGCTAAGTCCTTATCCAGTCCCCAGTTTATATCTAAGGAAAGGATAGCTCTCTGGGGAGGGGTGCACTGCAGGACATCTGGATGATATAAAAATAAACACTATCAAAATATTTTTGCTTTAAAATAAAGAAAAGGCATGTAGTCTTAGAGAAATACAAAAAAGCCAGTATTACTAAATTTTATATTATGTAGAGAGAAATAAATTATGAGAACATTGGAAAAGTAGCATGAACTTTTAATGTAGAACAGAACATTTCATATATGATCCTGAAGGTACTGGGGAGTGAATGGAGTTTAATGAGTGGTGATGACATGGTCAGATCTGCATTTTTATGAAAATTAGTTTGACATCTGAGTGTAGGAGAAAGGTAAGACAGGGAAACAAATCAGAAAACTATTGTAATAGTCCAGATGGGAGGCCCCTTAATGGTTATTTTTTGGGCCCTCCTGGTTCAGAGTAAATGTAAATAGTAATTTATTTTTCTTTTTGGGCTTGCAACCCCAAGAGTCTTCCTCCCCCACTTTGATTTTTTTGTTTGCTTTTTGTTTGTTTGTTTTAATTAAAGGGTCCATCCCTTGAGTCACTTCTTGACCTATTCACTGAATGGGTGTTGCCTCACTCAAAATGAAACTTTGGAAAGACCTTAACTTAAAAAAGGTCAGGGTCTCCCACTGCATCCTGACCATCTCTAGTTATCCTTATCTATATCTGCACTCTGGACCCTGTGACTCTGGAGGAGAAAGTAAGGTTGGTGACTTTGCAGAGCCCTCCCTTACTCAAATTCAGTTCATTTGCACGTCATGTCATCATTGTCCTGATGTCATTGTCCTGTTCCAGAACTAAGGACAAACCATACAATGAAGACCTGTAATAGGATAGAGGTTGTGTGAATGGGAAAAGGAGGGTGTGTAAGGGAGATATCATGTATGTAGAAATGATAAGACTTTACAACATTTTAATTTATATAAAACGAGAGTAGTCAAGGATGGCATTTATGTTACAAGACTGAGTGGTGAGAAGTTGGTAGTACCCTTGACAGTAACAGCAATGTTGGGAAGAGGGGTGAGGTAGAAAGATATTTTAGACCTATTTAAGTATGAGTTGCCTCTGGTACATCAATTTGAAGAGGTACAGAAAGCAATTGGTAATTTAAAGCTGAAGCTCAAGAGAGAGATTGTGGGTGCATATAAATGATTATTGAACTGATATCATTTGATGAGATCACAAATCAGGACAGTATACAAGGAAAAGAGAAGAGTGCACTGGACAGACCTTGGGGAAAACCTGTCCTTAGCGAACATGACCTGGATAATGATCTAGTAAAGGAGTAGTTATAGAGGTAAGAATAAAACCATAAAAGAGCAGGATCATGAAAACCTGGAGAGAAAAGAGTGATTGGGGGTATCAAATGCCAAATACTGAACAGAGGTAAAGAAGGATGAAATAGAGAAAAGGGCATTAGATTTGATAACTAAGGTCATGGTTGTAACTTTGGAGAGAGCAATTTAAGTTGAATAATGAGGTCCAGAAGCCAAATTAGAAAGGTCTTAGAAGCTAATGAGAAGAAATGAAGTGGAGTAGGAGCAGGGGGGAGGGGAGGAACCTAATATAAAGTTTTCTAAAGAATTTGTATGGGAAATTGAGGAAAGATGTAGGATAGTAGCTATCAGAGATGTTTAAATTAAGTGAGAAAGTTCTAAAGTTAGGAGCAACATGGTTGTGTATAGGTAGCAGGAAAGGAAACAATCAATATTGAGGATTAGACATAGAACTGGGATAATAGTGTTTATTTTGTAGTGCCCTCCAGAAGATGGGAGAGGATGCGATCCTGGGTGTACATTAAGGTATTTGTCTTTGTCAGGACATAGGTCACCTCTTCATGTGAGAAAGGGGTGAAGGTGGAGACAGTGGAAGAAGGGTTTTTCTAAGTTTCTTTAGGAAGCTTGTGAGTGAGGATATCATTGGTAGTCCTTCCAATCCCTTTAGCTTCATACTCATTGACATCTTATAGGTTCTACAACAGGAAAACACTTCCTGACCAAGAGTTATCCACAGTCTTCTATTGCATGTCCACATAAACAGATCCCAGTTATGTTATCACCTCCAAATGCACTTTAATCAAATAATGTTCCAGTTTTATCCAGTAAAACTCAAAAAGCAAGTGTTCAGAATCAGTGACTTTTGTCTTTATGAAATCTTCACCTAATTCACACAGAGGAGACCCATTTCTCTGGGCAAGTTATTCATGTGGCGTCAGTAAATACCATGATGCCTACCCAATTAATTGTGAGCTTCTTGAGGGCAGGAAGTGTTGTTTTCTTTTCAATTCCCACTGTTTAGCACAGTGGCTGGGATATAGGGAGTGCTTAATAAATGTCTGTTTACTGATGAGCTAAGTTTGCTTTTTTACTATTTTTCAGTGAAACTAGAAGCATAAAATATAATTTTTTTTCAAACGCTTTATTAACTTCTGATTTATATCATTCATTTCTGCCAGATTCTGAGTTAGAAATTTTCTCCCCAGTTTTCCCCTACCCACCACCCCAAAATAGCAGTCCCACTGGATATCCCCTCCTCTAATCTGCTCTATCCCATATTTTCTCCCATATCCCTTTCGACTTTTCCAGTAGGGCATGGTGGATCTCTATGCCCCAGTGCCTGTATATCTTATTTCCCAATTACGTGTAAAATAGTATGAAAAATAGTATTTATAAACATTTTCTTTTAAAACTATGAATTAAAGATTCATTCCATTCCTCCCTTGTCACCTACCCTTACTGGAAAGATAAGCAGTTCAGTATAGGTTGTACATGTGTAGCTAATGCAAAACAATAACATAGTAGATACATTGTAAAAGACTGACTATATTTCCCTCCCTCCTATCCCACTTCCCATTGATATGTTCTCTACTTTGATCCCATCCTTTTTCAAAAGTGGATGCTTCCAACTTCCTTTCCCCCCAGCCTGCTGTCCCTTCCATCATCTGCCCTCTGATCCCCTTACCCCCTACCCTCCTGTAGGGTGAGATACCCTATTTAGTGTATATTTCATTTCCTCCCCAAGCCAAATTCAATGAGAATGAGGTTGACCCATTCCCTTTTGCCTTCCTATTCTTCCCCTCCATTGTAAACATTTTCCCTTGCCTCTTCTTTATGAGACAGTTTACCTCATTCTATCTCTCCCCATCTACTTTCATTATATTCCTCTCTCACCTCTTAATTTCACCTTTTAAGTATCATCCCTTCCTGTGAAATTCGTCCTGTGCCCTCTATCTACGTATACCTGTAAACATATATACACACATTCACATATGAATTCATATGCCCCTGTACCCCCATATATAGACATATATATCTATATCTATATCTATCTATCTATCTATCTATCTATCTATCTATCTATCTATCTATCTATCTATCTATCTATCTATATTTCTATTCCCTTCAATCATACTGACAAAAGTTTCATCAGTTACAATTATTGTTTTTCCATGTAGGAACGTTAATAATTCAACTTTGATAAGTTTCTTATGCTTTCTTTTCCCTGTTTACCTTCTCAAGCTTCTCTTGCTTCTTGTATCTGAATGTCAAATTTTCTATTTCATCAAGAATGCTTGAAAGTCCTCTATTCCATTGAATGATCATATTATCCCCTGAAACATGGCACTCAGTTTTGCTGGGTAGGTGATTCTTGGTTTTAATCCCAGCTCCTTTGACCTCTGGAATATCATATACCAAGCCCTTCGATCCCTCAGTGTAGAAGCTGCTAGATCCTGGGTTATCCTGATTGGGTTCCACAATATTCAAATTGTTTCTTCCTGGCTGCTTGTAATATTCTCTTCTTAATTTGGGAATTCCAGAACCTGGGTGTAACATTCTTAGGAGTTTTCTTTTTGGGATCTTTTTCAGGAGGTGATCACTGGATTCTTTCAATCTTTATTTTGTCCTCTGGTTCTAAAACATCAGTGCAGTTTTTTTTTTTGAGAACTTCCTGGAGGATGATTTCTAGGTTCTTACTTTGATCATGGCATTCAGATAGTCCAATCATTTTTTGATTATCTCTCCTGGATCTATTTTCCAGGTCAGTGGTTTTTCCCATGAGATATTTCACATTGCCTTCTATTCTTTCATTTCTTTGGAAATCTTTAACAGCATCTTGATTTCTCATAAAATCATTAGCTTACAATTGCTCCAATCTAATTCTGAAGCAATGATTCTCCTCAGTGAGCTTTTGAGATCCTTTTTCCATCTGGCAAATTTGGCTTTTTAAGGCATTCTTCTCCTCATTGCCTTTTTGAGCCTCTTTTGCCAATTGAGTTAGTCTATTTTTTAAGGTGTTATTTTCCTCAGTCAGGCTGTTGATTCTCATTTCATAATTTTCTTGCATCGTTCTCATTTCTCTTCCCAATTTTTCCTCCACTTCTCTATCTGCTTCTTAAGGTCCTCTATGGCCTGTAAACAGCTTGTATTTTCCTTTGAAGCTTTTGGTGCAGGAGTTCTGACTTCACTGTCTTCCTACTGTTCCATGCTTTGCTCCTTTTTGTCTCCAAAATAGGAGTCTAATGTTGGAATCTTCTGTCTGCTTTGTTTCCTTTGTCTGGTCTTGTCGCCCATCAGTCACTTGACCCCTGGGCTTTTTGCCACAGTAGGACTCTGCCACCAGACAGGGGAGCTTTCGTCCTAAACACTGGGGTTTTCTCAGCTTCTGGAGGTATTAGATGGGTGCCCTCTCTGAGGCCTCCACACACTCTGGCAAGTTGGACACACACCCCAGGACCTCCACCCTAGACTGCAATCCAGATCCAAGCAGGTTAAAGCAAGAGCGATTACCCCTCAGACTGCTTGATTCATCTCCCTACACTCTGCAGGCCAGGAGCTGAAGCTTCCATGCGATGCTGGCTGGCTGTGAGTCTCAGCAGCTTCTCACCCCAGGGGCAAATGCCACGCACTCCCACTTACTGGGTCCCAAAGTCCAGATTGCACTGACCTCTCACTTTGTCCTTTGCATGTATGTGTTGATAATTCTATAAACATCCACAGCTGCTGCTATTATGGAGTCCCTCCTGCTGGCGGCTGGTCAGACCCACCCTGGGCATAAAACCTCCTGCTCACAGGGGTCTGGGCTCGCCTCCCAGAGCAGTGTGATGGCCAATTACTTCCAGTCTGTCCTCAGTGGGAGGTTAGCTTCTCTGTGTCATTTTGTGGGTTCTGCAGCTCCAAAGTTTGTTCAGAGTCCCCTTTTTACATTGACTGGGGAAGGTGGAAGCCTGAGCTTCTCTGAGGTCATGCTTATATTCCTCCATATTGACTCTGCCAGTTCCATAAAATATAATTCTGAGGGGGCTTTTAGTAGTACAGATTTTTTTAGGAAAATGTTGGAATGGTGGGAAAAAAACAGTGGAGTTAAATCAAGGGACCTAGGTTTGAGTCCTACCTCTGACTCTCACTACCTCTGTCACTTTGGGTGATTCACTTTTCCCCTCCTCTGGACCTAAGTTTCCTTCTCTGTTAAATGAGGAGGTTGGATATGATGGCCTCTAAAGTTTTTTTCCAAGTATTAATCTATGATGCTACAAGGATCTTCTCTAGAATATTTATCATCCAGAGACACAACTTGGTGATAATTATATTCCAATTTAGCTATGGTTGGCTGCAGGTGATTGATATAACAGTCTATCATTTGGGCAGTTAGGTGTCACAGTGAATAGAGCACCAGCCCTGAACTCAGGAGGACCTGAACTCAAATCTTAGCTCAGACACTTAACACTTACTAGCTGTGTGACCTTGGGTAAGTCACTTACCCCCAATTGTCCTGCCTTCTACCTTCCAAAAAAGAAAAACAATCAGTCTGTCATTGGAGCTGAATTTGACTCTTTTCTAGGTAAGAGTTGAAGGTGGGGGTGGGGTAGAAATCTGTCAGTTTGCCCACTGACATAGCTTTCAAGAAAACAGGGCCAGAATGACCACCAGAATAAGCCTTCAGTGAGTGATGTTGAATTAAGCATTAACAAGTAATTAGACAAAAAGGTCAGGAAGTAAGCAAAATCCTAAATGCAATTTATAAGTTTCCTCAGCTATAAAACTGAAAAATAAATGGTTTCAACTCTCTGATCTCCATATGCCTTTGTCTCTAAATCTATGGCCCCAGAGAATGGAGAACATTTACATTTTTGAGATTGTTGTTTATATAGATAGATAAATAGACATACAGACAGACAGACAGACAGACAGACAGACAGACAGACAGACAGACAGACAGATAGATAGATAGATAGATAGATAGATAGATAGATAGATAGATAGATAGATAGATGAATAGAAAATGTGGAGGGGACCAGATCCTGTAGAAAAATAATAGATATATAGATGAATAAATAGAATAAGTGCTTGCTATATACAAAGCTCTGTGCTAAGCCATTGGGATACAAATAGAAAAGTAAGACAATCCTTGTTCTCACAGACCTTACATTCTAATGAGAGAGACAATACATATTGAAGGGTTCAACTGCAAGTCACATGGAAAGGTCCTGTGGTCCTTAGGGTACAGAAGAAAATTAGATTGTCATGTCTCTCATTTATTGTCATTTCACTAATAAAATGTCATTGGTTTCTGATATTGAATCTTTAGTCAGTGCTGAAGATTTCAGTAGAAAGAGCCTTCTTTTTCTAGATCTTCACTAGCTGTGACTTTAGCATTGTCAGGAGCAGATGCCAGGCTGCATCTTCCCAAGGATGTTGACTGTGACCACTGGACTGAATGCATTGCTATTCCCAACACTCTGGTGTTCAGGGTCCTGGGTTATCTTCCTTAGGGTCTAGAAGATAGTGGTCAAGGTGATTGTGGTGCAGGTGGATTGATTTGTGTGGTACATGCTGTCTTTGTCTCTCCCTCAGAGTGCTTCACTGTCTCAAATAGACTGTCCTATGTATGGCGGTTAGTTGGCATTTGGTGAGCATGGCTGGCTCCCTCTCCACATGAGCTCCTTTCTTAGATGATGGCAGAGAAGGCTAAGCTGACAGCAGAACTGGTGACCTGGGGTGGGGGATGCTACCACTTCTATGGCTCTTGTTCCTATCCATAATGCCAAGCAAAAGAAACGTCCAAGGTTCAAAATACCAGCATAAGAGCTCTCCATTTTATTCAGTGACAAATTAAGAACAAAGTCAAAATACAGCATAATTCAAAAATACAGTATTCACCAAGTGTAATTCAATAATTTCCAAGTACTACTCCCCCCTGGGCAGTATATTCATTTAGTCAATCATAAAGGCCCTCTTCTGAAGTGGAGATTAGTTTCCAATCATAAACAAAATACATTCATTTGGTCAGTCACAGAGCACAACAAAAAGTCAAAAGTTTCCCACCCCTGGATCTCAACTGAATTACAATTATCATCAGTTAACCATCAAGCACCTTCTCAAAAGGGGCAGTAGAGAGCACAAAGGCCATCTACCCCTGAGTTACAACAAGGTTAAAATATCATCACAGCATTTAATACCCAAAGAGAAGTCTTTTCTTCATCTTGACTCAAGGCAAGTTCACAGCAATCTCTATTCCTGGGGAGACAAAGCTTAACAAGGCCACAAGATACATTGCCAGTGTCCTCATTAATTCATTTTCTGTCTGCAGAATAGTCCTAGGACCCCTGAAAACATTAGCAAGACCCTCTTCCATGATTTCTGTAAACATACAACAAGAAAATCCTTCTTCAAGACTTCTGAACCAACAGCAAGGTTCCAGTACCTCTGCAACAACAGCACTGTCATTCACCAGGGGACGAATCTGGCAAAACAACATCAAAACAGACAGGCAAAGTATAGGCATCACAGCCATGTCTCCTTAATCTTGGCAGCTCCGGGTGGCAGCTCTCGAAAGTCCTGGGCAGCTTGAACTGGCCCTCAGCAATCCTCTCTCTTCTCTCTCTGCCTCCACGATGCTGCTTCCAAAAATTCTTATGCCTCTCTTCCTCTGCTTGTGCCTCTCCAAATCCATGGCACCAGCTCCTCCCAGTTCAGCCCTCTATTTTCACATCAACAAATCCATCCCACAAGTGGGATTCACAAACTCTGGGTTTTAACACTCAACTGGAAAACCAAGCCAATACAGGGGGATCTGTAATTTTCCTTACTTACACTATCTTCCTGGTGTTGCCTGTTTTTCAGCATTTGTTTCAAGAATGTCTTTATCATTCAAGATCACATCAGCCCAGGGAGTCATACCTCATCAGTACCCTCTGCCCCCGACCCACCTCTGATTGGAGAACTGGAGTGCACATCTCTCCCATTTAAGGAAATGCCCTGATCAGTGCCCTAGATAGCCATCACTTCATCTCCCACACTGCTGCAATCTTTCAAACTTCTCTATCATGTCCCCATGCTGGGTACCTTACCTCCCTCTTCTTTTTCTACTTCATTTTGCATATTGTCTTCTCCATGGGATTGGAAGTTCCTGGAGTTCAATAATCACCTTTTCCTTTTTTTTTTTTTTTGTATCGCCAGCACTTAGTCCACTGGCTGGCCTATAGCTGCTTAAATATTTATTAAATGACTCATGATAAGGAACAGAAACTGTCTCTCTACAATGGTTTTTCTCTCAATGATAGCAGGGTGTGTAGATGAAAGCAGGTCTGATAATTTGGGGAACATTGCTGTATACCTAAACTGAAGTCTGTAAATATACATATGTGCGTATATATTTATGATAACTAGATAGATAACCACATTTTGATTTCAATGCACTTTGTTTTCTTTGTAATTATACTGCATTTAATACAAATTTTTGAGGAATTCGTAGGCTTTAATAAATAATCAAAGGGATCAATGACACACAGAAATAGTTAAGAATCCCTGCTCCAGATTTATGATTTTTTTAATAATCCACTTTGCTGGAATGTATCTATTGATAACCTAAGTTATAGTAATAACGTCAGCAAGTCTGTTACTTTCAAAAGGAGATCCAAATGACATGCATGAAATTTTAGTTTCTCCAGGTCATTATGTTAAGGATGGCTATTTTTAAGATGGCTTGAGTGAATTTAGGACAAGATAGGAATGTGCTTTACAGAAAGCTTCATTTTGCTTGCAATTAAAATAAATTGGTTTTCTCACTTTCCCTGTATTATTCAGAGGAAGTCTGCAGTTGAAACTTCATCAAGGGCTTATCAGAATATTTTAACTTCAAAGCATTAATAATCATTTGAATCAGCAGATATTGGCTTTCCCTTGGAATATTCAAAATATTTGCATATTATTCTTTTGCTTTTCTGACACTTGGAACATTTTAGTTTTTGGATGCTAAAAATAAAACAAAAAAGTGAAGTTTTGAATGTCTATTTCATATTGAAAATGAAACCAAAAAGAACTACAAACAGCTTTTATGAAACTAAAGGTTTATTTGAAAAAAAGGGGGGAGGGATAAAACACAGGGAGACACAGAGACCTCTGACCTCTCCTTCCTTTCTGTGACAGAATGACAGCTCACAGATGTACCTGTTTTCTTTCAAGGAAAAACAAACTTGTACTCTCAAGCTTTGAGGTACCAACAGAGTTTTTACATAGTCAATAGTGTTTGCAAACATGATCATAGGGTGCTTCATAAAATTCAAAATTTAGCTCAATTTTTTTAAACTTAGGTCTTTTACTTTTCCATTAGTTAGAGAAGGAGCCCCCATTCTGAGTATACTGGTACTAAGAGTTAGTGATACAATGGAAGGCTACCAATGACTAGACTTAACCAATGGAATCATTATTGGTGGTTCTCTAGCATTCTCAATTGTATATCTTTTTCCTTTTGTTTCTTTCCTTCTTTCTCCCTCCTTTTTTTCTCTATTTTTCCTCTTCCCTTTCCTTTTTTATATTCTCTCAATCACACTCTTCTATTTTCTCTTTTTTATCAGAAGACTTGGCTTTGAATTCCAGTTCTACTGGCTAATACCTGTGACCCTAAGCAAATTGCTACACCTCCCCAGATGTCCTTTTGCTTATGTATAAAATAAAAACATTATATTAGACCACCTCCAAGGTTTCTTTTTAGCTCTAGATCTATTACCCCATGATTACTCTTTCTTTCCATAAAGAAATAGCACCCTGGAACCCTCATACTCACCGATGAACCTCAATAAAGAAGATATTGAAGCATTTTAAGTGTTTTTTCTTATGACACAAATAGAATCTCATAAATGAATTCATATTTTTATTAGTCAATTGAACTGAATTATGAAGTACATGAGTCTATAATTTGTCCTTTTTATACAATTAGCCAATACAAAGAATCAATAATTTGGAATAAGTTTTTTTGAGTTCTATCAGGTCTTCAACTCTATATACACTGGAATGTTCTTTTCTCTATTCTTTGAACCCTCACAACCCAAGTATCTGTAATGTTCTTCTCTTCCCTTAACACACATATAAGATCATAAATTTCAAGCTGGAAGCAAAATGACACACAATCTACTTTGAACTCATTTTACAGGTGGAGAAACTGAGGCCCAGAAAGTTACTCTCCCAGGGTTACGTAGATTTCAAATATCTCTGAAGGGATTTAAACCCAGGTATTCCTAATTCTAAGTCTTTCACTCTATCTACTATGTCACATCCTTGATAGACTGAAAACTTCTCAATGGTAGGGATTCATCTTATTTTTGTTTTCTCCTCCAGGACAAGCAGTGTGTTTTTCACATAGCAAACATTCATTCAATGGATGAATTTGAATTGATTAATTAATTTGAATTCATTTAATTAATTTTGAATTAAATGGCTAAATGAATCAGTCAACAAGCCTTTGTGCTAAGCACTGGAAACACCAAGGAATTAATCAATGGATGGATGGATGGATGAATATATAAACAAATTAATGAAGAATGAATAAATGAATTAGTAGTTGGTCTATAGACAGAAGTCCCTTCTCTTTTGGTAGGAAAAGAAAATAACAGTGTGGTCTAACTAGATGTATCGCTTCAAACAGATTCTTCTACTGTAAGCAGATTTTTATTACATACATGCTGCATTTTTTTCCCTAGAGGCATGAGGAAGCTGTTGGGATTAAGATGGATGTCTAAATAAACATCATTTCTGCTGTTTATTTCCATTGGAATACAAATTGAAATAGAGCCCCTTTTGATGTTTAAAATTAATCCAGCTTCTGCTGGGTCTCTTTACATGGCAATGATGATCTGTGTCTGCTCCAGGAGTACACTATCCAGGTGCTCTCTATGGTTAGACTTCACTGAACAAAAAATGTTCTTGTCACATCTGGAAAACAGATCTTACAAATACTATTTTCTTCACACAAGGAAATCCACTTAATTCAATAGACTTAGTTTAAATAGGCCACCCTGTCCAAAAGAAATATATACATTTGGAAAATATGAACTGTAAGACTGTATCATGAGTCTATAATAAGCTTTTCATTATTGTCAGAAAGACATATGCCTTGGGGATTACTCATGGGCACCCATGGTTGAAAGACAGTTTAGTGCAGTGAAAAGAACAGTTTTGAAACAAATCCCCATGATTCATAAAATATTGTCTACTTTCATATCTATATTGATATTGTTAGAATGTTTATCTTCTGCTTTCTATCTAAGTTGATACTGATGACATGTTTTTCTGTTTTCATTGCTGCTAGGCATGTACCTTTTGCTTTTTGATATTATTGACATTTCATCTATAAATGCCAGTAGTATTTTGCAGTTAAGATTGTGTGCCTCAGTTCCCACTAAATGGGAACAGAACAGAACAAGGAAGGAGGGGAAAAGGAGTGGTCTTTTGGGTATATAACCAAGCTTTGCATTTTGTATTTTGTCTTTCCTACTAGACTGCCTCTAGTAATGAGACCGCCCTTCTTCCAAGAAGAAATAATTAAATAAATCCTTCCTGTCTCTACTTGGAGATATCTCTGCTCATTTTATTTTGGGCAAGGGTCATTCTTGTCCCACACAATACTACTAATCTTAAGTAAAAGCAAGTGAGATGAAGACGAAATAGGAATATGGCCGCTTGGTGAGTGAATACATTTCTTCAGTGTGAGCTTCTTTTTATCTCTGACCCCATTCCCAAATAGAACACAAATGCCCCATAGATGTCACAAACTCAACATGCACAAAGACAATTCATTATCTTCCCCTTCTTATCCCATTACTAAAATGTCCCTATTTCTATTGAAGATGCCACCAATCTTGTTTGTTATCAAGCACCTATTATGTGCCAGGAATAGTGTTGAGAACTGAGTATACAAAGAAAGGAAAATTTAGTCTCCTCCATCAATTGGCATCACAGTATAATGGGAAAGACAACATGTCAAAAACCAAAAAAGGTATATAAAAGATATGTACAGTGTAAATGGTAATCAGAAGTAATCACCTAGGTTCTTAAATTCAGAGTCCTCCTCAACTCTTTCCTCTCCCTCATCTTCTCATATCTAATCAAGTCAAATCCTATCAATTCTGTTCCTTCTTCTACACTAAAAAGGTCACTGCCCTGGTTTAAACACCTCATCATCTTTCACCTGGATTATTTTGTCACTTAATTGGTTTCTGCTGCTAGTCCCTGTTCTTTCCAATGTATCCTAAATGTAAATGCTAAAATGAATCTTCCTAAAATATTGTTTTGAGTATGTCATCTCTCTGCTCCTGTGACTTCCAGGGCTCCCTATTGCCCCTGGGAAATGATACAAGCTCCTATGTTTTGCGTTTAAAGTCATTTATTATCCAGCTTCATCCAACCTTTCCAAGCTTATTTTTGCATCATTCCCTTACAGACATTCTGTGATCCAGGCACACTCATCTTTTGTTTTCTTGTTGCTGAAACTTGGCATTCCATCACCTACCTCTGTATATTTGCACTTGGAAGGCATTCTTTCTTCACCTCTTCCCCTTGGAAGTCTTAATTTCCTGTAAGGTTCAACTTCCTTTGTTGAACCTCCTACAGAAAACCTTTTTTCATCATCTGAGATTTTAGTACTCTTTTCCCACCTCAAAGCATCCTTTAATTATCTGTATTTTACATGTTGTATCTTGTATATATGTGTTGTATCTTCTGCGTGAGTGTGTGTATGTGTTTGTCTGTCTTCTGGACTACATTCATTCAACTAGCATTTATTCATTCAACTAGCTGCTGTCCTAGGTTCTAGGAATTCAGAGGGGAAAAATGCAGTCACTGTCTCAAGGAGCTTACATTAGCAATGATAACTGAAATTTGACTGCATTTCTACAACTGTACTTTTAATTCAAATTTTAAAATAGTCATTGAACAAAATTCAATAAGCATTTATTAGGTACTTGTCATATATGAGGCATTATCTTAAGTAATGGGAAAACAAAAGGAAGAAAAATTAAATGCTTATAGACCATTCAGTATGTTGTAGTGGAGTTCAAAATTAGGTTGGTAGCAGAATTAATTTAAGAGTCTTATTCTATGCCTAGGGCTTGCCATGTCTGGTCCAGACTCCAGGGAACATCATGCCTCACCCAGGATAAGATGATCACCTGAAATCTCATCATCAATGCTGATTGACTCAGTTTTTGGTACTAAATGCCTTCTCAACTCTGACTTTTGATTGGAACAATTTCTCGCCTTTGATTATAGAGCTGGAAAAAGGAGTTATCAACTCCTCCCAAAACTTTCCTTTAGAGAGGGCTGAAATCTGGATTTTCTGGGTAATTCTCAACTTTCTAGCAGCAGCCCTGCTTGGTTAGCACTCCACAGAATGTCATGCTCCTGAGCCAGGCACCCATCAGTTTCCTTTTAACCTTTCAACTTTCTTTTGTGCAACATCTTCCCTCATTAGACTGAAAATTCCTTGAGTGAGAGGACTGTCTCTTATTTTTCTTATTTGTATCCTCAGTGCTTAAGAGTTCAGTGCCTGACCTCTTATTAAATGTTTATTGAAGTGAATTGAATTAAACTGAATTGAATATCTTAGTAGTTTGGACTCTCAGACAGATTTTAAATCTTAAGTGCACCCCTATCTTATGTGAAGGGTCCTAAGTTTGCAGTCACAATTTTTTCTCTACTCTAGAGACATACTCACAGAGTTTAATACAGGTTGGGACAATCAAGCTTCTGTCCCAGAATGCCAAATTTAGAGAACACTGGCAGGACTTGCAGTCTATCCATAGAGTAGAAACAATAGAACTTGGCACCTTTTAGAAAAAGTAATCAGCTAAAACAGGTAGCTACAAAATTGATGTTTCAGCTGACCTCCTCCACTCTGCCTGAGTGAATGCTGTCTTACTCTCCCCAGCAGCTACTTTGTGCATTTATCCTACCTATCACCGCCACTACTGGACAGTGTATTCCCTTCTACCCCACCACTGTCCAATGAGGTTATGATTCTTTCTGGGCACAGAAATTCTGAGTTACAGATTCTATTCTCCCATATCTGAATCATGATCAGATGCTAACTGAAATTGCTCAAGACCCCACAAGAGTATCCAGGTTGCAATTATGGACAACAAGGACCCTTCTCCTTTTTCCTTCTTTTTCTTTTTTTGCTTTTTGGAGGGGCAACTGGGGTTAAGTGACTTGCCCAAGGTCACCCAGCTAGTTTTTTTGTGTTGTGTCTGAGGCCGGATTTGAATTCAGGTCCTCCTGACTCCAGGGCTGGTGCTCTATTCACTGCACCACCTAGCGACCCCTCCTTCTCCTTTTTCAAACCCATAATGCACTGCCCCTGTACAACCATAGTACAATTTGTCTCATATGTCTGTGGGTTGTGAAGACACTGACACAGGTCTCAAATCCATCCCATTCCTGGCTAGCATACTGACACTTCCAGAGACCAAATGTTAATCACATAATAATAAAATAACCCACATACATGCAAACTTCTTTACATTTCATGTAAATTCCAATCCTGGCTAATTAAACTCTTCCCAAAACAAAGTTTTTTTTGTTTGTTTGTTTTGTATTGCCATTGTTTTGATAATGTTAATCCTCATTAGATTATTTGACATTTAGCAACTGTTTCTTGGTCATTAATGATATATCACATAAAATCTTATGTCCACATCCTAATCATTCATTTTTCTTAATGCATATAGCATTTTTAATCATACTTCTTAAAAATTGTACCAATAATAGTGATTATCTTCAATTTTGAGAAGTTTAGTTCTTTATCTTGTATGAAGGAATGAAGGGCAAGAATATGAAAATATATATACATATATATATATATATATTACTACATAGTTTATTTTTGTTTGTTTGTTTTCTTTATTTTGGTAATTCACCCTAAGGACTATGGAGCTTTCCATTTGGTTTCTCTCTTCCATTAGAATAGGGACTTCTTGTCAGCAGGGATTAGTTTGCTTTTATAGCTGTAGCCCCAGTGATTAAAACTAACAAAGGCTTTTTCATTCATTGATTCATTCATACAAATAATTTATGTCACATATTCTATGCAAAATTGTTGGATCACATCCATTCAACAGATATTTTATATTGTCTGCTGTTTGAAGAACAGTGCGATATAAGTGAAATGCAAAATGTGGTTATTGAATATTCCCTGCCTTTGTGGAGAATATAGTCTAGCAGCCAAATAAGGCACAAATACAGAAAACCAAGACATTATTGTTTATCACCAAAAGAAGTTATAGTCAGTCAATAACTATTTATTAAGTGCCTGTTACATGCCATGCTCTATGTTAATTATTCTATGCTATGGAAACAAAGAAAGGCAAAAAAAAAAAATCTCCATTCTCAAGGAGTACAATCTAATGGGGGAGCACAGCAGCTATGTGTAAACAAGGTGTATACCGGAAAAGTGAGGTGAAATCTCAGATGAAAAGCACTAAGAATAAAGAGGAAACTTTGCCCTATGGAAGGTTTAAGGGGAAAGGTCATTACGGATCAATGAGAGTAGGAAGATGTCCTAAAAGAGTGACATTAGAATTGTTTTTTTTTTAATGATAGGTAATAAGTTCAGTAGAAGCAAAGAGAGATAAAGAATATTTTAGACTTAGAGAAGAACATAAGCAATGAAATACACAGAAGATACATAGAACTATGGTGTATGCTTTAGAGGGCAGAGACTGTAATATAAGTTGGATGTGCAATAGAGTGCTTTAAAGGGAAGAGAAAATGAGAAAAGGCAGAAAAAGTAAGGTGACTGTCGGTTATTAAGACCTTTGATGGCCAAGCAAAGAAATCTGAAATGAACACAGTAAGTAATAGGGAACCACAGATGATTTTTGAGGAGGAAAGTATCATGATCTGATCTATGAATAAGATTATTTCATTCTGTAATGAAGATAGGGTTGGAAAAGGGAGTCTTTTATGACCTAAATAAAAATTCATGAAATCATAATATTTCTAGAGATTTCATCATTAAATTTGGATACTTTATATTTGTTTATTTTTAATTTCACCATTAATCATTCATGTTCTCTTATTCTAATCTCTTTACTTCCATGCATTACCCTTCTACTTTCCCTCTGAGATGATCTTTCATTTATGTTGAATATACCTTTCATATACACAATTATTTGCTGTGTTTTCTCCCTAGAATGTAAACTTACTAATGGCAAGAACCTTGTTTTTACCTTTCTCTGTGTCCAGCTTTTAGCACAGTACCTGGCATATATAATAAATTCTCAATACATACTTGTAGACTGGATATGAAGGCACCATGCTAAATGTATAGGGGAGAGGAAAAGATTCCAATTTTAGGGTCAAAAGAACATGAACTTCAATCCTATCTCAGTTACATCACTTGCAAGTATAACCATGGACAAGTCATGAACGTTTTCTGTACTCTGAGTAAGGTAGGACCAGATAACCTCTGAGGTCTCTCCTACTTCTAAATTTACATTTCTATTATCTCTAATTGTGTAATAAACTGTATGTGGGAGGCTGAAAACCTAATTATTTTATCATTGTGTTTATTTTTTTTAATTCTATAATTTGTCAAAAACATTTCTCCGAATACAGCCTTATTATTTCTTAACAACAGTCATAGAAGCATTAGTGTTGTTGTCCTTTATTCGATTAGGAAATTAATTAAAATATTAAAATAGTGATGTTTAAATCACAAATATCCTCTGAGTCATTCACATGCTCAACAAAATATCTACTGAGTGCTTTTTATGTGCATAGCATTATGCTGTGACCTTGGGAGAGTCACAAAGGCTAAAATACCAAACAGTTCTCCCATCTGCAAAATGGAAGGGAAAGGGAAGCAAGATCATTTCCAAAGTCTGTCTCAGTCTTAAAGTTCTAATTCTGTGTATAATACTAGGTCAGCATTTAAGTCTTATATAGACAAAATCACACTGCTCCCTTAAATGAAGGTTCCTATTTGAGAAGCTGAAAAACCACTTTTACTGAAAATTGTGGTAGCTTCTGTGTTTGAATTCTATGCACTTGCTGGCTAATGTAAATTGCAAGGAGAATCTAACCTCCTCATGGCAGAGATTAGGTGATTCTACTCATGCTAAGAAGCTTACCTAGAAGCCAATAGTATTTTGATCAGGATTTGGTCCATGGCAATATCTTGAAATTGCACAAATTGACCTGGCTGATGCACCCTTCTGTACAGGAGATCTTTGGAATGTTTGTTACAGTAATGTTTATAGTGAGTATTTCTTTATTGGGGTGACATATCAGTGTTGAATGAAGAGAGGCTCATGTTTTGTGGTGTTCTAGGATGAGGCTGGGGACGTGGTGTAATCTAATCAAGCCAGAGTGCAATCTTTTAAGGAACTGTGCCACGCCTGTCACTGTCACTAAATGATGATGATTGATGTCTGATGCCACCTTCTGAGAGTTGTGCAAAATTGACAGAGTAGCCAGAAAGGGATTTCCTCTTGTCATTATATAAGTTAGTGAGGAAAACCAGAAGACAACACGTGACGTGAATCCTACTAAGTTATGATGTAAGACTCTAGACAAACCTTTGGGAAAGAGTTAGCCCATGGAGATGCCTTCATTTTTCAAGATCTCTGTGGTGAATTCCATTTTGTTCCTTTTATATTTCAATAAAACTGTCTTTCATTTACATTTTGAATTTTGGCACTTGCCAGGGCAGTTCTCATTAGCACTTTTAAGTTTCAGATTTCCTGGGTAGGAGCTATAGGCCAGAGAAATGATAAAGTCCTCAAAGTGAACAAATGCTATTCTTTTTGTAAGGGCCCTAAAACAAACTCTGTATTACTTCAAAATAATTCTCCAGTGTAGTTATCTAGCGAGGTAAGGACTCATGCAAGATGACTATAACCCAACCCTTCACTGCCAAAGAAAACTTATGCTTGAATGTCTACATAGAAAAATTATTCATGGATTTGATGATCATCTCTATGCTGATGACTCACAGTTTAACATATCTAAGCCCAGTCTGTCTCTTGATCTCACTAAGTGTCTTTTGGACATTTCAGACTTGATGTCCCATAAGCATCTCCAACTCAACATAACCAAAATATAGCCTATTTACTTTACTAATTTAATATTGGCCTATTAATTACCCCTAAACCTTGCCACTCACTAAACCCTTAGAACTTCTAGACTTTTCCTTCTACCTTAAAGCTAGACTATCTTTTCTGTGTTGTCACCCCTTTGGGGTGTGAGTGTGAGTGTGAGTTCCTTGAAAGCAGAAACTGACCCTGTCTTACTTTTTATATTATTATTCCTCACCCTTTAGAGTGCTTAGACATATTAAGTGCTTAATTTTTTTTTGCACATTCATTCCTTCCAAATCCCAACCCTTTTATGAAATTTCTTATGGCAACATCATCATTTCACCCCCTCAAGTTCAAAATATCAGTATTGTGCTTAGCTTCTAACTGTCTCTCACCCCAGCTCTTTAGTCTTGTCAAATCTTGCAATTTCTACTTCCACCACATCTACATCCAACCTTTTCTTTCTACTCTCACAGCTTCTCATTTTTTTCCTGGACTATTGCAATGGTCTCCCAATTGATCTCTCTGCCTCATATTTCTCATCCAAGTCAATCCATCTTCAACACAGCTGCCAAAGGGATTTTCCAAAAGCTTGGATCTGACCAGGCAAGTACCTTTTTGTAAACAAATTCCAGGGAATCAGCTCTTACATTTAATATAATTATTTAGTAGATAAGCTAGATGATAAACTCCTCAAGGCAGAGACTTTAATTTGTGAGTTCTTATCTCAAGTGCCTAACATGGTGTCTGACTAGTAGTAAATACTGAATAAGCATTACTTCATTGGTTGTCTACCAAGCACTGGAGATACAGACAATTTTTTTTAAAGAACTAGTTCTCAAAGAATTGTGAAGAATATACCATGTGAACAGAAAAATGAATGACAAGTATATGTGAAGCAATTGGGGAGGAAGGACCACCATCTGAGGGAATCAGGATAGACCTTATGAAGAAGGAAGAGTGGAGTTGGTTTTTGAAAGAAGCTGGAAATTCTAAGAGGAAAGATGAGGAAGAAGTGTTCTAGTCATGGGGATAACCCCTTCTAAACACATTGAGACAGAAGGAGAATACCATGTGCAGTGAATAGCAAATATGCCATTTAACTGGAACATGGTCTGTGTGAAGGATAGTAACTTACATTAACCCTGGAAAAACGAACTGGAGGTACATCGTGAAGGACTATGAAAGGAAAAAAGAACCAAGCAAAAATGAATCGAATTGAAGACATAGCTCTCTGAAAGCAATACTTGAATAGTCCAGAAGTGTTATGATTTCATTGTTTTGGATATAGAACACAACCCATCAATTCCTTCTCATCCAGTCTTCTTGTATATATTCTTCTATAGATGATGTATGGTGGGTCACTACAATGGTATGCAAGTCTCTCCCTCAGTTGTTTTTGCTGTTGTTTCATTTCCCTTTGCTTTGATTTTTTTGTTTTATAACAACAAATAGTTGTTGTTTTCATTATTATTATTCATTTAATGTATACCAATAGAGCACGTAGACCATTTTGGCTGAGTCCTCTGCAGCCTGGAAGTAACAGGATTTAACAATCAAAGCCTTTCCTTTTGATGTCAACACCATTGGAAGAATTTCACTATCACCTCCCACTAAGGCAATATAGTTTTTTGTGGGACATGTTAGAATTCATCTGAGACCTCATATGCCCTCTGATGAACTAAAAAATCAAGTTAATGCCATTATGAGAATGGCAGGGATTGGGGAATGGGCGCATGGCCAGCCTGAACACAAGAGTTGTGATAACTTATTTTACTGAGCAAAAGATCCTCCTAACTTATTTTACTGAGCAAAAGATCCTCCTAATTAAGCACAATGCAAGTAAATCTCCCTACCATGGTTCCTCATGCTAATCAAAGTGCCCATCTATCCCTTATGAACTTTGACCTGCACTTAACAGACAAATTTACCTTCTTCAGTCTTATCTTGGAAAGAGTTCTGCCCCCTGCAAAACAATAATTTCATCGTCTGTAACAGCAAGAACCCTAGCACACCCAGGATGGCCTACTAGCATAGGTTCTTTTTTCTGTTTTTAAAGGGGTTAACAATCTTACTTTAATTACATTCACTAGTTCAGGGGAAAGGTCAGTACCCTGAAAATGGAGAAAATAAAAGCAGATAAATTGCCACAAAGACTAACAGACAGGAATCCAGCTGTCTGAACACAGCAATATTGCAATACACTTAAGAGAGTAAAGACATCTGAGTGGTCAGGTGGCTCTGAACATATGGCTACTCAGAGTCCTGTCCAAGAAATCAAAAAATCTTTCTCATAAGCAAGCCACCAAAGCAAAATGCCTACTTCCCAGAATATGTAGCAAAGACTAGACCTCTGATTGGCTTCAAGCCAGAAGGCACACAACCAACTTAACTCAGCACAGCTGTGATTTATCAGGGTTCAAAAGAGGTGCTTACAATTTAGCCTGAGCCTAGTAAGCTGAACTGCAACAAGAAGAAAAAGAAACACAACAAAAATTCTACCTTACTTGTGCTCACATTGTCATACCCCTGACTACTGGGGTTGGGTATTTCTTCTCCTAGAAACCAAATCTGCAAAGAAACAGTGCCACTCTAGGAAAGAGAAGGGCACACTAAGACAGTAGTTGTATACAACCTCTGAGAATATTTACCCAATAAGTAGGAACTGGTCTTGGCTGTTGTTGTTTTACATAGGAGGTAGCCCCTACAGAGGTTTTTAAAGAGAAATTTACTATTATTTCCTCTCATTCCCCTAGGACTCATAAAGAAAGGAAAGTCCTGCAGATAGAAACATATTGTTTTCTCTTTTTTTGTTTCTCTTTATCATACTTTTTCCCTTTTGTTCTGATTCTTCTTTCAAACTATGTCTAATGTGGAAATATGTGTACATGTATGCTTAATATCCGATTATTATGTATGCTGTCTTGGGGAAGAAGGAAAGGAAGGGAGGAAATGTGAAACTCAAAGTACTATAAAAGTGAATATTGAAAACTAAAAATAAATGAATGAATGAATATGTGAATGAATGAAATAAAAAAAAGAAAAAAGTTTTGACTGGGTATAAGGAGAAGTCAAGAAACACTTGGCGTGGGGCATCCATCATGGGAAAAGTTAGGGTATTTACCCTGGAATCAGGACAGACTGAATATAAGATGGTAGCTACCTTACCAAAGATGTACCCTAACCTAGGATAATAATTGGTGCCTATGCCAGAAATTTAATCATCCATGCCATATGCCTGATATTTCTAGTATCCATTGTTATTTGTACAGAAAGAAGAAAGACAATTGATATTTTGAGCATCTCTGGGGGCTTTAAGAAAGGAGCCATAAACACTGTTGTATCCGAGGCTGTAACTACCATTGAACTTAGTTTAAAAAACTAATGTATTTCATTAGACTTGGCAATGTCTATATTTAGACTTTTACATAACAGCTGATTAAATGTCTGTCCTTCTAAGTAACACAAATGATCAGCATTCATTAATGACAGTTTCAGAAATTCAATATACTTTAAAGAAACTAAACCTTGCCTTTGCCTCACTAAAATATAAAATGATATGATCTCTCTCTCTCTCTCTCTCTCTCTCTCTCTCTCTCTCTCTCTCTCTCTCTCTCTCTCTCTCTCTCTGAAGGGAGGGGATCGGTAAGAACTTGGAAGGCAAGAGAGGAAAGCATTAACATTTCAGTTTTCTCAATCAAATTAAAAATAGGTCAGGCTGGAAAAGTTATCTACAACAACTAAAACTAACACATAAGAATTTCTATTGGGAAACAGAAAGGTATCTAAAAAATTAAATAGAATAGAAGCTGGGTATGTATGTCAAGCTGTACCCCCTAGCTACATCTGAGATCTTTGAACAGGATGATCCAGTTTTGGAGTGAGGATATGAAATGGCATAAATTCCTTGGTAGCTAAGCTCTCACTTCAAAACTGAGGCAGACCTAGTTTGGTACAATTGGTCATTTATGCCTTCATAAATTGAAGGCACAAGTACCTAGAAAGGACAATGGAACATAGATCTATAAATAGTTTATTAAAAAAAAAGATTTTTAAATGTAAAAATTTAAGAAGGGCCCAGGTTATTTGCCAGTACCCTAATTTTCTAATATGGTATAATTTACCCTTTTTGTCTCTTTCTGCTTAGACTAGAAATACAGATGGGGGGAGGAGGTCAAAAGGACACAATGGTCATGAGTTGCAGAGTATTATTTGGGAATGCTGAAGGAGAAGGAATAGACTGGCAGATAATGGTAGCAAGAGATGATAGTAGAGGTTAATCATACTAGCCCCTATTCCCCTGGGCTCTGAATGATAATGACCCTTGGATCTTTAAGTCTTGGCATTTTTTCAATGCAGGTAATTTCAAGGAGTGGGAGGTGTGTAAGCTAGAACACAGCAGAGTTACAGAAACCTAGAGCCAGTAGCTTTCTCCCCTTTTGTTTTATACAGCTGCAACTGTAAAATTCACCAAAAGAGAAGGCTAGTATATGATATTGATTTCTGAGTTGGCTCTCTCCAAAGCACATGTTATGCCTGGGAGGATAAAGAGGGAGGAATGGGATTCTAACCTGAAAGAAGGCTTAGGCTACCTATAAGGATTTAGCTTAAAAGAGACATATTTCTGTGCTGTATGATACCTGTACTTATTATTTTACTATGTTTTATTTTGTTATTTTTATCAAATAATGTACTATATTATAATTAATATATTGATAATTTAATTAATGTTAATTTATAATTAATATATTTCATATCCATTTGCTATGTTTTAATTTAATTTAAATGAATATATTCAAGATCAGCGGAGATCAGTGACTGATACAATACTGGGTCTGGAAAGGAAAGGGCAAGACCAGCAAAGGAGGGTGGAGTCATCTGAATAAAAAGTCATGATTGGCATACTCCTAGCTTAGAAACCAATAGCTAATAGTGAGAAATAGAGACAGAGTGACTGAAAGTACATATCCTCATGGAACTATTAATGGGATACAGATACCTGCCTTTCTTTTACAACAAAATGATAAAAAAAAAAAGTTAAAGTTATCAAATGCTCAGTCTTTCAGAATCTTCGTGACCTTCAGGTCAACCACTCTCTCAAAAACTTCATCAATCTGCAGGCATTCAGAAGGCCAGAATGTCACAAATGGATTAGACCCATTCTACGTGGTTCCAGGATTCAAACCAATGAGTAGAAATTATGTGGAGGCAGTTTATAGACCTGACAGAAAATTTCAAGTTGTCCCAAAGTAGAATGAGATGTCACAAGAATTAGTGACTTTCCTCTCATGAGAAGGAAGTAAGATTAGAAGCAAAGACTGGATGACATATTATCAGGTACATTACTGAAAGTCTCCATTGATGTCCTTCCCCACCCCTGTCCCATGTCACTTCCAAGGACATTCCCTTGTATTCTCTTTGGATCTATTATGCACATGCCTATATAAGAAAATATGGACCATGTTTTTAGAATGTGAACACCTTGAGTTCAGGGACTGTTTCACTTTTGTCTTTGAATCGCAGTATATGTTGAGTGTACATGCACACGTACAGCAAGTACAGTGCCTTGCTCACTGTAGTGCTCAATCGATGTGTGATTGATTAATTGTATGACAGGAATGCTTCTATTGTAAGTACAATTTGGATTTGGTTATTTCTAGTGTCTGTTCAACTTGGAGATTTGGTGATTTTGTAATTATGTGAAATTAGTCTGGAGTAAGGAAGACTTGTCTTCCTCATTCCAGTATCCTCACCAAGAAAACTCCAGATATGGTCATTGAGAGTCAATTATGACTGAAACAACTGAATAACAAAAAAATTAACAAAAACTAAATCAACACCAAAATTGATTCAAGGCCTGTTTGACTTCAGCCCAAATAGAGATATGAATCTCCTTTTCAGGGCTGGTGTGATAAAGCGTACAACTTATGCAGTACATGAGTATACTTAAAATTCTAAAAAAAAATGTATTTATAATATCGTTCATACCTTCTTCTTGTTGTTCAATCATTCAGTTGTGTCTGACTCTTTGTGATACCATGGACCAATGCATGCCAATATATCTAGCTCAATTAAATTGTTAACAGTTTGACTCTTCCATTTCTTAAATCTTCCTCAAGCCCTGATCCCTCTCCCCCAGGAATAATCTACATCCTCTGGGACCTTCTGTCATCATGAAATGACCTTTAAGGCCATTGTGGTGGCCCCCAAGCTTTTTCCTGACACAGTTTCTTTCTTGTCACTCACAAAATGGGGGAGGGTGGTACTAAAATGAAGACAAAGTTGTTCTTCAGACTGATTGACCCCAGCTTCTCTGACACAGTTTTATAACCATTTAATGGCCTAAAAGAATCCCCTGCCATGTGGCACCTATGAATCACCAAATCCTTTACTCTATCCTGCCCTGATATCTAGATGTGTTTCTATATGGAAATAAGAGGGGTACAACCCACAAAGCTAAATGCCACTATATCCTTGATACATATCCTTGCTGTGAAAGTCAGCTTCCATATATTATCTGTTCAAAGACTTCAAGGTGCCTCATTTTGTCCCCACTTCAAACCAGACTAAGAATTATGACATTACAGTCACCTCTAACCGTCATGTTCAGGTAGAGGAAGAGGAATTCCAAGGCTGTGGGAGAATGGATAATAGTAAAACAAGATCCTGAGAGAGTGAGAAACAGTAATTTGAAAGGTATAGAAGAGTTTGGAGATTGGTTTACAGCTGACGACTTCCCTAGGGAGGGAGGTGGAGAAGGGAGAGAATGAGGAACCTTTGGGAACTAGAGAGGTCTAGGAATAGGAGGATCCAGTGGAGGAAAAGACAAGAAGTGTTAGCTTAGGTCCCCAATTTGTCTTGTGAAGAGCGTTGCAATCGCCTCAAAATCAGTCTGCCTGTCTCCAGATATTCCCCTCTCCAATCCATCTTCCAGACATTTTCTAGATTGACAGTTCTGACAATATCATCTTGATCAATACAATGTGATGGCTCTCTATTGTTCATAGATGAAATACAAACTCCTTTGCTCAGCATTTGAGGTCATCCAATTTTATTTCAACTTGTCCTTACTGGTGGATTTTGAATGACCTCCCTGACTCCACCACCACCACCATACAGAGAGGGTAGAAGAGGAGGAGAAGAGGCAGAGACAGAAAAAAAAAAAAACTACTTTGCTTGAATCTCTTGCTCCAGGAATTTCATCTCAGCCTCTTTCAAGTTGTAACATACTCCCCTCTTGAATTGTCTTCTCTTCTCCTCCACCTCCTACTTCCTTTGAGGTTCAACCTAAGTTCTACAAGCAACTATAAAGGTACCATAAGAGGACTTTATTGATACCCACCCTACATTGTTAGTATTTCATCCTGAAATTCCTTTGTATGTACTTTATCTTTACTTATCTGTACATATTATTTGCCCCAGTAGAATGTGAACTCCTTCAGATCAGGGAATGCTTTCATTTCTGATCCATCAATAATAAGTAGAATTTGAAAAGGGACTGAAGATTGACATTGAATTTTCAGGGCTCAGAATAATTTCCAGAGATGGGGCAGAGGATGGAAAGCTGGTGGTAGCCAATAAGGAGAAGATCAGGGATCAAAGTGAGGTATGGCTGGAGGCCAGGTCTAGATATAGTAGGCAAATGAGGCAACCACTAAACAAAATAGTAGGGTCCCAGACTAAGAATTTTATATGTGAAAGCTTTAAATCTTTCAGGGCTGGGTTTTTGGACCAGGCTTGACAACTGACAAAAGAAATTATGGAGTACTTTAAATGGTTTTATACTTCTCACTGAAACAAAGCAGTACTTTTTTTTTTTTACATCAATCGTGGTGATGCTATATGTCTTCAGATCCTACAATGTTAGAATTTCAGAAGTCCCAAAGGCCAATGAAGAGATGACTGATAGGAATATTAGCCTGAATTCTATTACAAAGGATGATTTAAATACACTTTTCCTTAGTGATGCTCAGGGACATACATGATTGAGAACAGCAGCAGAGCAGATGTGTAGCAGGAGCACTAGCTCACAGGTTGAACATGTAACTACAAATATCAAATGGACCACAAGAAGGCCTCCAGAACACTGAGTGGGTCTCCTAAGGAGGGCTGGAGGAAAAGGATGGACAATAATTGCACAAGTTAAGAAGGTTTGGAATGGCTCCAGTTTGTACCATTAAAGGAAATAATCCTACTGATGATGAGAACACCTATGGATCTAGCTATTCAGCTAAGAAAGACAAATAACAGAGAACTCCTTTGTACATTAGCAGTGTGAACAACCTACATTTATTCTTGATGATACTTGTCATTATAAACTTCTATTGTTCAAGCAATCTCATTTGATTTTTACAATATCAGAAAGTATTTGGACCAATGATTTAGAGCAGAAAAGTATCTCAAGGGTCATCTAGTTAATAGTAATTATTTTTACAGATGGGGAAACTAAGGTCTATGGAGAGTAAGGGATTTCCAGAGGTCATTCTGGTAGTGTTTTATTATTTAATTTTATAACTATGCTCTCAGAACACACCCTTGGGTAAACTAGTTGAGATTAGTTACTAACCCAGAACCTCTAACTCTAAATTCAGTATTTTTTTAGCCATTGAACCACCAACAAACTAGACTTATAACTCACCTTATCTACTAGAATGTTGATTTAAAACAAAAGATTTGCTAGTTTCCTTCAAGGTCTTTCAAATAGTCGTTGGAAAACAATATCTGGTAGGATGAAATCCATAATTCCTGACCTGATAACAATATGCAAAGCTTTTAGAAAAAGGAAGATTTGACTAGCAGGTAGAAATGATTGTAATTAAGGAGATATTTACTAAGTTTTTGTATATTTTTGTATTATGTGTTCCATAATACACTGTGCTACACACTAGGGATATCAAGAAGCAATATGATACAGTCCCAGTAGAAAGATTGTTGGGTTTTTAGTGATCCAGTCTAGGTTCAAATCTCAACTTTTTCACTTAATTGTGATCTTGGAAAAGTCACTATGGTTCTTTGACCTATTAATGAAATGTGGAGAGTGAAGTTGGGGGTGTGTGGTAGGGAAGGGCTAAAGACACCTGGGACTAAGTTGGTTTACTAACCAAACCGAAGGAAGCATAGTTAGATGCATAGAATTGAGTTCCTGAACCATAGAGACATCTGAAAGACAAACCAGAGTCCAGGTAATGATGGAATTGGCAACTCTTTCATAATATATTTGACTAGTGGTCATCCAACCTTTTGTTAATGCCTCCAGTGAGACAGAACTCACTGCCTTCCGAGTTATTCCACTTCTCCTTAGATTTAGTAGAAAGTAAATAGATGGTGTGGAGGAAGATGGCAGAGAAAAGTCAGAAACTCACATGAGCTCTCCCCAAAACCCCTACAGACACCTTTACATAATTCCATAAAACAATTCTTGGAGCAGCAGAACTCACAAAAGGACAGGTGAAATATTTTTTTCTGGTCAAAGACAACTTAGAAGATCAGCAAGAAAAATCTATCGCCCCTAGGTGAGAATGTAGCATAGTCCAAAACAAACTACCCCAGCACAGACCCCAACCCAACAAACAGAAACAGACCTTAGGAGCCACTGAATCAGCACATAACACAAGATTTAGAAGCTTCTAGATTAAAGGATTGGAGGGCTTGGAATGTAATATTCCAGAGGGTGAAAAAGTTAGGATTACAGCCAAGAATCACCTACCCAGCAAAACTGAGTATATTCCTTCAGGGGGAAAAATAGACATTTAATGAAATAGAGGACTTTCAAGCATTCTTGATTAAAAGACAAGAGCTGAATAGAAAATTTAACTTTCAAATACAAGACTCAAGAGAAGCATGAAAAGGTAAACTGGAAAGGAAATCACAAGGGACTTAATAAGATTGAATTGTTTAGTCAGATGATACTTGTAACTCATTAAAAAAATTCCTCATTATTAGGTCATTAGAAGGAGTATATAGACAGAAGGCACAGGTGTGAGTTGACTATGAAGGGATGATATCTAAAAACGTATAATTAAGGGGTAAGAGAGGAGTGTACTGGGAGAAAGGGAAAGGGAGAGATAGAAAGAGGTAATTTATCTCACATAAAAGAGTCAAGAAAAAGCTTTTCCAGGAGAGAGGAAGAGAGGGGAAATGATGGGAAGTAAGTAAACCTTACTCTCATCAGAACTGAGTCAAAGAAGGAATAACTTACACATTCAATTGAGTATAAAAATCTATCTTACCCTACAGGAATATATTAACGTAAGCAGATAAGAGGAGGGGGTGGAGTGATGGAAGGGAGGATAGATTGGGGGAGTGGGTAGTCAGAAGCAAAACACTTTTGAGAAGGGACAGGGTGAAATGAGAGAAAAGAGAATACACAGTGGAGGGATAGGATGGAGGGAAATATAGTTAGCAATAATAATTGGGAAAAAATTGAAACAAGTTTCTCTGATAAAGGCCTCATTTTTCACATATATAGAGAACTGAGTCAAATTGATGAAAATAAAAGCCATTCCCCAATTGATAAATGACAAAGAGATATGAACAATTTTCAGATGAAGTAATCAAAGCTATCTATAGCCATATTTTAAAAATGCTCCAACTCACTATTGATTAGAGAAATGCAAATTAAAATACATATGAGGTACTACCTCATACTTATTAGATTGGCTAATAGGACAGAAAAAGTAAATGACAAATGTTGGAAGGGGTGTGGGAAAAATGAGACATCAATACACTGTTGGTGAATTCATGAATTTGATACTATGCCCAAGGGCTATAAAATCATGTATACTCTTTGACCTAGCAATACTACTAGGTCTATATCCCAAAAGAGATTAAAAAAATAAAGAAAAAGAACCTATATGTTCAAAAATAGTTATAGCAACTCTTTTCTGGTGGCAAAGAATTGGAAATTGAGGGGATGGCTATCAATCAAGGAATGACTGAACAAATCATACTGTGTGATTTTGATGGAATTCTATTGTGCTATAAGAAATGATGAGCAGGATACTCTCAGAAAAACATAAAAAGACTTACATGAGCTGAAGCAAACTGACATGCACTACATACAAAGTAACAATGATATTGTAAGATTTTTAAGCTGTGAATGACTTAAGTATTCTCAAAAATACAATGATCTAAAACAACCCTGATGGCATTATTATAAAAAATGTTATCCTTGCCCAGAGAAAGAACTGGTGGTAGTCTGAATACAGATTGAAGCATACTTTTTTTTAAAACTTTTCTTTTCTTGAGGGTTTTTTTTTGGTATGTTTTTTTCACAATGTGACAAATATTGAAATATGTTTTCACATGACTACACATGTATAACCTATATTGAATTGTTTGCCATCTCAACTGGGGAGTGGGAAAGAAGGGAGAGAATTTGGAACTCAAAGTTTTATAAATAAATGTTAGTTGTTTTTGCATGTAATTGGAGAAAAAAAATACTGAATAAATTCAAAAGAAGAAGAAAGAAAAAAAGAAGATGATGAATATGAAGAAGAAAGTAGATAGATCAATCATTGGTGATATTTTGTCATCCCCTAACATAAGTAGTACCTTCCTCTCATTTCTTTCTTTTCCCTTCTTTCTTAACTGTGGATAGCAATTTGTGACCCTCGTGGGTACGGCTTCATTTTTCAGGTGTCACCCGAGGCTTAAAAGAGTGCATAGATACATTCTATATTATCACTTTTTTTCACTCTTTGCTCCAGCCAAACTGACTTTCTTGCTGTTCCTCACATTGTCTCTGATTCTCTATGCCTGGAGTGTTTTCTCCTCATTTCCATTTCTTCAAATCCATACTTTCTTTCAAAGCTCAAGTCATTTGTTGCCTTCGACATAAAGACTTTCCTGAATACCCACTCCTTGCAGCCCAACTAAGCTGTATATGTTATCTTCCCTAGTGGAATGTAACATCATTGAGACCAAGGACAGTTTCATTTTTGTTTCTGAACCACAGCTTCTGGGTGGTGTGTGAAATTTAAGAGTTGATTAAGAAATGCTTGTTGAGTGAATGATAACTTTATATGCAGGACAGTAGAGGGAGAAATTGGGTCTTTTGCTAAAAAGGAAAAGTATTATATATATATATATATATATATATATATATATATATACAGAGAGAGAGAGAAGAAGAAGAAGGAGTAGGAGGAGGAGGAGAAGGATCCTCTAAGAGTATGAATCATATTATGCACATAAAGGTATGCTCCAGTGAGTCACTCAGTCAATCAGCATTTATTAAGCGAATATTATGTGCCAGGCACTAAGCAATGGGGAAACAAGGAAAATAACAAACAGACCCAGTCACCATCATTTTGCAATTACTTCATTATCACAATAAAACTAAATCCCATTTTTGAAAATTTCCCAATGTAATGTCATCTTTTGGTGGTGATTGTCTGCCCCACTCCCAAACATATACATAAATATACAGACAGGTTGGTAAATAGAAGTAAATCCAACTAATGCCCCACAAAAAAAAAAAAACCAAACCAAAAACAAACAAAACAGATTTTTCTTCCATCACCTCCCAAAATATGTTGTGCTTGTTGTGTCATTTCAGACTTTTTATGACCCCATTTGGGGCTTTTTTGGCAAAGATACTGAAATGGTTTTCCATTTCCTTCTCTAGCTCATTTTACAGATGAAGAAACTGAGGCAAACAGGATTAAGTGACTTCCCCAGTGTCACACAGCTAGTCAGTGTCTGAGGTCAGATTTGAACTCAATATGAGTCTTCCTAACTCCAGGTAAGGCACCACCTTGCTGCCCTCCTCCAAAATAAAGACATGCAAAAGGAGGGAAGAAAATGGAGAGGAATGGGAGAAGTGAATTAAGGAAACAGGACAAAGGACAGAGGGGAGAGAGGTTCTGAGTCAACAGAATGCTCTTACATCTTTCATCTCTCCTTTCTTCTCTCTGTTTTACTCCTATTTTTAGAATGTTGACTAGTCAGAAACAGCTCTCCAACATATATCTTTGTTCCTAAAGAACTAAGTGCTTCTTGCCTCATTGTTTTACCTAGTGTTGTGTTTTGAGGGAAATAAATGATAGGGCTAGACTAGGGATATGGTGGTTATCATGACCCCATCATCTGAAAAATCGTACTGAAAATACGTAATTTCAAGTTAAATTTTTACTTTTAAACACATTCTATTTTCATTCATAGTCAACATGAACCAATCAAAGTTAATTTTCTCTCTAGATAGGAGAAAAACTTTTTTTTATTTTTTCAAAAACGGATTTTGAACTTGCTGTTGCTTTTAAAATCCAAAAGGAAATGCTGGAAAAATCCATTTTAGATCCAATCGTGGAATGGCTCACATAAAAATCCCAGCTGTTCTTGAGTCACTTCACAATCCTACGTAAATAAATGTGTGTCTGCACAATCTTAGCAGCTGGAAGGACAAAACTGTCTTTGATAAAGCCCTAATTATTTATTATGGCTACTTTGATGTAGCGTTTTCATGAACACAAGTTATATTTTTAAAAGCCAGAAGGAAATTAAAAGTAAATAAAAAAGTGAACTCCTGATCAACTTCACTGCTTAGAGTTTATTACATTGAGACAGCTGTGGAATATTTTGTCTTATTCATTGGATCATAGATGTTGAGTTGGAAGGGACCCAAGAAGGTTTCTAGTCCTTCCCTCTCATTTTGTAGATGAGAAAACCAAGCCCAGGGAAGATCAAATAGGTAGAAAACATGAGAGTTTGGATTTGAACCCAGACCTTCTCTCTCAAAAACCAATGAGTCTACGAGCATGCTGGTAATCTTTAACAACTGGATCTCTGGAGGGGTGGGTAGGAGGGACATGTCTATGACACACTTTTAAGTTTTCTCTTCATTTTTTTTCCATCCCGTCCTTTTTTGTAAAGAGTTGAATGCGTTTTATTGATTTTTTTGTTTTTATAACATTTGAAGTTTCCAATATATATCTTTCTTCCTATCTAGAATACCATTCTTAAAAACAAAGAATAAAAAACAAGGGAAAAATACAGTTCTTATATTCAAATTGCCTTTCTTTCATATTTGAAGATCTTTATCTTGGTGAAAAGCAAAATTTTTTGTTTGTTATTGAAATTATTCAATTAATGACTATACCTCTAAGAGTTTGAAGACCAGTTTGTTTTTTTGTTGTTTCTGACAGGTATCTGTGAATTCTATCAATTGAGGCTTTCTCTATATTTAGAGGTTCTGATAATTTTCTTGCCTTATTTCTTGCACTGTGATATCCGGGATTTCTTTTCTTGTGGTTTAATCATTTCCTTTGGAGAGACCTGATCTTTATGTTATATCTGTACATCCTGTCTACAAGATGCTTTGCTTTGGTATGTATTCATTTCATATCTTTGACCAAATTTTCCACTGTTAGTGTTTCTATGTTCCAAGTATCCTTCATTTCTTCAGAGAGACTGCCAATCATGGAATATTGAATTGTGTTTTAAATTCTTTGCTTAATATAATTTTCTGCATTGAGAGCTCTCTATTTTTTCTACTTTAATTCATTTTTTCATTGTTTTATGAATTTCATTTCACTGGCTTTCACTTCATGCTTAGAATTTTCTTCTTTCTCATCTCTACCGTCTGTCTTCCACAGCTTCCTTCATTCCCAGCTAAAATCCTACCTTCAGTAGCCTTTTCTCCCTCAATTTTAGTTTCTTTCTCTTTAGATTATCTCCAATTTACACACACACACACACACACACACACACACACACACACATTTGTACAATCATTTGCATGATACCCCCCACCCCCATTAGAATGATAGCTACTTGAGGGCAGGAATAGTCTTTTGCCTTTCTGTCCTTAATTCTTAGTGCACTGCCTGACACATATTAGGTGATTAATAAATGCTTATTGATTGCCTGAAACTGACAAGAACCATTATGAGATTTTGTTGTTGTTGTTCCATGATCTCTGAGGGGTTCATAAGATTCTGCCTTTCATCAGGTACTATTGGTTAATTTCCTTTATATTGTAATATTTACTAATTATATGTTTCCTTTTTCTTATTATTTTGTTCATTCTTCATTTTGTTTTGTCTTCTTGCTGTTGATTTATCTATCTACTAAGCTATTTCTTTTTGTCTTGAGAACTTTGATATTTTGGCTTTTTTGTTATTATTATATTTTTAGTTACCTGCTCTTTGACTTCTACTCTTTTACTGGTACAGTAGAGGCACTGAATTTATACTGAACAGTTTCTACTGCCTCCTGAGATGAGGGATATTTAAGATTCTCTTGCTCATTCCCTTGTCCTAAGTAACCTCAAGGGCAGAATAGGCACACTTTGGTTTGTCTTGAACTCTCTCAGCCCGTAGACAGGTATCTGAGATGGCATGTCTTTAGGTCTCTGGTTTCTCTCTCCTTTTTTGTCCTATACTTCAAGTGGTTGGACAGAATAAGATTCTGCTGCTTCTTGGGGTTACTAGCAAAGTTGTTGTGAGGATCAAATGAGGTAATAGTTGTAGTTATTAGTATAGTAGCTGAAATGATGCCTTTGTCTTATTCCATCCATGTTCTTATTCACATTTTGAAGGCACAGTGGTTACCTTCCTTCTTCAGGGAATACAGAATACATTGATTCTATGTTCTGGCATAACTACTTTGGGAATACTCGGATTTTTCTACAATTCACTAGGAAGCTCATTTTCAAGAAAACATTACCCTTTCCCCCCTTCTTAAGTCTAGACAATCACCAAAACAATACAACAAGGCCTGATGTATGGCCTACTCTGATTTCCAAAGTATAAATGTTCATCATGAACATTTAATAACCGGTTCTCTCCATCTCAATTGACTCCAAACACATAAGAGCCTTTTTTCTCAATCAGGTCTGACTCTTTGTGACCCTGCTTGGGGTTTTCTTGTCAGAGATACTGGAGTGGTTTGCCATTTCCTTCTCCATTTCATTTTTTTTAAAAGCAATAGTGGTTAAGTAACTTGCTCAAGGTTACACGGCCAGTTATTTCTGGGTGTGGTGCTAAGTATTGGAGCCCGGATTTGATCCCCAGGTCATCCCAACACTGGGGCCAGTTCTCTTACTCACAGAGCCACCTGGCTGTCCCTAAGCAATTGAGGTTAAGTAACTTGATCAAGGTTACATGGCCAGGTGTTTCTGGGTGGATGCTAAGTGTCTGAGCCTGGATTCTATCCCCAGGTCGTTCCGACACCGGAGCCAGTGTTCTTACTCGCTGTGCTACCTGGCCACCCCTCCATTTCATTTTACAGATGAGGAATCTGAGGCAAACAGGGTCAAATGACCTACTCAGGGTCACACAACTAGAAAGTCTCTGAGGCCAGATTTGAACTAAGGCTTTTAAAATACTGACCCTTCCCCCTTGCTCTGTTACTCTTTTCTAACTTCTTATAATTTGAACTGTACTGACAGGATTCTTAAAATAAAAAGTAAGAATGACAGCATTATTTTCCTTTTATGAACATAATAAATTTCAATTAAATGTTCCCTCCCATATTCTAATTTTACTCATTGAAGGCAACCTCTTTGCAAAAACATTCTGTAGGATGAGCAGCTAGGTGGTAGAGTGGATGGAGTGCCTGGTCTGGAGTAAAGGAAGTAAATAAAGTTACTAAAGGAAGACTCATCTTCCTGAGTTCAAATCTGATCTCAGACACTAGCTTTGTGACCCTGGGTAAGTCACTTATCCCTGTTTGCCTCAGGTTTCTATCTGTAAAATAAGCTGGAGATGGAAATAGTAAATCACTCCAATATCTTTGCCAAAACAGCCAGAAATGGAATCATGAAGAGTTGGGCACAACTGGAAAATGACTGAACAACAACAAATTCCTTAGGATAACTCAAGTTTAGTCACAATTGAGTCTCTATAATGCCACTGTACCTTTAATTTTACATGTTTACATCAAAACTATTATTGTAGGACTCAATTGACTGAGTCATGTAATTGCCTTTGAATTTTAAAAGTAAACAAGTTGGGAAGCAGAGAACATGTATTGTTACACTCATGGGTTTTGCCATTTACTTAGATAACACTTATTAATGGGGAACAAAATGTATCATCCTAAATGCCAATTCTCTGGTAGAGGTATGGAACTTATTGATGTGGATATTTTTTCAAGTGGTACAGATCAGAATCCAATCCTGCCTGGCCATCCTGTGGGACCCTATTCCTTCTTTTCTTGGCAAGAAACAAGGAGTTTCTGTTAATTTCTCTTGTCATTTTAGGAATACCAGCAGAATATGTGAGCTATCCCTCTCATTTTATGACTGACCTATCTTTCCTCTCTAGCCATATATTTCATTAATGACATCTTCTCCATTGCATCCTTGTCCTTTGGTGGGCCTCAATGTCAATGTCTCCAAGAACATTATAGTATTCCTTTCCCTTATCTGTAAAATGAGCTGGAGAAGGAAATGGGTTAATCATTTATCCTCTATCAGCCTCAGTTTTCTCAAAAGTAAAATTGCTCTACTGCCTGAAATGCCAAATTCCTTTCTTGAAACCAATTCCTCATCCTTGATGGTCCCACTGTAACCCTACCTCCCTTGTCTATCAAACTTTGCCTGATTACCCACCAGCTCAAAATAAGCTTTCAGGCAACTAAGTAAATTAAACAACATTTATTAATACCCTACTCTGTGTGAAGCTAGGCCCTGGGAATATGAAGACAAAATTCTGAGAACAGTCTCTGCCTTCAAGGAGTTTTTACATTCTACTAGGGAATATGGCATGGAAACAGAGAGGTAACTGTAAAACTATGCACAGAGTAAATGCAAAGTAATAGGAGGCAATTAGGAAAAGCTTTGTAGGAGATACTATTTGAACACACACAAACCAAAACTAAGTAGCTCTTTGGTCCTACCTTGACCCATGACAGCAACAGTGATGACAGATGATGTGTCAAGTAGAAAGAGAGACAGCTTTTGGCTACTTCTCTTTCTTCAACCTGCCCAATGGACTCTTATAACTCAGAGACTTCCAGTGAAGGATTGGGGTGTGCATGGAGTGTACTTGTCCTTACCTGTGCTGACATCATGGGGACCTCTCTCACACAGCAGCTAGAGTAGGGATATTCTTTTTGATTAGTTAGGCCCTGGATTCTTTTCTCTCTCTATCTTTCCTGAATAGACAACAAAGCTTTAAACTCACTATGAACATATGTGGTCTTGTAGGTGGCATTATTGGTTTGAAAGGTACTGAGGTCTATCAGATTCAAATGACAAGTGCCAAGGGGGGGTTTCTTCATTGGAAAAGACAACTACCAACTTTTAGTTGTTTGGACAGTGCATAGTAAGCAAGGTGAAATATGGCCACACCTAATCAGTGGTCTTAAAAACTGATTTACATTCTGATGATTTAGGTATCAACTTCCCATAAGATTGTATAAGTTAAGTTGCCCCATCTTGTTTCAAATCATTTTAGCAAAGTGGACTGTTACTCTTTAGTCGTTAGCTTTACTTTTATGATAGGAAATAAATTAAATATCTGGTATACTGTATGTTGACTTTTTTATATGATCTCTTCCAAGGGGCCCTAAAAATGATCCCAAAACCCAAGTTCTAAGTAATGTTTCCAGCTCTGCAGGGCAGGGGCTTACCAAGCTAGAAAGTGTGGGGGAAAGTAGCCTAGTCTCCCTCTCATCACAAGCTAGGCTCTCCCATGATCTGACCCAGTCCATACTCTGCTTATGGGTTCAAATCAGAGGGCCTCCTTAGAGGTTTAGTAGGTACAACAACCCACTCCTCTGAAAGTACCAGCAGTTATTTTTATTGTTAGTCTTTGTGTGATACTGTATTTCCAGGTAGATTTCATACTCCTTGAGAACAGAAAAACTTCAGCTTTGTTTCACTTTTGGCAGAGAGAGAGAGAGAAAAAGAAAGAGAGAGAGAGAGAGAGAGAGAGAGAGAGAGAGAGAGAGAGAGAGAGAGAGAGAGAGAGAGAGAGAGAGAGAGAGAGAGAGACACAGAGAGAGAGAGAGAGAGAGAGAGAGAGAGAGAGAGAGAGAGAGAGGGAGACACAGAGAGAGAGACACAGAGAGAGAAAAGGTGGAAGAGACAGAAACAGAGAAAGAGAGAGAAAGAGACACAGAAGAAGAGACAGACAGACAGAGACAGAGAGAGAGCACAGTGCAGCTGGGATGCTTTGTTCCTTACATGTCTGTTTTGCAGCTTCTGCCACTATAATGGAGCAGAGTGTGACTATCAGATCCCTCATAAAAATGCGGGGAGTTATTTGTAAACCATTTTTAGTCCTCTAGATAAAGGACGCTTATAAAGTCAGTGTTTATGATTGTTTGTTTGTTTTTTTTATTGTTCATAGTGAGAAAGATCCTTATTGGCAAAAGAAAAAGTTCATGCAAATGTGGGATGGAAATCATGATCTCCTTCTCAATTGCTTTCATCTGTCACGTCAGATAAGATTCGCTGCTTTTTCAATCATTCTTATTTTCCAAACCAGGCCCCTTGTCAACTTGGGATGGAGGAACGCGGCATGAGTTCGCAGCGAGCAGAGAACGTGGGGCAGGCTTTAAGCCTCCCAGCACCATAGGAATTGGGAAGAAAGTTTAGATTGTAAATGGTGACTGAAGGTGTGGCCGGCTCTGCAGGACGGACAGCTGCTGACACAGCTTCCTCGCTTTGGCCAAGAGGAATTTGCACCCACAGCTGATAACCAACTTCTTCATTCCCCAGATTGATGTTAAGAGGAGATGTTGTGGCACTGAGACTGGGGCTTCTAAGAGAAATCAGCATTCGGGCATTCCTCTTGGTTCACACTCAGGGCAAGGCCACTACATGGCATAGGGCGTAAGTGGAGCCTAATTATAATAGCCTTGACATTAGCCAATGGGAATTAATGCATGGAAAGATTCTGCTTGGGAATGTCCAATGAATCATTCTTTCCAAAAGCTACACCTAAATAGATTCTGAAATATGGATAAAGAAGTTTATAGAATTAAGAACTAGAAGGGGCTTAGAAATTATATTTTCCAATCCTTTTATTTTATATATAAGAAAATTGGGTCCCAGAAAGTGGAAATTACTTTCCCAAGGTCACACAGGTCATGAGTAGCAGAATTGGGATCCAAGCCCAGAATCTCTGGCTAAAAACCCACCACTCTCCCCACTCTTTCATGTAAGTAAAGTAGAAATGAAACAGAATACTTTCAGCAGTCAGAAAGAAAAATATTGAACTTGGCATCACCAGATTTGAATACGAATTCCAACTCTGATACTTGCTACCATTGTCAGTTTGGGCAAGGTACTTAACAAATATAGCTAGACCTCAGTTTCCTTATCTATAAAATGATAAAATTTTCCTGGGCAATCTCTAAGATCCTTTCTAAATCCGTATCTATAATTTTACAATTTGTATTTCTATGATTCTATGGACCTTACCTCTTGGGGATGTAGCCTACAAGCCAAGCTCTCCCACATAGGCTCTCAGCACAGTGGAGAATAAGAATCTTCCCTAGAAACCCTGTTAACTGCTCAATAAAAAAGGTCCAGATTTTGAGGAAAATTTTGTATATGCAGAAGCAATCTCTAACTTTATCCTCACCCTTTTTAACCACAATGGTGGTGTGAATATCAATATTCAGAAAAACTAACCAACTTGATTAAGAAAAAATTTATAGGAGGAGACTGGAATATTTCCTTAAAGTAACATATTGGACAAAAAATGGCTAAGGTAAAGAGAAACATTCTTTGTTTTTTTCCAAAACTGAAAAATGTTGAAATAGAGAGGTGAAAAGCTCCAGCTGGTATTAAAAAAAAACACTAAGATCTTTTATTTTTCTTTTAATGTGAAACATTTCACCTACATTTGAAACATCCACAAAACAAAGCCAATGACTCTGACCCAAGCAAGCAATTTAAGAAACCTAAAGTCTGTCCAAGGAAAGGTGGTATTAATTCTAAGAGAAAGAATTCCCATTTAATTTAACAAGCTCCTTGGATCTGTATCTCCTTTTTTCCATTTCCTGTTAATTTACTTAAGTGTTTGTAAAGGTTGGACAGGGAAGGGGAGGAATGCTTTTATTAGAGCTAAATATCTGCTGAATAGTTCAAGAGTAAATCTCTTTAGAATGCATTTCTTTAAGTGTATACAAAGTTGGGTCAAGGAGAAAGAAAGAAAGATAGACAGACAGACAGACAGACAGACAGACAGACAGACAGACAGACAGACAGACAGACAGA
>NW_027185889.1:10437538-10448720 GCF_028583685.1 Petaurus breviceps papuanus | reverse complement strand
AGACAGACAGACAGACAGACAGACAGACAGACAGACAGACAGACAGATAGATAGATAGATAGATAGATAGATAGATAGATAGATAGATAGATAGGTAGATAGATGGATAGATGGATGGATGGATAGATAGATGGATGGATAGATTATATAGTTAGACACAGATCATAGACAAAAAAGTCAGGCATGATAATTTCAATGGTAGTAGGAAAAAACAGAAATTTTAAGAGGTGATTCTTAGAAACAGAAATATTGCCTTTTATTCATTGCAATTTTAAGCATATTCCCTCAGAGCAGAGCCTCCTTTCAGTCCTTTAGATTTTATTTGAGTCATATCTATTACTATGGTTGGAAGGCTATTATGATGCCATTATGTGGCCAGAATCAAATTTTACTGTAACTAAGAAATATTTAACAAAATAAATAGAAATACAATGAAGTATATATAATATTAATATGTGATTTTCTAAGGCAATATAGAGCCCATAGGGATCTTTATGAATGGCTTAGTGAATACCATTTCTATCTAAGTTTGACACTGCTGATCTAGTCCACTAGTACTGCAATAGGAGTTCTTTTTCTTGGTACTGTGAAATTAAAAATATATATATAATTGGATTCCAGTAATCCCATGTGTTATATTTTATCAGTATCAATTTTCTCATCTATGAAATCAGTCTAACAATACCATCTACCTGACAGGAGTAATGTATCAGATAAAACAAAATGTATATCCTTTTAAACCTTAAAGTGTTTTATAAATGCTTGTTGTCATCATTATCATCACCATCATCATCTGAAAAATTATTGTGAGAGAGGATCCAAAGGTTTCATTTGACTATCAAAGGGATCCATGATGCAAAATAAGTTAAGATGTCTGCTCCAGATGGTGACTTTAGAGCACAATCTTAGATGTTCTAAACTGATCCACCTGCCCTTGGATTAATTATAAAATCAACCAACAAAAAAACGGTTTATACGTATCATGTAATTGATTGTTAGAACACTCATAATCTGGTGACTTCACTTCTATACTCAAAATGCGTTAGCTTTCCCTGTTAGCTACCAAGTTATTTTACTTGGTAGCTCCTTCTACAACATGACACATGCTCCTTTATTCTTCATCTCTGTAGTTATTCCCGTGGTTTCTCCCTTGCTTGAAATTGGTTGGATGGTTACTTTTTGGGAGTAGTATACTGAGTATTCTTAACCTCTAATGGACTAGGTAGATGGCCTCTCATGTTCTTGATCTGAGATACTGTGATACCTGTGCCTCCCTTCCATGTAACTCTCTTCTCGATTCAAATTTTATTACTGGTTGTATCGCAGGAATATTCTCCTTTTCCCTACTTCTTCATTCTTTCTCAAAGTCTTTTCTATATCTTGACTAGCCCCTTCTTTCTCCTGAAGGTTAATTTCCTGCTGTTTCTCTAAAGCCCAATTATGATAGCCCTTCTTTTAGGAATTCTTTCTCTGATCACCTTAGGCAGTAATGACCTTTGTCATGACATGTTCCACACAACCCTTTCCTTAGACCTGTATGATATGTAAGTATATTACTTATAGTAACCCTTCATTCACATGAGCATTCTTCAAGACTTGACAATAACTAGCATGATTTCAAGTCTCCTTTTCTGGAAACATAGGTTGATCTTAGATGGTCGACAAAGATTAATTTATACTATTATGAACAATGAGTTGCCTCTCTACTACACAGATAAAAATTTATAAATATTGATTTTCTCACTATAGTGCAATAATTATTCATGGTCTCCATTAATGTCCTGTGATGTCTCACCTTGGTATAGAGTCAATCCTGGGCTGTTAAAGGCTATTCCTTTGGAGCACAAGGTCTGGTTAGCTCTATGAAACAGAAAAGGCATTGAGTACTCTTATAACAATATCACACATGCCAACTGACCAAGGGTCAGTTTCTTTAAGTACTGAAAAGCTCACCACATGTGGTCTTCTAGTTCCTTGGGTGAGGCCTTTTCACTGAATTCAAATTTCATAGAACAAATCCCCTTAATAAAAGGATATGTTCTGTAAAACTT
Organism: Petaurus breviceps papuanus; assembly: GCF_028583685.1. Lineage (NCBI taxonomy): Eukaryota > Metazoa > Chordata > Mammalia > Diprotodontia > Petauridae > Petaurus > Petaurus breviceps. Next base: position 10,446,669 of record NW_027185889.1, on the reverse strand, counting down.
GGACTTGTCAAAAGACTGCGCCCAAGGACCTAGAAGGTCATATGTGGTTTGGAGACCACAGGTTCCTCACCCCTGATCTAGGTCCTCAGGTGAGGCCCTTTAACTGAATCCAAACTTCACAGAACAAATCCCCAATAAAAATATTTGTGCTGTGAAATTTGGATTCAATTAAAGGGCCTCACTAGAGGACATAGAGGATCACATGTGCCTCAAGGCCTCAGGTTACCCAACCTTGGAATAAAGTATATCCAGATTGATATCATCACAATACATGAAATGAGAAGACAGAAAAAATATGAAAATGTTTTCATTTTCTACCATTAAACATGGAAATGGGTGAAAAGAAGGTCTTCATTGGAGAGGGAAAAAGGGACCTTGTGGAATTGATTACTACATATACCCAATGTTAAAAGTAATATTATTTCATGGAATATTTGATCATCTCTTCTTGCAATTGTCACAGTTACAGTAAACAAATAATCACTATCATCTTGGACAACATTTAGCAGTGGATCACTCAGGCAGCTAGCTGTGAGAGTTAAGTGAATTGCAGCACACAACAATCATTGACATTTTGACTGCATCAGTCAACAAGCATTTATTGAGCACCAACTCTATGCAAAACTGTGCTAGACATTGGAGATACAAAGACAAAAATGAAATAGTCACTTTACTCTCTGCACTAGGTTTCAAATGGAAGGATATAGTTTCAAATCTTCCCTCTGTCATTTAGCACCAGTATGACACTATAAGAACTTAATAAATGTTTGCTGACTGAATGATATAGAAAAAATCACTTCAATCATTTTAGCTCTGTAGGCCTAAGTTTCCCTATTTGTAAAATAAGGGCATGGAAGTAGGTGGCATATGAGGACCTTGCCAGCTCTCAGTAATTATTATTAATTTTTTAAGTTGCATGGAGGCAAAGATGGTGCCTTATATAAAAGTTGTCCCTTTATTGTTATCTTATACTGTGCATTGCATATGGTAGGTGTTTGCTTGTTTGTTTTTTAAAGTGGAATTATAAGACAAAGAAGAGTTGAAATGATGCAACAATGCCTGTTTCCAACTTTCACTTCTAAGTTCAGAGTCACAGGAAGTTTAAGCAATTTGCCTAAGGATACAAAGTGAGTCATTGGGAAAATTAGCAGCATAGGGTTGTGGCCTATATACAAGAGCAAGCAGGCTGCCATTTATACACACACACACATATAAACATATATAATACATGCACACATACTATGCTCACACATATATACATACACACATATATACATATATACACACTGTGCACGCACACTACATACACATATACATACACACATACACACACAGAAAAGTAGGTTAAAATGCACCAACGTGATTAGATTTAAAGCTCTTCCTTAGCAACTAGATCACTACTATCTCTTAATTTCAGGTTCTGCATAGTTACCCTGACAACAAATATTTGGAATAAATTATAAGCTATTAATGAAAGGTTAAATGACCATTTAAAGTCATTCATTATACTAGAATCACAACCAGAAGCCCTACTTCTAAGTTACAGACACCCATACAAGATTCAATGTTTATTTGGTGTGAAATTATATTTTGATAAACTTAGATCATTAAAAATTACTTTATTTTTGTGGGGTTTTTTTGGAAGACACACAAATCAAGGGGAATTTAAATAAATGTTGAAGGTGAATCTTTCTTTGTTTTTTTTTTTAAAAATAAGGGTTGTAGGGGGGCAGCTAGGTGGCACAGTGAATAGAGCACTGGCCCTGGACTCAGGAGGACCTGAGTTCAAATCTAGCCTCAGACACTTAACACTTGCTAGCTGTGTGACCTTGAGTAAGTCACTTAACCCTAATTGCCCTGCCTTCCCCCCTAAAAAGGACAAAAAATAAACCCAAATAAGTGTTCTGTCTCTACAAAATCACGACGTATTAGCTAGCTTATTTTCTTACCAAAATGATTTCTTTGTCTTTGATATGCTCCTATAGAGTATTAGGTTCTCATGGGACAATGCACTGTGAGCAGAATGGTATAGTGAAGAGGAAACTAGTCTTAGAATGAGTAAACACTGAGTTCAAATCTTGATTTGGATACTTATTGGCTATGTATATGCTGGCCAAATCAGTTAAATTCTCAATGTCCCTAGAACATCTGTAAGGGTCTGCATTGCAGAGAACATGCAATCTGTATTGGTAGAAGGAATTTCCCCATCCAGGAGCTCCTTATAGCAATGAAATTACAGGTCTGGTGCCTACCTTATCTACAGACAAGAAGCTGAGATGGTACTCACCCTGGTACTTTAAAAATTAATTTTAATCTGGATGCAGATTCAAGCACATTATTTTCTCTCATTTTTTGTTTTTTTTTTCTTTATGGTGTTCTTTTTTCCTTTGCTTCTGATTCTGTTTTACAACATGACTAATATGGAAATATTTTAATTTGATTGGACGTGTACAGCATATAGATAAAATGCTATCTTAAGGAGGAGTATGGGGAGGGAAGAGGAAAATTTAGAACTCAAAATTGTATAAAAGTGAATGTTGAAAACTAAACATTGGTTCTTTTTTTTAAAAAATTAATTTTCAATGTACCAACAAATACAATTGACATAAAAAAACAACTTAGGGATCTTTTACAAGGAATGGATCTTTCTTATCTTGTCACATGATGATTCTTAAGGCTATGATTTACAATTTTAACTATAAGATTAATTAGCTAAGACATGTTTTCCCTTCTTGCTTTAGTATAGGAAGATTTTTTGTGATACTTATTCATAGACAGAATGTTAAAGAGATGGACTCATGCTGCTTCTGTGATGTAAATTGTCTGATGACTCCCTGTTGCCTTCATAAGTTGATACTCCTTAGTTTGGTCTTCAATGCTCTTAATAATCTGCCATGATCATGCCTTTCCAATCTCACCCCATTATTCTCCTTTATAAACTATTAAATTCAGCCAAGTAAAACTACTTGCAATTTTTCATATACCCTTATGCTTTCCTGCCTTTGTGCCTCTTTTTACTCTGACCCCTACATTCAACATCTGTCTTCCTACCCTCTTGCTGTGCACACATATACAGTGCATATATATCTCACCCAGTCATTAAAATCCAATTCAAAGCCAATGCCACTTCCTCCAGAAAGTCTTGCCTGTTCCTCTAAGCCAGTAACAAATTTGCCCCCATCTTGAGTCTCTCTTTTTGTTGTTGTTGTCATCATTGCATTTTTGTGATATTCTTAATTTATTTCATGGCTCTCTGTATATCTAATTATCCTGCTAGACTAGAAGCTCAATGAGGGGAAGAAGACATATTATGAAAATGTCCATTAAAAGAGTGATATTGGGTGTTGTATCAGTGTTATTTATACAAGTCATTATGAATTAATGCTAGAAATATTCTAAAAATTATACTCATGAAAAGAGTTCATATCAGGGCGGCCAGGTGGCTCAGCAAGTAAGAGCACCGGCTCCACTGTCAGGATGACCTGGATCAAATCCGGGCTCAGATACTTAGCAACACACCCAGAAATAATAACTGGCCGTGTAACCTTGAGCAAGTTTAAATTTAAATAAATAAATGAATAAATAAGTAAATGAATGAATGAATAAATAAATAGAGTTCATATCTAAACTTAATAACTTGCCCAGCATTTCCCACACAGTTAGACTTTAATAAATGTTTAATGAATTTATCCATTCTTGGGTCATTGAGGCATTATGCTGTAGTAGAGTCTCTGTGTGTGTTTCTCTCTCTAACTAGGAGTCAGACAGACCTGTGTTCAGTGGTGCTTTTGACAACAACAAGTTGTGTTACCTCAAGCAAGTAACTTAATCCCTCAGTATCCCAGCCAAGTCCAAGACTTTAAGCTGTAGAATAATGTTGAAAGTACATTGCTAGTGTTGTTTCTGAATGAGGAGCACCCTACATGAAAGAAATCTCAAACCTATTAGAAATTAATATTATGTCAAGGGTCACAGTTCATTGTTTATTCCTTCTTTAAGCCATCTGATTATATTGGTCCAGATTCCTAGTTCCTGATAACTGTTTGCAGTCAATTAGAAAAAAACACAGTAGCCCCCTGGAATCCTTACTTTGAGGGAGACACTCAGATGATTCAGCTTTAAAAAAGAAGCACAAAAGCATAGAGTGATATAGAAATTTTCTTAAACTATCACTGGCAGAAAACTTATTGTTGCACAAACTTTCAGCAAAAACAAAATCATTGTAATAATTTAACATGCCTAACCAAGGTTCTAATTAAGTAGACAAACCACTTCAGATCACCAGCACAAGGGTGTCCATATCACTGGTTTTTAAAGGCTAAGGTAATAATTTTCAATCTTTTGAAGTATGAAAACATAGTTTTAGTGAAAAAAATCATGAACTCTCACAATACAGTTGTACCACTATTAATTTCTGTTAATTGATAAAATACATATCCAAACCATGCTATCTGTGCCCCAGTCTTCATTCTCATCTCCTTAACTTTCCTTCCTAGTGTAGCTTTGGACTCAGTTGCTCAGAATTTGGGCTCTGAGAAGTGAACTTTCACCTTTTCTTCCCTAGAAGCTATTCTTCTCTTCATTTCCTAGCCAGTAATTCTAAGCCATGCTGCCTGCATTCTTTCCATCAGGCTACTATCACCACAATACCTTTCCACCTTTCCTTTGTGGGCTATTTACCCCCATTAGAAACAAGATCTTAGATACTCTCTCTCTCTCTCTCTCTCTCTCTCTCTCTCTCTCTCTCTCTCTCTCTCTCTCTCCTCCCTCTTCCTGTTGTATTGTCTAGTATATATTCTTCTATATACAATTTTCTAATTTCTGTTTTTCTATTGACTTGGATAAATGGGTTACTTTGCTTTAAAAAATTCAAGCTCAAGCTACTTGAGAGCAGGAACTATCATGCCTGTATTTATATCCCTAGAATTTGGCACAGTACCTTAGCCATGTTGTAAGCCCTTAAGAAATACTTTGTCTACCTAGATATATTAAAAAATACTATGGGGGGGGGGCTGTAGTCAAGATGGTGGAGTATAAATAGGACTTCCACAGGGCTCTGGCTCTCACCTCCTCCAATTCATGTAAAAGGTGACTCTGAACAAACTTTGGAACTACATAACCTACAAATGACACAGAGAAGCTAAACTCCAACTGAGGACAGCCCCACAGGCCAGCAGTAAGCTGCCAGCACAGCACTCTGGGAGCTGACCCCAGCCCCACTCCAGCCAGAGGTATTAGCCCCAGGGTAGCCTGATAAACTGCCGGCAGGAGAAACTTCAGATCACCAGCAGCTGTGGCAGTTTACAGAATTATCAACCCATAGATACCAAGGACAAAGTGAGAGGTCAGTGTAGTGTGGATTGTGGGAACTGGGAATTCCGAGTGCCTCGGCTTTAGCCCTGGGATGAGAAGTGGCTGTCATGCAGCAGCCTTGCAGCCACCATCACATGGCAGCTTAAGCTCCTGTCCTTCGAAATGTAGGGGGACAAAGCGACCAGTCTGAGGGGTAATCGCTATTGCTTTAACTTGCTTTGATCTGGACTGTGTTCTAGAGTGGAGGTACTGGGGTGTGTGACCAGCTTGCCAGAGCATGGGAAGGCTTCAGATAGGGCACCCAACTGATATATTCTGTAGCTGAGAAAACCCCAGCATTTGGGATAAAGCTGCCCTGTCTGGTAATAGAGTCCTACTGTGGCAGAAAACCCAAAAGTCAAGTAATTGGGTGGCAAAATGAATAACAAGGGAAGCAAAGCAAACAGAAGAATTCAACATTAGACTCCTATTTTGGGGAGAAAAAGGATCAAAGCATGGAATAGGAGGAAGACAGTGAAGTCAGAATTCCTGCACCAAAAGCTTCCAAGAAAAATACAAGCTGGTTACAGACCATACAGGAATTTAAAAAGGATTTTGAAAACCAAATAAGAGAAGTGGAGGAAAAATTGGGAAGAGAAATGAGAATGATGCAAGAAAAGTATGGAAATGAGAGTCAACAACCTGACTGAATAAAATTACACCTTAAAAAATAGACTAACTCAGATGGCAAAAGAGGCTTAAAAAGGCAACAAGGAAAAGAATGCCTTAAAAAGCCAAATTTGCCAGATGGAAAAAGAATCTCAAAAGATCACTGAGGAGAATCATTCCTTCAGAATTAGATTGGAGAAAATGGAAGCTAGCAACTTTATGAGAAACCAAGATACTATTAAACAGATCCAAACAAATGAAAAAATAGAAGGCAATGTGAAATATCTCATGGGAAAAACCACTGACCTGGAAAATAGATCCAGGAGAGAGAATTTAAAAATTATTGGACTACCTGAAAGCCATGACCAAAGTAAGAACCTAGAAATCATCCTTCAAGAAATTCTCAAGGAAAATTGCCCTGATGTTTTAGAACCAGAGGGCAAAATAGAGGTTGAAAGAATCCACTGAACACCTCCTGAAAATGATCCCCAAAAGAAAACTCCTAGGAATATTGTAGCCAGGTTCTGGAAATCCCAGATCAAGGAGAGAATATTATGAGCAGCCAAGAAGAAACAATTTGAATATTGTGGAAACACAATCAAGATAACACAGGATCTGGTAGCTTCTTTACTGAAGTATCAAAGGGCTTGGAATATGATATTCTGGAGGGCAAAGGATTTGGGATTGAAACTAAGAATCACCTACCCAGCAAAACTGAGTATTATGTTTCAGGGGAAAATATGGTCATTCAGTGCAATAGAGGATTTTTAAGCATTCTTGATGAAAAACTAGAGTTGAATAGAAAATTTGACATTCAGATACAAGAAGCAAGAGAAGCGTGAGAAGGTAAACAGGGAAAAGAAATCATAAGGAACTTATCAAAGTTGAACTATTTACATTCTTACATGGAAAAATGATAATTGTAACTTATGAAACTTTTCTCAGTATAAGAATAATTGAAGGGAATAGAAATATATATATATGTATGTATATATGTATATATATATATATGCCCACACACAAACATATATATACCTATATTGGAGGATATATGGGCGTATGAATCCATATGTGATGTGTTTATATATGTAATCAGGAATACATAGATAGAGGTCACAGGACCAGTTTCATGGGAAGGGATGATACTTAAAAGGTGAAACTAAGAGGTGAGAGAGGAATATAATGAGAGGAGATAGAGAGAGACAGACTGGGGTAAACTATCTCTTATAGAAGAGGTAAGGGAAAATGGTTACAATGGAGGGGAAGAACAGGAAGTCAAAAGGGAATGGGTCAACCTTAATCTCATTGAATTTGGCTTAGAGGGGGAATTACATACACACTAAATAGGGTATCTCACCCTACAGGAGAGCAGGGGGGAAGGAGATGAAAGGGGGGATGATGGAAGGGAGGACAGGCTGGGGCGGGGGGAAGGTTGAAGCACCAACTTTTGAAAAAGGACAGAATCAAAGTAGAGAATAGAACAAGTGGGATGTGTGATAGGAGGGAGGGAAATATAGTCAGTCTTTTACAATATATCTAATATGGAAATGTATTGCATAGCCTACACATGTACAACCTATATTTATTTTCTTATCTTCCCAGTAAGGGTGGGTGACAAGGGAGGATGGGAATGAATCTGGAATTCAAAGTTTTAAAATCAAATGTTTAAAACATATACATATATAGATACACACACACACACCACACACACACACACTCACATATATATATATACATATATATATATATGTACTATTGTTAATATTATTTTACATGTAAATGGGAAATAAGATATATAGGCACTGGGACATAGAGATCTACTGTGCCCTACTGGAAAGTTGTAGGGGTTATGGAAGAAGATATGGGAAAGAGCAGACTGGAGGAGAGGATATCCAGTGGTATCTCCATTTTGGAGTGGTGAGTAGGGGAAAAACAGGTAGAAAATTTGTAACTCAAAATCTTGCAGCAATGTATGATGTAAACTAGAAGTTAATAAATCATTTGATAAAAAAATTACTATAAATTCAGTAACATTTTAATTTTGTTAATAATAGTAGTTCCACACTAATGCATTATTGGTGGAGTTGTGAACTGATTCAATCATTCTGGAGAGTAATTTGGAATGATACCAAAAGGGCTATAAAAATCTGCATGCCCTTTGATCAGAAATACCACTCCTATAGCTGTATTTCAAAGACATCATAAAAATGGGAAAAGGACACATGTGTACAAAAAAATATAGCAGCTCTTTTAGTGGTAGCAATGCACTGGAAATTGATGGGATGCCTATCAGTTGGGGAATGGTTGAACAAGTTATGGTATATGAATGTGGTGGAATACTATTGTTCCATAAGAAATGATGAGCAGGTGGACTTCAGAAAAACCCGGAAAGTATTACATGAACTGATGCTGAGTGAAGTAAGCAGAACCAGGAGAACATGGTACATAGTAAGAACCACAATGTATGATGACTAACTTTGATAGACTTAACTCTTCTTAGTAATGCAACAATTCAAAACAACTCTAAAGGACTCATGATGGAAAATGCTATCTACATTCTGAAAAAGAACTATGGAGTCCGAATGGAGATTGAAGCATAGTATTTGCACTCTCTCTTTTAAAATACTGTTTGTTTGCTTTTTCTTTCTTGTGTTCTTTTTTTCAATTGGTTCTAATTCTTCTTTACAATATGACTAATGTGAAAATATGTTCAATATGAATGCATATGTAGAGCCTAAATCAAATTAAATGCCATCTTGGGGTGGGGGAACTGGAGAGATGTGGCAAAAATTTGAAACTCGAAATCTTATGGAAGTGAATGTTAAAAAATTAAAAATAAATAAATAAAAATTTTAAAATAATAATAGTTCCAGTTCTACTTTCATGATTGAGTATCTTGAATAGCACTTTGCATTTAGAAGGCACTTAATAAATGCTTTGAAAAAATTGAATTGTACATGTTTGGTAAATGGCAAGGTCATTTTTTTTCATTCTCTCAAATAAATATTTGTTTGTGTATGTATGAAGATGTGGATTCATGGAACTTTTCTTTCTCCTTAAGGGTCTAGTAGGATCCACTGGGCTAGACTGTCTGTCATCAACAGATATAAAGATAGATAGATAGATAGATAGATAGATAGATAGATAGATAGATAGATAGATAGATAGAT
>NW_027185889.1:10397794-10437528 GCF_028583685.1 Petaurus breviceps papuanus | reverse complement strand
GATAGATAGATAGATAGATAGATAGATAGATAGATAGATAGATAGATCTCTATGTTTATCTGTGTCTAGAGAGATATAGATATATACCAGCTAATCAAAATATACTCCAACAGATTGATTGATGCTCAATATTTTTATAACAATAATTTTTTTTCAAAATAATCAAAACCACACTCTCAGGAGCATTGGACTCTCAATTTCTTTTTTTTTCTTTTTTTCTTTTTGGAAGGGAGAGGGGAGGGCAATTGGGGTTTAGTGACTTGCCCAAGGTCACATGGCTATTAAGTGTTAAATGTCTGAGGCTGGATTTGAACTCAGGTCCTCCTGACTCCAAGGCCAGTGCTCTATTCACTATGCAACCTAGCCTCCCCTGGACCCTCAATTTCAACAAAGAAAAACTGGCTGGGCAGAGTCAATGTGGAAGATAAACCTAGGAAGCTGCCTAAGGTTGCCCCAGTTTCTCTCAGGAAAAAAAAAAGTTAAATCAAGACTCTAAATGGATTCTGGAGTGACAAAATCTACAAAAAGATGGAATGAAACAATTTTTCCAGCTTAAGATAACCCTATCAGGACTTTGGGAAAGGTTTGTTTTACTTGGGAAAGATGGGAGTACAGACTAGCACAGATGGTGTCCAAGTAAGTCAGTGAGAGGCTCTTAGCCACAGCACAGACCAGCAATCAAGGCCCTTTGGTGCTGGTTAAGCAAGCCAGTGGTATAGCAGGCCAGCTGTGAGGGACACCAGCCCCAGCATAACAAATAAACCGACAATCCCAGAAACCAGGCAACAACAGGTGCAACTGACCTGACTAGTCCTGTACAAAAAAAGCTACCAGCACCTGAAACCCCAGCACATAAAGCCAGTGACCAGGCCCCTGCCCCTTAGCACAAGAAGTTTGGGACACTGCCCTCTGTGACCCAGGAATACAGTTCAATTTTAAAAGTCATAAAATGAGGGAAAATGAGCAAGAAACAAAAAAGTGGGGGGTGGAGAAAAGATGGTGGATTAGAAAAAGGACTTCCATGGGGCTCCTACTTCCACCTCCTCCAATTCATATAAAAAATGACTCTAAAAAAACTTTGGAGCTACAGACCCCACAAAATGACACAGAGAAGCTAACCTCCCACTGAAGACAACCTAGCAGGCCAGCAGGAACCAGCTAGCCCAGCACTCTGGGAGCCCAGTCCAGCCCCATGGGAGCCAGAGGTTTTAACCTCAGGGTGGACACAACCAGCTGCTGGCTGAAGGGATTTCAGATCACCAGCAATCGTGGAAGTTTCCAGAATGACCAACCCCAAGATGCTAAGGACAAAGTGAGAGGGCAGTGTAGGGTGGACTTTGGGACCTGGGAGTTTGGGAGTACAGTCCAGCCTTTGCCCCTGGGGTGAGAAGCAGCTGAGGTGTGGCGGACATGTAGCCACTGGCACGTGGCTGCTTCAGACCTCCAGGCCTGCAGATTGTAGAGGGACCAAGCAATCAGTCTGAGGGGTAATCACTCTTGCTTTAACCTACTTGGATCTGGATCACTGTCTGGGATAGAGCTCCTGGGGTGCATAACCAGTGTGTCAGAGTGTGTGGAGGCTTTTGAGAGGGTAGCTAACTAATAGCTCCAGCAGCTGAGAAAACCCCAGCAATTGGAACAAAGTTCTGCCCTCTGGTAGAAGCATTCTATTTTGGCAAAAAGCTCAAAAGTCAAGTAATTGAGTGGCAACATGAGCAAACGAGGGAAGCAAAGCAAGCACAGTAATGCGACTTCAGAATCCTTCATTGGGGACAAAAAGGATCGGGGCATGGAACAGGAGGAAGACAATGAAGTCAGAACTCCTGCACCAGAAGCTTCCAAGAAAATAATAAGCTGCTTATAGGCCATAGAGGAGCTTAAGAAGGATTTTGAAAACCAAATAAGAGAACTGGAGGAAAAATTGGAAGAGATATGAGAATGATGCAAGAAAATTATAAAATGAGAGTCAACAACCTGACTGAAGAAAATAACACCCCTCTACTTTCCTGTATGGTAAGATACCCAAATGAGTGTGTATGTTACTCCCTCCTTAAGCCAAATTCAATGAGAGTAAGGTTGACCCATTCCCTTTCGCCTTCCTGCTCTTCTCCATTGTAACAATTTTCTCTTGCCTCTTTTATATGAGATAATTTACACTGTTCTATCTTACCCCTTCTCCTTCTCTCATTATATTCCTCTCTTACCTCTTAATTTTCTTTTAAAAATATCATCCCTTCATATTCAACTGACCCTGTGTCCTCTGTCTATAAATATATGTACACATGTATACACATATTCAGATATGTGTTTATATACTCATACACCCTCATTTACATACATATGTATGTATACATACACACACAAACATATATATATATACACATACTTATATATTCCCTTCAACTATCCTCATACTGAGAAAAGTCTCATGAGTTACAATTATCATTTTTCCCCATAGGAATGTAAATAATTCAACTTTAATAAGTTCCTTATGATTTCTTTTTCCTGTTTACCTTCTCATGTTTCTCTTGCTTCTTGTATTTGAAAATCAGTTTTTCTGTTCAGTTCTGGATTTTTCATCAAGAGTACTTGAAAGTCCTCTATTTCATTGAATGACCATATTTTCCCCTGAAGCATAATACTCAGTTTTGCTGGATAGGTGATTCTTGATTTTAATCCTAGCTCCTTTGACCTCTGGAATACCATATACCAAGCTCTTTATTCCCTTAATGCAGAAGCTGCTAGATTTTGTGTTATCCTAATTGTGTTTCCACAATACTCAAATCTTTCTTCCTTCCAGTTTGTAATATTTTCTCCTTGACCTGGGAACTCTGGAATTTGGCTATGATATTCCTGGGAGTTTCCTTTTTGGTATCTTTTTCAAGACACATTCAGTGAATTCTTTCAATTTTTATTTTTCCCTCTGGTTCTAGAATATCAGGGCAATTTTCTTTGAGAATTTCTTGAAGGATGATTTCTAGGCTCTTCTGTTTTGATCATGGCTTTCAGGTAGTTGAATAATTTTTAAATTATCTCTCCTGGATATATTTTCTAGGTCAGTGGTTTTTCCAATGAGATATTTCACATTGCCTTCTATTTTTTCATTTGTTTGGATCTGTTTTATAGAATCTTGATTTCTCATAAAGTCACTAGTTTCCATTTGCTCCAATCTAATTTTGAAGGAATTATTCTCTTCAGTAAATTTTTGAAATTCCTTTTCCATCTGGAAAATTTGACTTTTTAAAGCATTCTTCTCCTCATTGGCTTTCGGGGATGACTCTTTTGCCATTTGAGTTAGTCTGTTTTTTAAGGTGTTATTTTCTTCATTTTGGGGGGGGGTCTCCTTTAGCAGACTGTTGACTCATTTTTCATGATTTTCTTGCATCATTATCATTTATCTTCCCAATTTTTCCTCCACTTCTCTTACTTGATTTTCAAAATCCTTCTTGAGCTCCTCCATGGCTTGTAAGCAGTTCATATTTTTGGAAGTTTTTGATGCAGGAGTTTTGTCTTTATTGACTTCTTCTGGTTGCATGTTTTGTTCCTTTTTGTCCCCCCAAAAGGATTCTATGGCCTGATTGCTCTTCCTCTGCTTGCTCATCTTACCAGCCAATTACTTGACCTTTGAGCTCTTTGCCATCGTAAAACTCTACTCCAAGAGTGAAGAGAGCTGTGTCCCAAATCACTAGAGTTTTCACAGATGTTGTCAGAGGTCTAAAAAATGTGCCCCCTCTACAGCCACCACAAGCTCCGGCACACTGGCATTTCTCACCCAAGACCACCACCTAAAACCTCAATCCAAATCCAAGCATGTCAAAGCAAGAGCAATTACCCTCTGGATGGTTACTTGGTCCCCCTACAATCTGCAGGCCAGGAGCTCCAGAGGCAGCCACGTGGCAGCAGTGCAGCTACCAGGTCTCCTCCTCCTCTTGGCCTGGGGGCAGGGCTGAACTATACTCTTCTCTCACCTGGTTCCAACAGAGTTCCCTTTTACTTTCTTTTTTGGTGTTTATAGCTTGAGAAGTCTGGAAACCACCACAGCTTCTGGTGATTCAGTCTCCTGAAGTCTTCTCTGGCCAGTCTGTGCCACTGGTTAGGGATGCCCCAGGTCTGGGACTGCTCAGATCATATGAGACTCTCTGGGAGAGATAATTTAAGAATAATTAGACTACCTGAAAGCCATGATCAAACAAAGAGCTTGGACTGCAGCTTTCAAGAAATTATCAAGGAAATTTGTTCTGATATCCTAGAACCAGAGGGTAAAATATTCATTGAAAGAACCCACCAATCACCTCCTGAAAGAGATCCCAAAATGAAAACTCCAACAAATGTTGTAGCCAAATTTCAGAATTATCAGGTCAAGGAGAAAATACTGAAAGCTGCCAGAAAAAAAAATTCAAATATCATGGAGTCACAGTCAGAATTACACAAGATTTAGTAGCTTCTACATTAACATATTTGAGGGCTTGGAATATGATACTCTGGAAGGCAAAGGAACTTCGATTCAAAACAAGAATCAACTACCCAGCAAAACTAGCATAAACTTTCAGGGTAAAAGATAAACATTCAGTGAAATAGGGGACTTTCAATCATTTCTGATGAAAAGACCAGAGATGAATAGAAAATTTGATTTTCAAATATAAGACTTGAGAGAAGCATAAAAAGGTAAACAGAAAAGAGGAAAAAATATTATTCAATAAGGTTAAACTGTTTACATCCCTACATGGGAAGATGATGCTTGTAACTCTTGAGAGCTGTATCTTTATGAGGGCATTTAAAATGGGTATATACCCACAGAGTGTGTGGATATAAGTTGACTTCAATATGATGATATAAAAAATTGAGGGGTGAAAAAAAGAATTGCACTGAAAGAAGAGGAAAAGGGATGCAAAATAGGCTAAATAACATCATATCAAGAAGTACAAAAGATCTGTTACAGTAGAGGGAAATAAGGGAGGGGGTGATTATTGTTCAAACCTTGCTCTCTTCAGATGTGGCTCAAAGTGGGAATAGCATACAGAGCCAGATGAATAAAGAAATATATCATACCCTATCGGGAAGTAGGAGGAGAAAAGGGAAAGAAAGTGGGGGGGGTATCTTGGCAGATAGATTCCCAAATATTTTACAGTTATTTTAAATGGAATTTCTCTATTTGTATGGGGAGGAGGGGAAACTACTCTTTGCAGCCATGTTCATTGTCACTGATTCCCCTGCTCATATACTGCGATGCTACTACCTCTGGTTTATAGTATGATGCTGTGGTGGAGGGGGGTGCAAAGGAAAAAGAGAGAGGGATAGGGAGAGAATTAGGTAATACTACTTTTTTCTATAAGTTGAGTTCATAAAAGAAATCCATTCCTCACAGATATCATAAATTACTATATACCTAGATCTATTTTCCAACTTTATGCACTCTGAAATGCACCTGAGCAAAAATAATATCCCACCACTACTGCTTTGCCCCTTTTATATGCTGCTGGAAACTTTGTTCCTCAATTTCACAGGCCACTGCCACTCTCCAGATTTAAAATTCTGAATTCTTCTATATAGTTTGCCTTAAGAAATATTACTAGCTTCAATTCAGTATGGTTTTATATCCTCAAATGTTCTTTTACAAAATTGACATCTCTTTTCCATAAAATACATCTACCTTTACCTCTATTGGTTCATTATGTCCCCAAGCCCTTAAATTGCCTTGCTCTTTTTTGTTGGCTTCTCTGTGTATATTGTTTTATTTTTCCTATAAAATAACACTAACCACTGTTGTTGTTCAAATTCCATTTTAATGGAGGACCATGATATTACAGGCGATGTCTTAACATAGACATGAATTGGATTTAAGTGAGGCAGAATTGCACAAAACCTCACTCTCTCTTTCAGAGTCACTGAAGTCCACTGGCAAGTCAAAAGTCAAGACAACCTGTTTTGTCCCTGGATGAAGTGGATAACATCAGAGTCTCTGAGGTTTTATGTACTCAATATAGAGGTATGTTATGATTTCCGGTATGTTGGAATTACTGGGTCACATGATTAAGGTCAATATTTTAAGTACTTAGAAAAATGTCCTAGTTAAATATTAATTGATTTGGAGCACCATTTCATGATAGCTGATACTCAACTGAAAATTAGGAGGCCCAGACCCTAGTTCTGTTAATGATGATAATAACTACCACTTATATAGTGCTTTAAGGCCTGCAAAAACTTTACAAATGTTATATAATTTTATCCTCACAGCAATCCTGGGAGGTAGGCACTTTAATTATCCCAATTTTGAAGATGAGGAAACAGGCAGACAAAGATTAAATGAGCTGACTGAGGCCACAAAACTAGTTAAGTGTTTGAGGCTAGATTTGTAAGATTAAAGATTTAGATTTGATTATTCCTTCCTTTTTTTTTTTTCTTTGACCTAGGCCCAGCATTTCATTAGTGTGGGAGAAAATTAGCACATTAGGAAAAGTCCTATACTTTAGTCTTAGAGAGTTGGCTGGGACACTAGGAGGCCAAATAATTTGCTAAATATCACAAAGTTTATATGTGTCAGAGTAGAACTTGAACTTAGGTCACATGAACTCAAGAATAGTTTTCTATTCTGAAAGAGAATACTTTCTTCCATTCTTGAAGATTTTTAAAGCCCCTTTACAATTATAGTATTCCATAGTTCTATAAAAAAGAAAGCATGGCAAAAAAAAATTTAATCTCTCAAAATTTGTTTCCTCATTTCCAAAATAATAAATTCCTTGTAGATCACAGGACAATCGGGATTATAAAACAGAAAAACATGTCTGGGTTCATCTGAATAAGAACTAAATCTTAACAGTAGGGCTTTTATTTCTGTTATTTTTATTTTATTATTTATATATTGTTAACACTCTATTTTTTCAGATTTTGAGTTTCAAATTCTCTGTCTCCCCCTACCTCTTCTCCATCTACTGAGAAGGCAAACAAAATTGTATCAACTAACTATACATGTGAAATCATGCAAAACACATTTCTATATTAGCCATATAACAAAAAATGAGAAAATTATACTTTATTTTGCATTCAGGGTACCTCAGTTCTCTCTCTGGAGGTGGATAACAGTTTTTTTTTTATTAATTACAAGTCCTTTGGAATTATCTTTGATCATTGTTTTGCTCAAAGTAGCCAAGTCTTTCACAGTCGATCATTATTACAACATTGCTATTCCTCTGCACAGTGATCTCCCAGTTCTTTTTCTTTCACTTTGCAAAAGTGCATCTAGGTCTTGTATTTTTTTTTCTGAAACCACCCCCTCATCAGTTCTTATAGCAAAATAATACACCATCACAATGATATGCCACAATTTGTTCAGCCATTCCTCAATTGATGAGCATGACCTCAATTTCAAATTCCCCACCACCACAAAAAGAGCTGCTATAAATATTTTAGTACATGTAAGTCCCTTTTTTCTTTTCCTTTGATCTCTTTTATCTATAGACCTAGTAGTGGTACTGCAACGCTAAATGGTATGTACAGTTTTATAGCCATTTGAGCATAGTTTTGACTTGTTATCCAGAATGGTTGGACCAGTTCACAACTGAATTGACAATTTATTAGTATAACTATTTTTCCTCATCCCCTCTAGCTTTTGTCTTTGTTGATAGGTTCAAGGTAGTACCTCAGAGTTGTTTTAATTTGCATTTCTCTAATCAATAGTGATTTAGAGCAATTTATATGACTATAAATACCTTTAGTTTCTTCTGAAAATTGTTTATATCTTTTCACTATTTATCAGTTGGAAAATGGCTCTTATTTTTATAAATTTGACAGAGTTCCCTATATATTTGAGAAAGAGCCCTTTGTGAGAGAAACTTTCTATAAAATTGTTTGCTATTACTTCATTTTGTATGATACCTTTGAGCAAAATATAGTGTCCCTAATTATCTCTTTTAATTAGGTCTATTTTTGCTTTATCTGAGATTGTGATTGCTACCCCTATCTTTTTTACTTCAACTGAAATATATTAGATTCTCTTCTACCCCTTCATTTTAATTCTGTGTGTGTCTTTCTTTTTCAAGTGTGTCTCTTATAAACAACATATTGTTGGATTACTAATCCGTTCAGCTACCTCCTTCTATTTTCTGCCCTGACGTTTATCACCGCGCTCCCCCCCGCCAACTCCTCTTCGTATCCCTTCACCCCCTTATTTCCCACCTGTGTGTGTGTGTGTGTGTGTGTGTGTGTGTACACATATTCTTCCCTCATTGAACCAATTCTGATGAGAATGAGCTTCAAGCATTGCCTGCAACTACCCGCATTTTCTCCTCCATTGTAAAAACTGTTCCTTGTGTCCCTCTTTTATATGAGAAAATCTTCCAAATTTTCTCCATTCTACCTCTCCTTTTCATCTTCTTCCAAGTGCATTCCTCTTTCTAATGTCTTCATTTTTTTGGAGATGATTCCAGATAACTGACTTATACCCATATGCTCTGTCCGTGAGGACTCTTAACTGCCCTAAAAATGACAAAGTTCTCAGGAGTTACATGAATCATCTTCATATACAGAAATGTAAACAGTTTAACTTTATTAAAGCCCTTATGGTTACTCTTTCATGTTTACCTTTTAATACTTCTTTTAAGTCTTCTATTTGAATGTAAATTTTTTTATTCAGTTCTCTTTTCATGAGGAATACTTGAAAGTCCTCTATTTCATTAAATACCCATTTCCCCCCTGAACACTTGTACTCATTTTTCTCGAGTAGGTTATACTTGGTTGTAACGCTAGCTCTTTTGATTTCTAGAATAACATATTCCAAACCTTCCATTCCTTTAGGTGGAACCTGTTGAATTTTGAGTGATCTTAACTGTTACTCCACAATAACTGAATGTTCCTCTCTGGATGTTTTCAACATTTTCTCCTTCACTAGGTAACTCTGAAATTCGGCTATAATATTCTTGGGAGTTTTCATTTGGGGATTTCTTCTAGTTCATGATCTGTGGATTCTTTCAATTTCTATTTTACCCCCTGGATCTAAAATATCAGGGCAGTCCTAATTTCTTGAAATGGGATATGTAGATTGTTTTTTTATCATGAGTTTCAGGTAGTCCAATAATATTTAAATAATCTCTCTTTGATCTATTTTTGAGGTTAGTTGTTTTTTTCAATGAGATAAGTCATATTTTCTATTTTTTGCCTTCTTTTGACTTTGATTATTTTTTGATGTTTCATGGAGTCATTAGCTTCTACTTGCCCAATTTTAATTTTAAGGATATGTTTTCTTAAGTGAATTTTGGAACCTCTTTTTCCACTTGGCCAATTCTGTTTTTACAGAGTTCTTTTCTTCACTGAATTTTTATGTCCCTTTCATGCAGTCAGGCCCATTTTGTTTTTTATGATGTTATTTTCTTCAGTATTGTTGTGCCTCTTTTTTTTTTACCACACTGTTAACTCCCTTTTCATCATTTTCTTACATCACTCTCATCACTTTTCCCAAATTTTTGTCTATCACCTTAATTCTTCTAGGAATTATTGTCGCATTTGCGTCCCAGAAGAATTTTTCTTTGAAGCTTAGCTTATAGCTTCATGCACAATGCTGTCTTCTTCTGAGTTTATGATTTGGTCTTCCCTATCACTGTAGTAGATTTTTTTTAAAAACTTAAAAAAAACCTTTATTTTCTTTGAGATTTTTTTTTTTGTCTATGTTTTCTTACACAACATGACCACTATGGAATTTTTTTGTATGACTACACATATAAAACCTATATTGAATTGTTTGTCTTCTTTTTTTTTCTTTTGTATTCTTTTTTTAAATGCTTTATTAACTTCTGATTTACATCATTCATTTCTGCAAGACTTTGAGTAACAAAATTTCTCCCTGTTTTTCCCCTACCCACTGCCCCAAAACAGCAGTCCCACAGGATATCCCCTACTCCAATCTGCTCTCTCCTATATTTTCTCCATACCCCTTTCAACTTTTCCAGTGAATCTCTATGCTCGAGTGCCTGTATACCTTATTTCCCAATAACATGTAAAATAGTATTAATAATATATATTTAAACATTTGGCTTTAAAACTTTGAATTCCAGATTCATTCCCTTCCTCCCTTGTCACCCATCCTTACTGGGAAGATAAGCAGTTCAGTATAGGTTGTACATGTGTGGCTAATGCAAAAAAATAACATAGTAGATATATTGTAAAAGATTGACTATATTTGTCTCCCTCATATCCCACCTCCCACTTGTTCTATTCTCTACTTTGATTCTGTCCCTTTTCAAAAGTGGGTGCTTCCAACTTCCCTCCCCCCCAGCCTGCCCTCCCTTCCATAATCCCCCCTCTCTTTCCGTTCCCCCCTACTCTCCTGTCCAGTGAGATACCGTATTTAGTGTGTATTTCATTCCCTCCCTGAGCCAAATTCAATGGGAATAAGGTTGACTCATTCCCTTTTTCCTTCCTATTCTTCCCCTCCATTGTGACCATTTTCCCTTGCCTCTTCTATAGAAGATAGTTTACCCCATTCTGTCTCTCCCCATCTCCTCTCATTATAATCCTCTCTCACCTCTTAATTTCACCTTTTAAGTATCATCCCTTCCTGTCAAATTGGTCCTGTGCCCTCTATGTTGTAAATATACATATTTACATATACCTGTAAATATATGCCCATAAACCCTTATATATAGACATATATATTTCTCTTCCCTTCAACTACTGAGAAAGGTTTCATAAGTTATAATTATTGTTTTTCCATGTAGGAATGTTAATACTTCAACTTTGATAAGTTCCTTATGATCTCTTTTTCCTGTTTACCTTCTCATGCTTCTCTTGCTTCTTGAATCTGAATGTCAAATTTTCTATTCAACTGTTTTTTTTTCATCAAGAATGCTTGAAAGTCCTCTATTCCACTGAATGACCGACCATATTTTGCCTGAAACGTGATACTCAGTTTTTCTGGGTAGGTGACTCTTGGTTTTAATCCCAGATCCTTTGCCCTCCAGAATATCATATTCCAAGCCCTTCAATTCCTCAGTGTAGAAGCTGCCAGATCCTGAGTTATCCTGATTGTGTTTTCACAATGTTCAAATTGTTTCTTTCTGGCTGCTTGTAATATCCTCTCCTTAATCTGGGAATTCCAGAAGCTGGCTATAATATTCCTAGGAGATTTCTTTTTGGGATATTTTTCAGGAGGTGATTGGTGGATTCTTTAAACCTCTATTTTGCCCTCTGGTTCTAAAACATCAGGGCAGTTTTCTTTGAGAACTTCCTGGAGGATGATTTGTAGGTTCTTACATTGATCATGGCTTTCAGGTAGTCCAATAATTTTTAAATTATCTCTCCTGGATCTATTTTCCAGGTCAGTGTTTTTTCCCATGAGATATTTCACATTGCCTTCTATCCTTTTATTTGTTTGGATCTGTTTAACAGCATCTTGATTTCTCATAAATCATTAGCTTCCATTTGCTCCAATCAAATTCTGAAGAAATGATTCTCCTGAATGAGCTTTTGAAATTCTTTTTTCCATCTGGCAAATTCGGCTTTTTAAGGCATTCTTCTCCTCATTGCCTTTTTGAGCCTCTTTTGCCATTTGAGTCAGTCTGTTTTTTAAGGTATTATTTTCTTCAGTCAGGCTGACTCTCATTTTGTAATTTTCTTGCATTGTTCCATTTCTCTTCCCAATTTTTCCTCCACTTCTCTTATCTGCTTCTTAAGGTCCTCTGTGGCCTGTAACCAGCTCATATTTTCCTTTGAAGCTTTTGGTGCAGGAGTTCTGACTTCACTGTCTTCCTCCTGTTCCATGCTTTGCTCCTTTTTGTCCCCAAAATAGGAATATAATGTTGGAATCTTCTGTCTGCTTGGTTTCCTTTGCCTGGTCATGTCACCCCTCAGTCACTTGACCCCTGGGCTTTTTGCCACAGTTGTACTATGCCACCAGACCGGGGAGCTTTCGTCCCAAATGCTGGGGTTTTCTCAGCTGCCAGAGGTATTAGATGGGTGCCCTCTCTGTGGTCTCCACACACTCTGGCAAGCTGGACACACACCCCAGGACCTCCACCCTTGACTGCAATCCAGATCCAAGAAGGTTAAAGCAAGAGCGATTACCCCTCAGACTTGTGCTTGGTCCCCCTACACTCTGCAGGCCAGGAGCTGAAGCTGCCAAGTGGCACTGGCTGGCTGTGCTGGTATCTCAGCAGCTTCTCACCCCAGGGGGAAAAAGCCATTCACTTCCACTTACTGGGTCCCAAAGTCCAGACTGCACTGACCTCTCACTTTGTCCTTCACATCTATGTGTTGATAAATCTGGAAACGGCCACAGCTGCTGATGATCTGGGGTCCCTCCGGCCAGCAGCTGGTCAGGCCCACTCTGTTGCTAAAGCCCAGAGCGTTGAGCTGGCCTATTCCTGCTGGCCTGCCATGCTGTCCTCAGCTAGAGGTTAGCTCCTCTCTGTCATTTTGTGGGTTGCAGCTTCAAAGTCTGTTTAGAGTCCCCTTTTTACATGGATTGGGGAGGGTGGAAGCCGGCACTGCTCAGAGGTTGTGCTTCTACCCCACCATCTTGGCTCCCCACTATAGTAGATTTTTATAATCAAGTTCTTTTGTTTATTTTTTCCAGACTATTTCTTGACTTTGAAATTTACATTAAAGTTA
Source organism: Petaurus breviceps papuanus (assembly GCF_028583685.1). Taxonomy (NCBI): domain Eukaryota; kingdom Metazoa; phylum Chordata; class Mammalia; order Diprotodontia; family Petauridae; genus Petaurus; species Petaurus breviceps. The sequence continues at coordinate 10,424,931 of NW_027185889.1, read as the reverse complement.
TTATCTACTAACCTTGGGGTAGCAAAACACTATTCCAAGCTTCAGGTTTTTTATGCTGCTGTTTTCAAAGGTAATTCTGGGGCTTTTAAGTTTTTGGTGCTTCTAATGTGGTATGATCTAGTGAGAGGTGTGGTCACTGTTCTCCTCATCTTTTCTTAGGAAGAATATTGCTCCCCTGCAGTCACAAGAACTAGAACTCCTCTTGGCCCTAGAATTGTTACCAGGGTCGTTGCTTCCTTGTGACTAATCACAAATACTTTTCTCATCCTGGAACTGCTATGAGGAATAGAGTTACCTATTGGTGCCATCTGTACCCAGTGCCAGCAGAGGGACCCCAATAATCTAGTTTTGACCAGTTATCCAGTACCTTTATCATCTCTGGACTAACAGCTCCTAAAGCTGGTGATACTGCTGTCATGGCTGCCTCCAAGGCTAACCACCAGTGGGTGGTGATGCTGCACTCAAAGCAGACTCCCACCCCAGTGCCACAGACCTCTCTGTTGACCTCTTAATTTTTCTTAGATTGGAAAGTGTATTGTTGGCTTTGGTGCTACAAAATTTGATTTAAGACATTATTTTAAAATTGTTTAGATGGGAATGTTGATAGAGTTCAGCTGGGTTTCTGCTGGTATTCCACCATCTTGGCTCTACCCCTGTACCCAACACATTTGCAATTAAAAAGTTGGCAACCTTAGTGTTTGTTTCTGAAATAAAGTATTTTGATGACACATTTCAATGTACTTTTAACTAAATCTTTCCATATGTTGAACCATTTTTATAATTGAAATCTATTCAAAACTACATAATTTTCTTCTACAAAGGAAGGCTATATCCTATCACAATACATTAATATTTTATAATGAAATATTAAGTAGTTTGGACTACATAGTATTAAATATGCTTAATTATCTAAAACACAGTTAAATAATCTTTCAAAGGCAGTCATATAAAGACTCTTCAGGTTAAAATGGAAGCAGGGATTTATGGATAATTCTCTACCTTAGAATATTGATGGTTCAACAATTAACAGAATATTCCCAATATTAGATTATTTTCTTTCTTGTAAAATTGATAAATCCACTATTAAAGACTTCTCAAAGTTCACATTTTCAGGGAACCTTAATCTGGGTCCCTTGAATAAACTTGTAAATGTTTGTGTATATATGATTATGCATATGTATATGTATATATGTATACATGAATACATGCATAGTCCATACATATATTTTTCATATATACATACTTCTAAACATACATGCATGTACATATGTATAGGAAAATCATTTTTGCAGCTGCATAGGGAGTGAAGAGAGACAGACAGAGAGTGAGAGACAGAGAAAGACAGAGACACAGAAAGAGACAGGGACAGAGAGACAGAGAGAATGAGTGAAAGAGAGAAAACAGTAGATAACTGTTTATCTGTTTATAAAACTATATAACTGTTTATCATTAATCCACAGTCACAAAAATAGAAACAGTCAATTACTAGGGAAAAATCTCCACTGGCAAGTTAGGATTTCCTGCCTAAAAGCCTAATAGAGGTATTCCATATTTGAGGAATTAGAAGGCTTCAAACTAAAGGTTTTCTATTCAAGTGCTTGACAAGCTATAAATAGGGAAATCTTCAATCTGGAACACAGCCAGAAGAGGGTGGCCAGGATGGTGAAATGACCTTAATCTATGCCATGGGAAGGCCAGCTGGAGGAAACAGGGATTTATAGCCCAGAGAACAAAAAAAAAAACATGAAGGGTATGATTACAGTCTTGAAATCTCTACAGGGCTCTCCAGGATAGATGAGACATTTGAATTTTTCTGCCTAAAATTAGAGGGCACAAGTAGAACCAATGGCTCAAAGTTGCAGTGGGGAGAATTTTGCTCAACACAAAGATGAAATTCTTAACAATCATAAGATAAAAATGAAATGGGCTTCTTTAGGAGGGAATTGCTTCCTCATTCAAGAAAGATTTGTGAGATAAGTCTAGATTTCTATCACCAGTGATATTTTACTACATCCTTACTTTACTAGGAGATTGAGCTATATTAGCTCCCATCCAAACATGAAATTATATGATGGTTCCTAGATGGAGACATAATCAATGGATCATTCATCAAGGATTTATCAAGTACTGGCACTGTACTAGGTGCCAAAAACAATAAGACAAAGAAATGAAATAGTTTCCACCCCCAAGACTTAGATTTCCTCAGTGTATGCAACATAATCACTGTTTATAAAATATATTCTAAAAGTTTGTGGAAATAGATCAAACCCATTTTATATGACTAGAGAAAATAGAATTAGGACTAATATGTGGATATTTCAAAAAGGCAAATATCAACTCAACATGTGGAGAAAAACATCAATCTATTTAGAATTAGACAAAACCCCAACATGATAGCATAGGATAGTGGGTCCCACATCACTTGCAAGGATTTTAGCAGATGCTGCTTGGCTTTGTATAGGCTTAGACTAAATGATTTTTGATGTCCCCTTAAACTCTATGATTTACCATGTACCTTATTAGCCTTCACAACCTTCTCCTAAAAAGGTACTATCTGCATTCTAGAGAATCTGAAATTATAATCAGTAAACTGTTAACACTCCCCAAAAGGATATCTATTCAATGTCCATATATACAAATTAGTTTGTAAATAACAGGTAAATTTCAAGCAATAGTAGCAAGCCAATTTTTATCCATTCCTGTATCTGTAGCATCTTAGGGCAGAGATGGTAATGTGGAAAAACACCACTGGATTTGGAATCAGAGGACTTGGGTTCAAATCCTTCTATTGCAACTAGCTTTTGCTTGAACAAGTCAATCAACCCATATAGGCTTCAGTTTCTTCATCTATTAAGTGAGAGAGCTAGACTCCATGATATAGAAAATGTCTTTCTTGGCTTTCAAAGTATAATTAAAATGCTGCTTTTTTTTTCTTCCCCTTCCACCCTTCTCCATCACAGGAACTTTTCCACTTGTCTGTCCTTACCTCATCTCTAAAATATGGAATTTATGGCATGGTTAGTATACCTCTGCTTTGAAATGAATTGAATTTCAGGGGGAAAAAGTCTTAAAACACAGATGTGCCAGAAAAAAAAGAAAACAAATTCAACTTTTCTTGAATTTTATATAATATTAAAGAATCACTGAGGGACTAACTGAGGTTTAGGTACTGTGCCCACTCCCTATTCTGGACTTTCGTATGTGCTTTGGAATGATTTTAGACCTATGCAAGTCTGGCCTTTAATGAGAAGGTTTCGGCTCCCTTTTTTCACACTCTTCATCTAGCTAAACCTTTGCAATAGTTCCCTAAGGGGGAGATTACTTTTAGATTAAGTTTTACCTAATGTTGAATTTTTTCCCAAAATGAGGAGTTACAAAGCTACTCAAATGAGATGGTTATTTATTTCCTACACACAAGAAGAGGACACTCACAAGTCCATATCTGATGAAACTTGGAGGTTGATAATTAAACCTTATTAGGACACATAGTAGTTTGTGGGATTACTGATTAAGCATTTTACTTTTTGCTTTGGATCTTCAGTGTCAAAACAATTTTCAGGAATGTTTTCCATGCTAAATTGTCCAGGTTTGAGTCAATCCTTTTATCGGCGGGCATCTTCTTTGATAAAGAAGCTTCTTCGTCTATTAGTCACTAAGTTAATTAATAAGCATTTTAAGTGGTTATTATATTCCTGGCATTATGCTATGCCTGGGAATACAAAAACACTCTCCCATCCTTTAAAAAGCCCACATTTCTAATGCAAAATAGTAGGAAAATAATCTCTAGGGGAAGATGGAGAAGAGGAAAACATGAAAGACCTCTTACAGAAGGTGGGATAAGAACTAAATATTGAGAGAAGTAAGGGAAGCTAAAAAGTGGAGTTGAAGAAGCAAGACATTATGAACATATAATACTTCCAGTATAAAGGCATGGGTCAGGAGATTAAGAATCATGTTCAAGAAATAATAAATAGATGGATTTGAAGCTTCAAGGAGGGAGTAAGGTACAATATTGGAAGAGGCTGTGAAAGGCTTTAGATGGCAAAGAATTTTATATACAGTCTTGAAGGAGCCACTGGAGTTTTTCAGTAGGAAGGTGGTATAATCATTTTGGCACTAAATAGATTTTATATTGGAGTGAGGAGAAAGTTGGTGAAGAAAGTCCAACCAAAAGGCAATGATAATAATCCAAATGAAAGGACCTGTATTAAGGTGGTGCCTATGTGAGTGAAGCAAGGAGGACTTTATAAGATATGTTGTAAAGGTAGAAACAACAAGATTTGATGGTAGATTAGATAGGTGGAGTGAATATAAGAAAGGATTTGTAGATGATACTGAGGTCATGTACTTGGTTGGCTGAAAGGATATTGGTGCCCTCAAAAGAAATAGTAAAGTTTGGAAGAGGGGACAGTTTGTTGGGGGAGACCATGAGTTTTCTTTTGGGAATTTTGAATTGAGATACTTTGGGACATTCAATTCAAGATGTACAAAAGGCAATTGGTGATATTGAAATTGACAACAGGAAAATTGTATACAAAGTTGTGTGTATATAGATCTGGGTATTAACTACATAGAGATAATAATTGAATCCAGTGGAGCTAATAAGATTGTTAAATAAAATAGTACATAGGTAGAAGTGAACAGGACCAAGATAACTAACTCCACTCATTGGTAGCTCCATTCATTGGGACACAGGACTTCCAGAACTCTCAAATTCTCAAGAGAATTTGATTTCAACTTTTCCTAATCCTGGGCACTTCGACTTCAAGATAGATATGCCTTTAACTAAGATCATTATAGAAAAAGCAAAAAAAAAAAATGGCAATCCAATCTTAGGCTCAGAAGTTCAGAATTGATAAGGCAAGGTGCCATGTGCCCATAACATGTACCCATACATGGAGGTCCAGGTAGAGAATAGAGCAAGCTCCCACTGTCACTCTCTCTCTCTTTGGGAAGTGACTTGAACAGCCTTGACATGATTAACAGTCAGAAAAGGATTCTTTGAGGGTAAAATTACTACTTTTCCAGTTCCTCCATCTCACAAGAACTTTCTGTCATCTCAATAGGCAAACGCCTTAAGCAACAAGTCATACATAGATGGAAAAAGGACCTCAAAGTTTCCTGGTGGTGGAAAAGAACCAGGAATTATATGCTCCACAAGATAGCCCTAGTTACACATAGATTTGGTTCTCTGGAGAGTTCTACTTAGAGCTATGGAATTAAGCTTTCCTCTTCCTCAATCCACTGCTTAGCTCTCCCAGGTTAGGCTTTCTTTTTTCATGGAGTAAAAAGTACAACCACAGAAATTACCAATACTTCTCTCCACTTGCCCCCTCATACAGAAATCCTTTAGTAAGAATTAAAGAGTGTTTTATCATGTGAATTAATAATCTCAAAGTTTTATTCTTCACTTAAGTGTCTCCCAGACTAAGCTATCTAATGAATATGGAACAAGAGGCAAAACTCAGAGACAAGACCTTACTGCAATTCTAATTGAAAGAGATAACAGCACTGGTGAAACTCTGCAAGCAATCACTAGGCAAGAAATTAAACTTGAACAGCTCCTGTGTTCACATTAAAAATCTTTGGGTGGATAAAACAGCAAAAACTTACAGGAAAATAAAGCTAAGTTAGGCAGTCAAAAGAAAAATAATAATAAAAAACTGAACAAAAACTATATTCAACTTTGACAAACATTATTAAGTACTTATTAGCCATAATAAGTAATGCTAGGGCCTGGAGATTAAAATGTTAAGATTATTCTTAACCCTTGAATATCTTATATTCTTCTAAGAAGGGGAAAACATGGATATAAATAAGTTTAGTACAAAGTAGGGTATTTAAGGGAAAAGAAAGATAGGTAAAGTGTTTAAGGAAAAACTAAGGAATGAATGAATGAAAAAGGATTTATTATGTACAGGGGATGTTTAAAGTGCTATTCTGATCATTGAGGATGAAAATACAAGAGAAGCAAAAGAAGCTTACATTCTAATACAAAAAAATACATATAGTATGAGTATACTGTTAAATATTTAACAACTGACTCTGATAATATGCAGCACACTTTTAAGTTGAATCTGCATTATTAATATTTACTCCATCATATTTTTTTTTGCTTTTTGGAGGGCAGTTGGGGTTAAGTGACTTGCCCTAGGTCACATGGCTAGTTTTTGTGTTGTGTCCGCTGCTGGATTTGAACTCAAGTCCTCCTGATTGGAGGGCCAGTGCTTTACTCACTGTGCCACCTAGCCACCCCCTCCATCATTCTCTTAAGTCTAGATAATCAATAAAGCAATAAATTAAGCACTGATTTGTAGTGTTTACTAATTTCACAAGTATAAATTTTGATAATGAAAATTTAACAGTCAGCTCTCTGAGGCTCCAAAGGGTTGACTCCAACAAACCTCTGCAATAGGGAGCGGGGGATGGATATTTTGATCTAGGAAGGGATTGGAGGAGGAGCCAAAGGGCAGTCCTGTTAAAAAGCAATGGAAATGTTAATTTTATTACTTTTCTCTAAGGAACAAGAGGAAGAAACAAGTTGGGTTGAAGTGGAGGGGAGGTATGATGGTCAGAAGAGAGAAATTTTCAGGTAGAAAGATTTCTTATGAATCTTCCTAGTTAGCTGTCCTTTGCAATATCCTATTTAACAACTGACAAGTTATTTTTCAGATTTTTTTCTAATGTAGAAAAGATTTAGAATTATACCACTACTTTCTCACAAGGGTCTTTGGAAAACAGAAGTTCTTAATCTGGGATTCACAAACCTGTACTCACATGCAAATTCGGATAACTGTATTTCTATATAATTGGTTTTCTTTGTAATCCTCTATGTTATATTTTATTTATTTGTAAAGATTATTTCTGAGAAGGGTGTCCATGATTGCCTGGCTGCCATGAGGATCCATGATATACACTTTAGAAGAGATTAAAAATCTCTGCTGGAAGGAATGTGCCCTAAATGTTGACATATTGAAGGGGTAGTTCTCTGTTAATTGATCAGGACCTCCTTGATTCAAAACTGTGGGGTTCTGTGATTAAAGAGGCACAGTTCTGTTTAGGAGGGAAAGGAATTCAATCTGGGATTTAATTGCAACCTTTGCTCCAGTGGTTGGAATATAGAAGGTAATGCACAGAGAAGGAATAGCAGGTCTGAGACCTAATATGTGACTTCACTTGACCAGATGTAAGGATGGACTTCAAGAATGAATTCTTTCAGGGTCTTTCTTAATTTACTCTTCCTTCCTTTCAGCTGAGCAGAGGTTTCATTCTGCTTTCTTTCTCTTCTTTTGAATTTTCTTTTTTACTTTGGACATAATAAGCAAGAAACACAAAGAACACAACTTGGAGGCTCAGTGGAGCAAGCTGGACTTAAGTTCAGATCCTAGCTCATACACCCGTCACTGTGTGACCCATTGTAAATCACTTAAGGCCTCAGTTTCCTCATCTGCAAATTGGGAATAAGACTAACACTTACCTCACAGAAGGTTAAGATAACATATAAAAGAAATTTTTCCAATTTTATAAATATATATAGCATTATGTAAATATATAATAAAATACATATAAAATAGATAAGTGGTAATAAATATAGAATAAATAAAATGAACATATAATTATAATTAAATATAAATTACAATATACATTATATTGTTATATAGATACAATGTATATATATATACAATATAATTATATGCTATACTATAATTATACTATGGTATAATTATAATAAATGTGATATAATATAACCATAATTAATTATAATACAATAATATGCTTACATAATATGATAAATAATATAAATATAATTAAATATTTAGCCCTATATAAATGCTAGCTATTATTATTTTGATAAATGAAGACCAGGAGAAATTATTTTTAAACTGTGAACTTCTGTTACATTATTAGAGTAGATTACAATTTATATGATAGAAATGAAATTTTCTTTTTAAAAATTCCATTGAGACTTCATTTTATTCTGTGTAATTTTTTTATTATGGATATCCTTTTTTAAGTCTATCACTATTCACTACTTTGTTTCCCCTTACTGCACACACATACACACACACACACACACACACACACATACCACCACCACCACCACCACCACCACCACCATCATTATTAATGAATGCTCATGCTTCTTAAGAATAATCAAGCAAAACAAATGACCACCTTTGCCGGTGCTAAAATACATTTCATTCTGTATCTAGAGTACATCATCATCCCCCATCCCCACCCCTGCCAGCGGTTTGAGGTATGCTTCAATGAGTCTTCTAGCATTTAGTGATTGCGTTGATTAGATTTGGTGTTCTCTTTACCTTGCTTTTGTTCATATCTGACTAAACAAAAGAACTGATTTCTGGTCTCCAGAAGAGAAGTTCAACTCCACTGTTTTCTAGCAGGTCAGTGAAGCAAAACTTTTTCTATGATTCCATGATTCCACATTAGTTTATCTATATTTTGACTTTTTCACCTTCTAACCAACAGTGTATGAGGGCAACCTTTTCTTCATAATCACACCAGATGTTGGTTTTGTTCCATTTACTTATTTTTGACATTTTTGGAATGATGCTTCAAAGCTGTTTTCATTTGTATATCACTCATTTTTATGTTGAGCGTTAAGTGATTACTAATTATAGATGGATACTCATTAGTAAATTGTAAACCCTTACCTTTTATCCTAAAAGGACCAGATGTTGCCTTTTAATATCTGAATTAACTTTTATGGTGTTTTATCCAACACATTTGCTGCACATATTTTCTCACATCATTTTTAAAAAATCTTGATTATTTCATTTTTTTTTGCTACTTTCAAATTATTTATTATAGGCATCAAATCTCTTTTTCCTTATATAAAACCATATTATGGTTTGGGAGCTGTCAGTCTCCAACAATCTCTTCTTGTTTATTGTCATTTAGTCATTTCAGACATGTCCAACTTTTCATGATCCTATTTGGGGTTTTCTTGGCATGGTCTGCCATTTCCTTCTCCAGCTCATTTTATAGATTTAGAAACTGAGGCAAACGATGACGTGCCCAGGGTCATACAGATAGTAAATATCTGAGGCCAGATTTGAACTTAGGAAAATGAGTTTTACTGACTCTAGTCCTGACACTCTATCCCCTATGATACTTAGCTGCCCCCAAAACAGCAAATCATAGGCACTTAATCTCTTTTTCTGAGGTAAAATCACATAATTATTTGGGAGTTGTCTGCCTCCAAAAATACTATGACTGAGGTAAAAAAAAATATTTCAAGTGTCTAAACCCTAAACAGATTTGCCATTGCTGTTGGAGGTCTCCCAAAAGTACACCAGTGCTGAACACACTTATTTGCTAGTTCACTTTCTAGATAAGAATTAAAGAAAATATTAAATAGTTCATTTAACCATTATCAAGGGATATATGCTTATTCCTAGCAGGGGAACGACAGGGAAAATATTCATTAAGGATTCAATGGAGACCAACTTTGGGGTATTAGTCATGCAACATTGATCATGCTATTGAGCTGGTATGAAGTCTTGGAGCCAAATGGGAGTTTTTTGGCTTACTTTTATTCACATAACCAGGAAGCTACGTTAATATCCTAAGCCAGTTAAGTTTTGATATTATTTAAGGAAAACAACTAAACTACCCCACACCGTAACTCTCACAGCCCTCTTAGCAGAGCACGTAGCATAGTAAGGGGGGATTTTTCCACAGCTTTCATTGTCTAAGCCAAAATAGAAGTATGCATCTCGTTCTCCCACTGCCCAATCTGTTAGTCTTTTCTTCAATATTCATGATCACTAACTGTTCAGCCTCTACATGAATATTTCCAAGCAGAAATTTCCCTACCTGATGAGCTAGAATATTCCATTTTAATAATAATGATGATAAATGCCAGCATTTATATAAGGTCTGCTAAGTAACTTACAAATATTATCTCATTTGAACCTTATGGCAACTCTGGGAGGTGTGTTATTATTATTCCAATTTTACAGATAAGGAAACTGAGGCAGGCAGAGGTAAAAATAACCTGATGAGGGTCACACAGCTAGTAAAAGTTTAAGGTTGGATTTGAACTCAACTGTTTTTTGAACTGACTCCAGGCCCAGGGCTCTATACACTGTGCAACTTCACTACCCTGGTGTCTTTAAGTAGTTCTTTATCCTGAATTGATTTGTGACTTTCTGTAGCTTACATCTTTTGGTCCTAATTCTTTCTGCATTGTATTCAAGGTTCTATGGTAGAAACTATGTGGGAAAAAACAGAGAAGTGCAACAAGTAATCCTGTCATAGAAATAACATTTGCAGAGGCTGATAACAATTACAGTTACCAGGGCCCTGCCTATATATAGGCAGCAGTATTTCCTCAGCAGTCCTAGTCTCTGAAGGAAAATAGCGCATCAAAATGTTGGATTTCACATGGCCTCTGGCAATATTCAATAATAATCCCTCACTGAATTAGCAAAATTACCAAGGCATCACTTTGACCTTCCAATTTCAGGATTATCTTCTTGTTTTGTTGCTGAAAATTATCTTTTTTCAGAGGCTGAATAAACTCAGGTTTTGTCACTGATGATTTAGTCATTCTTCAGCCATTCCAGGAAATTGTTTGGGTTTCTTTCAAATGTTTCTTCCATCCCTTTAATGAACATTCTCAATGTCACACGTTTGAATTTTCCTGGTATCTATGTCCTTACAACCCCATACTTCACATCCCCTTTGAATTTAAAATTTTGGTCTTGACTTTTAATCTATATAATTCAATATCTGGCAGAGACTGTGTGTTAAAGATGCCAGAAAAAAATATGGTCATTTTAGTCCAATACTCCTTTAACTGATATTTTAATAATTTCTAAAATGTTTCCCCTATTAAGAAATCATAGGATAATACCACATCTATTCAGTATTTAGGCACTGATATATGTACATATATATGATTATAGCATATCTATCCAAAACAAATATCTATATTTATTTTATCTGTATATATTTTCAGATATATATGTATGTGTGTGTGTGTGTGTGTGTGTATGTGTGTGCTGATAGATATATATGGGCAATTAAGTGCCACTGTGGATAGAGCTAAAGGAGTAGATTCAGGAAGACCTGAGCTTAAATCTTGTCTTAGATACTGACTAGTTGTGTGACTCTTGTTAAGTTACTTATTTTTTCTGTGTCTGTTTCTCAGTTTGTAAAATGGGTATACTAATAGCATTCACTTCAAAAAAATTTTTGTGAAGATCAAATGAAAAAACACATATAAAGTATTTTGTAAACCTAAATTATATAAAGAGCATACATGTATATATACATTATACGCATTATTACAAATTATAATTATTAATCTTTAGCATGGCAAAAGACCAAAGATGAGTAGATTGGCCATTAGAGGACCTGGTTTAAAATTCTAGTTCTGTTATTTATTAGTTGTGTGAGCATCTTACTTCTCTGGGCCTCAGCTTCCTCCTCCAGTGGCTTCTTATTGCCATTAGGATCATATACAAAATCTTTTGTTTGACATTCAAAATCCTTCATAACCTAACTTCTTCCTATCGTTGTGGTTTGCTGACAACTTATACCCATCCACAAGGTCTTTGATCCAATGTCACCAGCTTCCTGTCTCTTTCTTGAACAAGACACTCTATCTCAACTCTAGCTATTTTCACTGGTTGACCCCATGCCTGGGATACTCTATCTCCTCTTCTCTGTGTACTGCCTTCCCTTTAAGTCTCAACTAAAACTCCATATTCCACAGGAAACCTTTGTTAATCTCTCTTATTCTTGTGTCTTCCTTATTTTTAAATAATTTCCTATTAATTCTTCATGTAGTCTGTCCATATTTGTTTACTTCTTGCCTCTGCCATTAAATTATGAATTTTTTGAGGACAGGGACTTATCTTTTTCCTCTTTTTTGTATCCCCAGAGCTTAATACACTTCCTGGCACATAGTAGGTGGTTAATAAATGCTTAATGACTGACTGATCTAGAAAAATGAAAGAATTGGTTAAATCAATATTATGTTCCCTTCCAGTTCTAAATCTGTTGTTGCTATTCAGCTGTTTTTCAGTACTGTTTGATGCTTTGTGACCCCGGTTGGGGCTTTCTTTCAAAGATACTGTAGTGGTTTGCCATTTCCTTCTCATTTTTCTTTTCTTTTTTTTAAAAGCAATTGGGGTTAAGTAACTTGCTCAAGGTTACATGGCCAGGTGTTTCTGGGTGGGTTCTAAGTGTCTGAGCCCAGATTCAATCCCCAGGTCATCCCAACACTGGGGCTGGTGCTCTTACTCGCTATGCTACCTGGCCACCCCTCCTCATTTTTCAAATGAGGAAACTGAGACAAACAGGGTTAATGTATTATAGCTAGTAAGTTCCTGAAGCTAGATTTGAACTCACAAAGATGAATCTTCCTAACCATAGGTCTAGCACTCTATCTATCATGCCACCTAGCTGCTCTAGTTCTAAATTTACAATCCTAAAATATTATGATCCTAGTTTTGAGGATTAAAAAAATCTAAAAATCTTTGATGAGGATGCTGGTCATCAAATAAATAAACTATGCAGAGAACAGAGTGGCAATAATGGAAAGATAACTGGCTTGAGAGTCAAAGAATTTCAGCTCAAATCTTGATGCTGTCACTTATTACCTGTCAGAGCAAGACATTCAAGCTCCATGGGTCTCAATTTCTTCACCTGCAAAATGAGGAGGTTGGATCATATGGCTTAGAAGGTCCTTTTCAGTTCTAACTCTCAAAACCCTATGAATAAAATGGTCATTCTGTTAATGTCCCCATAAGTGGTGATTACAGTCTTAATTTCACTTTTTCTTTAAAGCTTACTAGCTATTTTCACAAACTATATGTCACTTATGAAATATATAGGGGGATGGTAATACTATCTTCATTTTATAGATAAGGTAGTTTAAGTCAGTCACCCAAAGCTAGGAAACAGAGGAAACAGAATTGGAATCCATCTTCAGTTATTAAGTCCAGAATTCTCTCCACTCCAGCACACTGCCTTAGGGACGTTTGAATAAAATGGCATGCACACACACATGATCAAAACAATATGGATAGTTTGAGATTGTCATTTTGATTTTCCCCAGTATTGTCATAAGGACTTCAATGTGACATCTATTCTTGAGGATGTTTGTGGGTGTCTTTGTTTCATTTTTTAAGAATAATTTTATTATTGTCTCATTTTTTGTAGCATAAGCAGTTTTCTTACCCCTAGATACTGTTTAGAATCTGGCTATATTTCCTGTATCTACTTCAGAACAGGAATATAAAGAATATGAAAAATTATTTGTGAAAAGATTGTCAGAAAAAATTAGTGGAGACGTTAAGCAAATTATTTTAACTGGAAATAGTATCGCAACCAGCCCTGCGTGTTCAAAGTCTATAACAAATATTTATTGACTAATAAAGAGGATGAACTTCTTCTCAGTTTCCATTTTCAACACCCTAGTACTGAACCCCATTAAATTTCCTTCTGGGACCTTGTAATGATATCTTAACTATTTTTTTTTCCAATTCCATCAATGTCCTGAGTTCTAACCTGGCCTCAGACACTTCCTAACTGTATGACCCTAGGCAAATCACTTAACCCTGTTTGTCTCAGTTCCTTCATCTGTAAGATGAGATGGAGAATGAAATGGCAAACAAAGTTAGTACCTCTGCCAAAAAAAAAAAAAACAAACCCTAAATTGGGTCACAAAGAGTTGGACATGACTGAAAACAACACAGCAAATGAATATGAATTGAGGACAGGCTACACCAGACACAAGAATATCAATTGATTTCTGCTCACTGTGATATAGACATGATATAGAAGTACAAAATTAGCCATGGGGTGCTTTTGCAAAATAACTTTCCCAATAAACAGGCTTAATCACGTTGTTTGTTTTTTGTTTGTTTGTTTTTGCTTTTTGGAGGGCAATTGGGGTTAAGTGACTTGCCCAAGTTCACACGGCTAGTTTTTTTGTGTCTGAGGATTGAACTCAAGTCCTCCCGACTCTAGGGCCAGTGCTCTATTCACTGCACCACCTAGCTGCCCCTTTAATCACATTATTCACCTGTTCAAATGCCATGCTGACTTTCTATTACACATAATATAAAGTAGAAATTCATTAGTCTGAAAGATAAAATCCTTCATTGTCTTACACCATCATAACTTTCCAGGCTGATTTTTAGTTTACTGATGATCATGTAGTCTGCATTCCCACCAACTGGATGACTGATTGTGAAACAATTTCTTTTTGTACTTTCTCAGCAACATGTATTGACCCAGGTCATACCTCATGTTTAAACACACTGCTTCTTCCTCTCTATTTTAAATAATTTTCTTCCTTGAAGGATCAGATTAGATGCCATTTCCTCCATAAAGTCTTCCCTAATTCTGTACCATCCACCTCAGATGATTTCTTCAGCCTCAATTTATCTCACAGCACTTTGAATAATTCCTTTGCTTTTATCACATTAACTTTGAATAAGGAGAGACTGACCAATGAAGGTTTACTCCTGAGAGCTTGGGAACTATATTCTGCTTACTGCCAATCCACATAGAATTTTGGAGTACCTTCTTCACCATTGTGTGATAGAAAAAGTCTTTCTCTACTTGTTTCAGAGCGGGCAGACATTTCCTCTAACCTTTAACTATAAAGTAAAAAAAAGCCTTCTAAAATGACTGCTGATCTAGAACTGAGTGGACATATCAGAGGTTCAAATGATTAATTCTAGTAATGAGTGTAATGCCAAGCACAGAAGCTTTCCAGAACTATTACTGTGAACAGCTTTTTAAAGGTTCTGATTACTCAGTATAGTGATCACTCTATTCCATAACAAAAGCAAAACATCCATGGAAAATCAAGGTACAGCATAATTCAAAATACAGCATTCACCATATTTCAACTTATCACAGAAAATCACAATATAATATTCACAACATAGTCTCAAAGTAAAATAGTCACTCAGGTTAATTCAATCAGTCACAAAATAGTCACTCTTAAGTTAATTCTATCAGTTACTTATCAGTAGTATCAAAATAGATATCAAAATCTTCTACTCTTGGGGCAAAGTCTTGATTAACTCAGCCAGTAATGGTAACAATAGTCAAAGTACGCAAAGTACAATCAGTCACTTATTCAGTAAAGTCTTACTAAGTATCATACACAAAATCCTCCACTCCTTAGGTCACTAGTAAACTATAATTCCATAATTATTCAGTACCCAAGGAGAGGTCTTTTCTTCATCTTGACTTGGGGCCTGTTCTCAGATTCCCTGGATCCCCTTCCATGGTCCCTGATTCTACCTGGATTCAATGACAGATAGCTTGGTTCCTTGACCAACTCTCTGGGGAGGTCCTGCTCCACACTGGCGTTCACAGGGTCTGGTCCATGTCAGCTCCTTCACTGTTTCTGCTTCAAGGAATTCAAGGCTCAACCAAGCTGCAAACAAAAAAAATCTTAGCATCCTGGCCATGCTTCAATCACCTGAACTCCTGGCTCCTGGGCTCTGGGGCTCCTGGCTCTGGATTCCAGGTTCCTGGGCTCCTGGGTTCCTGGCTCTGGGCTCTGGCCTCCTGGGATCCTGTTCAGAAGGAACTCCACCACTACCACAAGTTTTCAGGACTCAGTTCTCCATTCTCTCTTCTGTAGCTTCTCTGCCACCAGATCTCAGTCTCAAGGAAATTCTGACTGTTCCTCTCTGGGGCTTTTCTTATATTCACAGTATTACCTGTTGCTCCCTTCAGCCAACTACCTGCTACATCAGTAACAAGAGACAGGAGTTCATACCTTCTGTTCCCCCAATCAGAGGCTTGATCAGTTACTAAGTGTTAAGTACCTGATACTTTTGCCAACACAAAGGGATCTTAAAATTCAAAATTGCATTACCATTACAATGAGTGAGGCAATGATTGCCATGATACACTGGTTTAGGAAAGGGAATTGTGCCCTTTCTCCTACAAGACCACCATGTGTCTTTGAATGCATGACATTTCTGTTGTTTTCTTTTTTGTCTCTTTGTTGTGTTTGTCCTTTCCTGATCTTGGATAAATGAGTATCTGAAGTGAAATTTATGAAGTGAAGACTTTTTAAGCTTCAACATTTCTGAAGAGCCATCAACTGTTCCCTCAGCAATCAAAGCCAAGGGCAGAAATATCCTTGTCTGGGGAAGAACCTTATCTGAGGAGCAACGTGCTTGACTCAACTGAAATTTTAATTGATCCCTAAACGGAGAGGACACTTGTCACATATAGCATACTCAGAACTTAACTTGGTGGGGACTTCTCAAAGGGAGGAAATAACTCCTTAAACAAAGAAGTACCCTTCCAGGGCTGGGTGGGGAAATAATTTGCAGCAATCAATTTGAGTTCATTTTCCCAAGGATCCATGTGGGAGGGTGCAGAATATATTAAAGAATTTTGATGGGGAAGGGTATTGGGGGACATTTTTGTATTGTGGTCTTTGATATACCTTTGGAGTAAATTTTCCTTTGTAAAACTTAATTGATGCTAACTGGCCAATTGATATTGAAGATAACACACTAGATGAAGATTTATGATAAACAACTGTCAGCACCTTTGGCTTATTCCTAGAATCTTGAGGGGCAAAGTAGAAGTTGCTCCCTGGAATCCAGATTATGTAAGTAGGCTTTAGTTAGTAAGATTCAATTCCAATGCTATACTCTTTTTATACTTATTTGAATAGGTGTCATATTATTACACTATAAACCCCTTTAAAGGCAAGAGCTATATCATTTTTCATACTTCTATTCTAGGGCCTGTACATTGGAAGGCACCAAGTGTCTTTCAGACACAGTACCTTGTACATAGTTGGTGCTTAATAAATGTGCTATATTTAAAGGAGTGATGGGAAGGAGTTTTGAAATTAAAGATTTTATTAGTGTGAGAAATTTCTAGAATGAAAATTCCCTCTACCAATACACATAGGCAACTCCAATAGTTTATAGTACTAGAAAGTTGCTTAAGGAAATTAGGAGTTTAAATGTCTTGACCATGATCAAATACAACCTACATTTTAGAGGCAAGACTAGAACCCAGCTCTCCCTTACTTGAGACTGGCACTGTATCCACAATACCACACAACTTATTAGCAAGATACTACTTTTTGTGGCTGGTGGAAAGAAGCTATTAAATAGAATGTTTGGAAAGTATGAGAAGATTCCATGTTGGAGTATCTAGATTCACATAAGTCATTTTATGGAGGATTGAAGCTCTCCTACTGGACAAACAAAACATCCTCCTCATCCTAACCCAATGTCCTAAGTCTTTCCTAGGTTTTGACTATCACTGATTTTAAAGTAGTGAATAAAGTCAAAGTTTCTCAACCTAGATATTTTATTTCTTACCCTGCAAAAGCACCATATGTTGAATTAGCCATATGAGAGATTCAGCTGCCCGATGGGCTAAAATGGGGTGAGTGGAGAAGAACCTTCTTTTCTTTTATAAACTAGAGTCAGAGGAACTGGATTTGAATTCCATCTCTTCAACTTACTACCTGTGTGACTGTAGGCACAGCACTAACTATATCAGATTCTCATTTTTATGTGTGACTTTAGGCACAACACTAACTGTATCAGATCCTCAATTTTTGGACTAGATGATTTCTAATCTCAAATCTTAACCTCCTATCACTGATCCCTTAAGTCCATGCCTAAATTCATGACTTCAGCTTATGTCCTACACAAATTTACCATAATCATTCCAAGGATCTTTTTTCTACTAAAAGAGTTCAGATCAAAAAAACAGTGTGGAATAATGTTTACACCTACATTTCATAACAAATGAATATGCCGGAATAAAATTATGTGCCTCTAAGTATGACAGGGATAAGATTTTGTTGTATTATTTTTTTAAATTCTGGACTTGTGATTTTATCATATAGAGAACTCCATGTATGGAACCTCCATCCTCCCATATAGATCTGCAATTCATCACTCACTGTAGTTTTAGAGAATGGCCTCAAGCACAGAAAGATTAAATAATCTCCCCATAAGTCATGGCAAGCTTAAAACTGTGTCTTTCTAATTCAAAAATCAGCTCCTCTATTAACTCCACTATGCTACCACTCAATCCCTTCCATAGTAGATACATAAATAAATGAACAAACAAATAAAGTAAAATGCAACCCACTTCACACTAAACAATACATTCCAGGCCACTTTCTCTGCTTTTAATATTCAGCAGCCCTTTACCTGACAGCAAAGATGACAATGAGCTCAAATTCCTAATGATTGGGTGAGTAGGGCTGTATGTTAACATTTTTCTTCCTATATGCATCAGAGAGTATTCTAGCTTCTTCCTTGTTTGTGACTTGAGGTCCAGGCAGCATGCATTTTGTGTGGGTGTTAATGTACAAGTGATCATCAGGAGAAGAATTACTTTGTAATTTTCTCCCACTTATGAAGGCTGATTTACCATAGAAACATAAAAATAAAACCGATGGACTTCAAGATGAAAAGTAAAGCATGCCTTAATTTGTGATTAATGAGCATATGTGATTTACTATGTACAGGTAATTTCTTACTAGTTTTTCCTTTTTTGTTTTTTGAAGGGTAGTTACATTTGCACTTTGACTTAAAAAAGAAAAAAGAATTTACATCATCAAAATGTGTTTTTAGTGTCTTAGAAATTGCATATAGACTATTTAAACTAAAAACTTATGTTCTAGTTCCAAAGCTGCATTAACCTAGGTAAGCACAGGTCCATTATTTTAGGAAACTGAATATAATGGTGTCCTTTAAAATGGAAAATGAGACTTAGATTTAAATTTTAAGGTATAAAATGGGAAAATTTCTCAGTAAAGAACATGTTTGTCATTGAATTTTTAACGTCATAGGAATGCTTCTAAAACCATCAAATGGAAAGAATGAAGATAGGGTCAGCTTCACTGGGTCTTATTCCTACCAATCGATTTCATTCAGTTTTTTAAATTAAAACATGTGTTCCCCCTCCCCATCCCCAACATGGCAACTATCTAGGGCTATACATTGCAAAGTAAATGTTCCTTTCCATTGGTAGACAAAAGTTCCTCCTTCTGGAAGCTGCCTATACTATGGAAGTCATATTTTCAACTGCCTGCCCCCCTCCAAAAAGAATTTAGAAAAGTCTAAATCTTTTTTCTCTGTAACTTTTTCACACTTTGGCCTAGTTTTATCCTCTGGATACATTCAGAAAAAAAAAAAAAAACAAAATTGGGGCAGGTGAAAGACAAGGAGGCTTTTCAGAGACTCAGCTTCCTGTACCAGGCTGCCCACTGCATCTTAGCCCAGAATCCTGAGAACCAGGCGCTGGCGAGGTTTTACTGCCACACGGAAAGAACATTGGAAAGCGGCTTATTCTGCGACAGTCGCCTAGGCCAGCACTGAACAGTACAGACTTGTCTAACATGCCATCGAAGCCGCAGATTTCTCAATGACCCCAGGCACCAACTCTGGGGGGACCAGCCTGAGGCACAGCTGGGGAACCAGGCAGACCCCAAATTGACTAGGTCTGTAGCAAACACAAGCCATCCAATCTCAGCCCAGCCATCTGGGGGGAAATTGCATCATCAGGACCTCAAAATACAATGACTGTGAGGGTATCTTCTACAAAGGACTAGGAAATATGGGGTGTCATTCAGATAAAATATTCAATAAAGTTTTGTCCTGCCTCTTTTTACTTGTAAAAAAAAAATCAAAATTGTCTTTCACATTATAACTTGTCAGATAGTTAATGTTAATTAACACATCTAGCATCTGTTAACCAAGGATTCTTACCTTAAAGATCATGAATGTAATGTGTATGTGTAGGGTGGGAGGAGAGGCGGATGAGTGGGCAGGTAGGTATGCGTTTGGATATATATGTAGAACTACATTTTACTATAATTGGTTTACTTTATAATCTTATATATTTTATTTCATTCATTTTTAAAACAATACAATGACAAAAATTACTAGGAAAACTGAAAATCAATCTGGTAGAAATTAGTTTTAACCACCACTTTATGACATATACCACAATAATTTCCAAATGAGTATGTGATCTAAATAGAAAAGTTCATAATAATATTTTTTAAAAGTAGATGAGAAGAGAGAAATAGTTTACATAATTTTAATAGGGAGAGTTATTAACTAAACAAGAGAGAGAATATAAAGGACAAAAAGCACAATTTTGATTATGTAAAATTGAAAAGGTTTTGCACAAGCAAAATCAATGCATTTAAAATTTTTTAAAAAGGGTTAAACAGAGAAACATATTTCCAGCAAATTTATCTGATAAAGATATACTATCAAAGATATATGGGAAACTGTTACAACATATAAGGACAAAATTTACTCTATAATAGCTAAGTGGTCAAAAGGTAAAAACAGGTAGTTTTCAAAGGCAGACTATCAAAAATATATAAAAAAATGTTAACTAATATTACACTATAAATCATTAATAATCATTGAATTAAAAATTTAATCAAATTTGAGGTTCTGCCTCACACTTTTAAAAGATGAAAATGGCAATTATTGGAGAGGGAGGTGTTTTTATGACAAGCACACTAATGCACTATTGGTGGAACTGTAAATTGACCTAACATTCTGAAAAGCAATTTGTAATTATGCACAAAAGTCATTAAATTCTCCATGCCCCTTAACCTAACACTGTCCCCAATGGGAACCTAACCCAAAGACAGAGGAGATGTTGCAGTCTGTTCAGTACTTTTTTATTGTAGCAAATAATTGGAAACAAAGGAAGTGCCCTATCCATTATGTAGTGGCAGAAAAAGTCATGGTATATGAAGATGATGAAATATTATTGTACTATAAGAAATAACAAAAATGGTGGTGGGAGAGCAGATTTTTTTCTTTTTGTTTTTTTTTATCTTACTTTTTATAATTTAATTTTTTTAATGGATAGGAATTTTTTTTAATGTGGGAAAAGTGAATGGCAATATGTGGAGAAGTCCTGGTAGGGCCTTAAAGAAAATGAATGAAATTGTGATACTATATGCATTGAGATTAAATCAAATGTAGTTACCAATAAAGTACAGTTGGTTCGATTTTTTTTTCAGATTTGTAAAGTATTTATTTTTTTTAATTCTTTATTAACTTCTGATTTACATCATTCATTTCCACCAGATTTTGAGTTACAAATTTTCTCCCCATTTTTCCCCTACCCACAGCCCCAAAATAGCAGTCCCACAGGATATAACCTCCTCCAATCTGGTCTCTCCCATATTTTCTCCCATACCCCTTTTGACTTTTCCAGTGTATCTCTATGCCCCGGTACCTGTATATCTTATTTCCCAATTACATATACAATAGTATTAATAATAGTATATATATATATATATTTGAATATTTGATTTTAAAACTCTGAATTCCAGATTCATTCCCTTCCTCCCTTGTCACCCACACTTGCTGGGAAGATAAGCAGTTCAGTATAGGTTGTATCTATGTGGCTAATGAAAAACAATAACATATTAGATATATTATAAAAGACTGACTATATTTCCCTCCCTCCTATCCCACCTCCCACTTGTTATATTCTCTGCTTTGATCTCATTCCATTTCAAAAGTGGGTGCTTCCAACTTCCCACCCCCCCCCCAGGCTGCCTGACCTTCCATCATCCCCCCTCTCATCCCCTTCCCCCCCTACTCTCCTAGAGGGTGAGATACCCTATTTAGTGTGTATTTCATTCCTTTCCTAAGCCAAATTCAATGGGAATAAGTTGACTCCCTCCCTTTTGCCTTCCTATTCTTCTCCTCCATTGTAACCATTTTCCCTTGCCTCTTCTATATGAGATAGGTTACCCCCTTCTGTCTCTCCCCATCTCCTCTCTTTATATTCCTCTCTCACATCTTAATTTCACCTTTTAAGTATCATCCCTTCCTGTTAAATTGGTCCTGTGCCCTCCATCTATGTATACCTGTAAACATATATACACACATTCACATATGTATTCATATGCCCATATACCCTCATATATAGACACACACACACACACACACACATATATATATATATTCCTTTCAACTACTGAGAAAAGTTTCATCAGTTACAATTATTGTTTTTCCATGTAGGAATAGTAATAGTTCAACTTTTTAAGTTCCTTATGATTTCTTTTCCCTGTTTACCTTCTCAATGCTTCCTTGTTTCTTGAATCTGAATGTCAAATTTTCTATTCAACTCTGGTTTTTTCATCAAGAATTCTTTCAAGTCCTCTATTCCACTGAATGACCATATTTTCCCCTGAAACATGATACTCAGTTTTGCTGGGTAGGTGACTCTTGGTTTTAATCCCAGCTCCTTTGAGATCTGGATTATCATATTCCAAGCCCTTTGATCTCTCAGTGTAGAAGCTGCCAGATCCTGAGTTTTCTTGATTATGTTTCCACAATATTCAAATTGTTTCTTCCTGGCTGCTTGTGATATTCTCTCCTTAATCTGGGAATTCCGGAACCTGGCTATAATATTCCTAGGAGTTTTCTTTTTGGGATCTTTTTTTCAGGAGGCGATCAGTGGATTCTTTGAACCTCTATTTTGCCCTCTGGTTCTAAAACATCAGGGCAGTTTTTTTTTGAGAACTCCCTGAAGGATGATTTCTAGGTTCTTACTTTGAT
Organism: Petaurus breviceps papuanus; assembly: GCF_028583685.1. Classification (NCBI taxonomy): domain Eukaryota; kingdom Metazoa; phylum Chordata; class Mammalia; order Diprotodontia; family Petauridae; genus Petaurus; species Petaurus breviceps. The sequence goes on along the minus strand of NW_027185889.1, from coordinate 10,402,330 downwards.
CATGGCTTTCAGGTAGTCCAATAATTTTTAAATTATCTCTCCTGGATCTATTTTCCAGGTAAGTGGCTTTTCCCATGAGATATTTCACATTTCCTCTATTCTTTCATTTGTTTGGATCTGTTTAACAGCATCTTGATTGCTCATAAAGTGATTAGCTTCCATTAGCTTCAATCTAATTCTGAAGCAATGATTCTCCTCCTTTAGGTTTTGAGATTCTTTTTCCATCTGGCAAATTTGGCTTTTTAAAGCATTCTTTTCCTCATTGCCTTTTTGAGTCTCTTTTGCCATTTGAGTTAGTCTATTTTTTAAGGTATTATTTTCCTCAGTCAGGCTGTTGCTCTCATTTTGTAATTTTCTTGTATTGTTCTCATTTCTCTTCCCAATTTTTCCTCCACTTCTCTTATCTGCTTCTTAAGGTCCTCTATGGCCTGTAACCAGCTCGTGTTTTCCTTTGAAGCTTTTGGTGCAGGAGTTCTGACTTCACTGTCTCACTCCTGTTCCATGCTTTGCTCCTTTTTGTCCCAAAAATAGGAGTGTAATGTTGGAATCTTCTGTCTGCTTTGTTTCCTTTGTCTGGTCATGTAGCCCATCAGTCACTTGACCCCTCGGCTTTTTGACACAGTAGGACTGTGCCACCAGACAGGAGAGCTTTCATCACAAAAGCTGGGGTTTTCTCAGCTGCCGGAGGTATAAGATGGGTGCCCTCTCTGAGGTCTCCACACATTCTGGCAAGCTGGACACACACCCCAGGACCTCCACCCTAGACTGCAATCCAGATCCAAGAAGGTTAAAGCAAAAGCGATTACCCCTCAGACTGGTTGATTCGTCCCCCTACACTCTGCAGGCCAGGAGCTGAAGCTGCCACATGGTAGCTATCTGTGCTGGTGGCATCTCAGTGGCTTCTTGCCTCAGAGGCAAAAGCCAAGCACTCCCACTTACTGTATCCCAAAGTCCATACTGCACTGACCTCTCAGTTTGTCCTTTGCATCTGTGTGCTGATAAATCTGGAAACGGCCACAGCTGCTGCTGCTCTGGAGTCCCTCCTTTTGGGGCTGGTCAGGCTGGCCCTGGGTATCTCAGAGCACTGTGCTAACCAATTCCTGCCAGCCTGCCGAGCTGTCCTCAGCGGGAGGTTAGCTTCTCTGTGTCATTTTGTGGGTTCTGCAGCTCCAAATTTCTTTTAGAGTCCCCTATTTACATGGATTGGGGAAGATGGAAGCTGGAGTAGCCAGGAGGTCCTGCTTCTACTCCATCATCTTGACTCTGCCCCCTAGTTCAAGTTTTCCAGATTTTTTTTAAATGGGAAGATTAGTATATAGTTATGTAGATAGAATAAGGCTAGTAGAATTAGTAACAAAATTTAAACAATGACTATAACAACTTTAAAAAAAGATAACTTTGAAAGACTCAAGAACTACAATTGACTAAGCATAACTCCAGAAAACTGATGACAATTAACACTTGCCTCCTATTGGCAAAGAGGTGATGGGTGCATATGCAGAATATGCACATACATTTTCATACATAACCAATGTATGTGTTTATGTTGCTAGACTCTAGCTACTTGCTACATTGGTGGGTTTTTAATTTTCAGAAGTGGGGTGTATATTGATAAGGAAAACTATACAAAATGTAAAAAACAACTGTCAATGAAATGGCAAAAAAATGTACAATCTAAGGAAGTTGAGAAAGGGATATAGACCAGTAGGGCAGTTGTGTTGCTATTGCCTTAAATGTAATATATACTTTATAAAACCGTATTAATAGAAATTCATAGTTTCATATTTAATCATTTTTTCTATTCTTCTTTATAAATTAATATGTTCATATTTTCTAATGTTTGCAAAGTTCATATTAAAAAGGTTTAATATTGTGGTATATTAATGTAATAGAATATTATTGTTGTAAAAAATTATGAATAGAATAAACTCTAAAAATCCTGGGAGGGATATTGCAAACAATTGTATAATAAAATGAGTAGAACTAGACAAACTTTACACGATTACCATAACAATGTAAAGGGAAGCAACTTCGGCTATAGATTTCTCATCAATGCAGTGACTAAGCATGACTTCAGAAGACTAATGTCTTGCCAAGGCATGCCATACACTGCTTGGCAAAAATGGTGATGGACTAGAGGTAAAAGATGAGACATGTATTTTGAGAAATGGTCAATGAGACTTTCTGAGTAAGGAAGTGACAGGTCAAATATGTCTTTTAGAAATATCCATTTGGTCTCCATATGGAGAATATATGGGAGAGCAAAGGCTAGACTCACCTTCCCCTGGGTGTTTGCTAACCTAATGAAACAATATGGAATTTGATTGACTTATTCATGGATAATTCCTTTACTGTAGGTCTTGGCCTTTAAAAGGAAATCTGGGAACAGAAATAGAACTGAATATTAGACAAAAAGATACTGAGTGGGGAGGAGCTACTCCCAAAAGGCAGACTTGGTTCCATGGATGGAAGTCTATGTGTTTCTGTGACCTCTTCAGGAAACCATAGGTCTCCTGAGATGGCCACAGATGGAAGCAATGTAATAATTCCTGAATAAATAGGGTCTGGATAAGTAAAACATAAAAAAAAAATTCTTTCATGAAGGAGTTGAGATCAAGGACCAAACAGGCATGAGAGCTGAAAAGCAACAAGGGAAGGAAGCATAATATGGAGAGGCAAACGCAAATTTTGCCCTTCACTTTTACTGTGCATTCTATGGCTGGGGGGTGGGGGTGGGGAGTTGGGGAAGGGTGGGCTTTAATCAGCAAGACTTTATTAAACAACGACTATGTGTCAGGTACTTTTCTAGGTTCTAGGAATATAAACAGAATACATAAGATATAATCCCTGTTCAAAAGGATTTTTAAAAAAGGGAGAGAAATGAGCACGTGTAAAACTATGTGCAGAATATAATAAAGAGAATAAATGGAAAGTATTGAAATACATAGTTGTTTGAGAAGGGAGGTACTAATTATATCAGGGATGAGGAAAAGCTCATATAGAAGCCATTATGAGCCTACTCATGAAGGAAGGGAAGGATTCTGTGAAATGGAAAGAAGGGAGGGAAGGCAGAAGGAAGGAAGGGAAAGAGGAAGGAAAGAAGGGGGAAAGAAAGAAGGAAGGAAGCAAGGAAGGAAGGAAGGAAGGGAGGAAGGAAGGAAGGAAGGAAGGAAGGAAGGAAGGAAGGAAGGAAGGAAAGAAGGAAGGAAGGAAGGAAAAAGGAGAGGAGTGAGAGAGGTGGGAGGGAAGGAGGATTAGAGTTATTGTATACACATGTTAAGGCTTGTGCCACAGTCAGTACAAAGGTACTAAAAGCAGAGATGATGTGCCATGTATAAAAATCTGAGAGCAGGCCAGTTTATCTGAGCTACAGAGTTTGGGAAGGGAAGAGATACACAATGAGGCTAGAAAGCTAGGTTGAGCAAATTTGTAAAAGCTTTTAAAGGATAAACAGGAATTTGCATTTTATCCTAGAGACAACAGGGAACCACTAGAATTTGTTGATTAAGGGAGTGATGTGGTCCAAGCTACACTCAAGGAAAATTACTGGAAGTCTTGACCCTTTGGTGACCCTAAATGCTTCGCCTATGTAAGTGGAAGGTAACAGGGAAGAGGGCTATGGAGAAAGGTCCTCTCTGGAGAAAGGGTAGAACTACTTTTAAGTCTAGAGGATTCTTCAGATCTTTGAGATCTGGGGCTCATAGGAAGAAGAGGATTGTTTTGCTTTCTAGTAATTAGAAGTAATTTTCTTTTATAAAGGGAGGTTCAACCCTAAAATTTTACTTTGACTAGTATAGAGAATCATACGCATCCCTAGAGGAGACTAAGGGCCACCAGAAGTGGAAGAAGAGTTGTCTTTTATATTTATAGATCCATGTTTGAGGCTTTTACATTCTTCTGTTATTAAAAAAGAAACTTGTTCTTTTTTGGGTAAATCATTAACTTGAGAGTTTTCATAAAAGCTGAAGGACTTGTATATTTCTGATGAGAACTAGACAAAAATCCAAATTCTGCAGTTACCTGGGGAAATCTAAATCAAATAGTTTGATGCCTGAAAGATCCAGAATTGTAAATGACCCCTGTAAACCTGGGACTTTATTTCTGTGTCATTAGTTATAATGGAGGAGGAGGATGACAAGGAGGAGGAGCTTAGTGGTGATAGTAGCAGTATTATTACTTTGCTTTCAAATTATTATTATAATATAATGCTTTTAGTGAAATAAATAAAATGAATAATTTAGCTCTTTAATTGCCAAAAAGAAGAATAGTCTTAGAAGAACTGACTTTCAAACTAAGAAAGTTAACATGTAATTCCCAATTCCAAATCATACTATCTGTATGACACTGGATAAGTCACTTCAACTCTTAGTTATTCTATTATAATGTAGTAGTAGTGGTAGTAATAGTAGTAGTAGTATTAGTAGTAGGAACAGCAGCAGTCATAGTGGTGGTGGTAGTGGTGGAGGTGGTGGTAGTAGTAGCAGTAGTAGTAGTAGTAGTAGTAGTAGTAGTAGTAGTAGTAGTAGTAGTAGTAGT
>NW_027185889.1:10392234-10397784 GCF_028583685.1 Petaurus breviceps papuanus | reverse complement strand
GTAGTAGTAGTAGTAGTAGTAGTAGTAGTAGTAGTAGTAGTAGTAGTCTGGTTTCAAATTATTATTATATTTTACTGTAGTGAAATAAACAAAATAAATCATTTAGCTCTTTAATTGCCAAAAAGAAGAATGGCGTTAGAAGAGTTGACTTCAAAACTAAGAAAGTTAATATGTAATTCCCAATTCCAAGTCATACTATCTGTGTGACTCTGGACAGGTCACTTCAACTCTTAGCTGTTCTATTATAATGTAGTAGTAATAGTAATAGAAGTAGTAGTGATAGTAATAGTCGTAGGAGGTAGAGGAGTAGCAGCAGCATTAGTCATAGTAGCAGTAGTATTAAGAGTAGTGGTCGTAGTCACAGTTACAGCAGCAGTAATAGTGGTGTTAGGTAGTGGTGGTAGGAGTAGGAGTACTAGAAGTAGAAGAAGAAAAGGGAGTAGTCAGAGTTCCTTCACCTGAGACTTCCTTATACTAATGACATTAAAGAGGTCCGGTCCTTATCCTATTCAACTTCCATAGTTTTTACTTTGCCTATGTCTGAAAGTATCTGGCTATCAGATTGTAAACTAAACAAAGTGAGAATAAAATACCTTTTAAAAAATTTTTAAAAAACAATTATTAACCAACACATATACATGGCATTGGACTGGATGCTATGCAAAGTCAGTTAAATAGACTTTGCTTCACAAGAATTTCCTGTCTAAATTTCTCCTTGGTCTTCCTCTTTATGAATCCATTCCTTCCATGTATGAGAAGGGCCTTCCTACTGATTGGCATTTCCAGACAAAATATTTTCTTTCCCTTTTATGCCTCCAACAACTTCAAATTGCCCTGTCCAAGTGAGTATTTTGAATATCTTCCTCAAGCTTACTTTTCTTTCACAGGCAGCTCAGCTTCATTTCCTTTGGGCTTTTTAGTCTCCTTGCTGCCTGCAGGAGTATCCAATGACTCCAATGTGTGTCTTTTTTTTCTGAATAACTCTTATTAGATTCAGAACCATTTACCATTAAATATTACTTACAAAAATGGAAGAAAAAAGCATCCTGCTTATTTCCAGATGTTACTAAGTTTTAGAAACAATATTGGTTTGTACTCTAGAAATATAGATGTTAGGAAAAGAAAGATTTCTCAAAAAATACCTTTCAGCCAAAATGGGAGGGGGGATGAGGAAGAAACTCAATGAATTTAAATTAAGATGAAAATAAAACATTTTTTTAAATTCTCTGTACCATAAGGTCCTTTTCCTGTTTCTTGTGTTTGTATTCTCAATCAAATGTTTTCATTGTGTTAAGTGGTTAAAGTTGGTGGCTCTATTTCTTAGTGAAAATTCTCCAACTCCATTAAACAAGCATGGTTTTTAGAACTGGTGAATTAATCCAGGTTGAAAATAAGAAAGACATAAAATTACCAAAATGACTGCAGTTGTCACAGATAGTGAAATAGATATGGTCACTGAAAGTTGGTTATAAAGAATGGATAATATTACTTATTCATAAAAGTAATATTTGTAATGAGAGGAAGCTTGGTAAAAGAGATAAAAAAAATGGCTTGAAGTAAGGAAGAGATTCTTTTCTCTGTGTTTTAAGACTAGAAGTTGCAAAGTAGTTGCAACAGCCCAATTCATGATACTGTAGAGTTTCCTCCAGGATATTTCCCTATAGCAATAACCTCACAGGTCTGGATCCCCACCCCCCCCCAAAAAAAAAGTTCATAATTATCTATTACACAATTATTCTGCATTTTGCAGATAGATCAATAAATATTTTCATGATTACAATCTTTATATTAGTTTTGTCTCTGCAAAATACTTTTAAAATTAAGATTGAACAATACACAATTTCCTTTTCTTTTATTAGTTGGATTAAGAAAGATTCCAGATTTCTTAGCATTGAACTTCCAATTTAAATGCATCCCCTCCCTTCAACTTGATTTGTAACATCTGCAAGTGGTCACCACATGGGAAACAAGCACAAAATACAAGGAAATAAACCTACTTAAGTCATGCTGTGTTTAACATTCAATATCTATTGACCCTCTTTAATGTTTTCAAAGTTATTTTGACCTTAGCTAAGCAACAACACTTGGAGTGTATTGAGAGGAAATATTTCCTTTCTATCAATTGATTTCAAAATGAAACCAGGAAAGGGTATTTCTTTTTCAGCCATACAAATCTCCACCTTCAAGAAGCTGAGATGTCAAAGTCATTGTTCCAGTATTGTTTCTGCCTTTCACCGAGGATAGACTAATATATATGTTGGCTCTCGTATTGCAGAGGGATGGGTGACCACAAACACTCAAAATATTGGTGAGGAACAATTGTTCAATCTCAGTATGTCATCTTAGATGTGCAAAGAGCTTTTCAACTAGGAATTCCTATTTCCTCATGACATACATATTTCCCAAGACACATAATTGCGATGATCTCCAGTTTACATAGAAGTAAGAATATACAGTATGATGTCAAAGTTTAAGAGTAAGATTTGAATTCAAATCTGATCTCTAACATTTACTAACTGTGTGATTTTAGAAAGTCAAATGTTGTCCCTGAGCCTTAGTTTCTTCATGTGTAAAATGAGGTAATCAAATGTAGTCCCTTCCAGCTCCAAACATATGATCATATGCAATTCTCTAAAGTTTGTAAAAACACTTTGAATCCTTTATTTTATGAGTCTCACAACAATTATATGAGATAGATATCATTTGTACAGATGAAGAAACTGAGACTCAGGAGCTTAAGTCCAGAACTCTACTATACCATTCTCTATAGATAGAGACCGCTTTTTCACTTTTTGTAATTTTAACTCTTTACCAAGTACTGTGCTTCAAATTTAACAGGCACTAAATAGTATGTGTTACTTAACTTCTCTCTTCCTCAGTTTCTTCATCTGTATGATGAGGGAGTTGAACTAAATGACCTTTGAATCCCTCCCAGTTCTAAAACTGAAGTCCTATAAACTTGTGTTTTTTGAATTGAATTGAAATAACAAAAGACTTGAACAAAGAATTCACACTACCCTGAAAATGGGCAATTAGGAGAATTGGTTTAAGGAAAAGATGAGCTCTCCTCCATATATCTCCTGGGTCAGTTGTTCATTCTGGAAGACCATGGGAGAGGTCATGGAGGCCCTCCATGAAATAGAGAAGGATTTAAAGGAATACAAGTCTAAGTAGCATCAAGGCAAATTCTAAAGTTGAAAGGATACATTCTATTGTATGAAAAAAAATCCAAAATTTCCTAAATTTGAAAAAGGGAAATTCACCTACAATGATTCTTTCCTCCACCTTTCCTCCCAATTCCCTCCTTATCCTACCAAATATCAGCACGGTTAGTTGCTTGTGACTTCTTGTCCTGGAAGTCATCATTCTGGGAGGGTTGGCCATGGGAAAACTGTGGAAAGTTGATAACATATGGAACTTTTGTTGTGGTTGTTTTTTATATAAGTTGGGTTTTTGATTTGTTTTCATTTGTTTTTTGGAACTCTGCCGCATCCATTTCCTGTCCTAGGTAATAAGGATGGTGGTAATGCTATAAATAATTTTTCATCATTCTTGCCTGAATCCATTCATGTCTTGATTAGGGTCTTTTTGGCTGCCTAAGCCTACTCTTTTGGGGAAATTCCCTCACTTATTTCTTTTAAAGTTTGGTATTAAATCACTAATGTTGGGAATTCTGCAATAAACTCATTCACATTGAGTTAACAGTGATTATTAATTTATTTCATTGTCTCTGTCAGAAGGAAAATTTAACAAGGGGATAGTAATAAGAATAATAGCTAGCATTTCTTTTTTGTAAGTATTTTTATTTTTCCCCAATTACATATAAAATAATTTTAATATTCATTTCTTAAAACTTTCAGTTTCAAATTTTCTCCTTTCTTCCCTCTCCAATCCCCTCATTGAGAAGGCAAGCAATTTGATATAGATTACACATTTGTAGTCATGCAAAATGTATTTCCATATTGATCATGTTATGAAAGAAAATAGAAAAAGAAAACAGAAAAATTTTTTCAAGAAAAAAGTGTGCTTCAATCTGTATTCAGACACGATCAGTTGATTTCTGGATATAGATATATTTTTCATCATAAGTCTTTCAGAGTTATTCTGAATCATTTTATTGCTGAAAACAGCTAAATCATTCATAGCTGATCATCTTACATTATTGATATTATTTTGTACACAGTACATTTCGCTTTGCATCAGCTCATATAAACCTTTCCAGGTTTTTTCTGAAAGCATTCTGCTCATCGTTTTTTATAGAATAGTATTCCATCAAAATCACATAGCACAATTTTTTCAACAATTCCCCAATTGATGGGCATCCTCCCAATTTCCAATACTTTGTCACCAGAAAAGAGCTGCTATAAATATTTCCCTACATACAGGTCATTTTTACCTTTTGTTCTTAATTTCTTTTTGGATACAGACCTAGTAGTGGCACTACTAGGTAAAAGGGTATGCAGAGTTTTATAGCCTTTTGGGCATAGTTCCAAACTGCTCTAATAAATGATTGAATCAGTTCAGAACTCCATTAACCATGTCTCATTTTTCCCACATCCCCTCTAACATTTGTCATTCTACTTTTCCATCCTTTGAGCCAATCTAATAAGTATGAGGTTGTACCTCAGAATTGTTTCAATTTGCATTCCTCCAATCAATGGTGATTTAAAGAACCTTCTCATGTGGCTATAGATAGCTTTGATTAATTCATCCAAAAACTGTATATGTCTCTTGATCGTTTATCAATTGGGGAATGGTTCCTATTTTTATAAATTTCATTCATTTCCCTATATATTTGAGAAATGTGGTCTTTATCATAGAAACTTGCTTCAATTTTTTTTTCACAATTGTGATTGCTAAATGTGTCTTCCTCCTTTCTATTTTCCTCCTTGTTTATTTTCTTATCTCTCTCCTTTCACCCAGTCCCTTTTCAAAAGTGTTTTGCTCCTGACTGCTACCTTCCTCAATATGACTTCCTTTCTATCACCCCCCCCCCCAACCCTTTTCTTATCCCCTTCCTTTCATACTTTCCAGTAGGGTAGGATAGATTTCTATACCCAATTGAGTGTGAATCTTATTCCTTCTTTGAGACAATTCAGATGAGAATAAGGTTCCTTCACTAACCCCACCCACCTCCCCTTTCTCCTCCTCCACTGCAAAAGCTTTTTCTTGCTTCTTTTATGTGTGATAATTCAACCCATTCTACTCCTCCCATTAACTTTCTCACAGTGAATTCCTCTTTCCTACCTTTAATTCTATTTTATTTTTAGATTTCCCATCATATTCAACCCATACCTGTGCTCTGTCTCTCTCTGTCTCTCTCTCTGCCTCTGTCTCTCTGTCTCGCTCTCTGTCTCTCTGTCTCTGTCTCTCTCTCTTGGACTCTGTCTCTGTGTCTGTCTCTCTCTGTATCTCTCTGTCTCACTCTCTCTGTGTCTCTCTCTCTCTGTCTCTGTCTCTCTGTCTCTCTCTGTCTCTCTCTCTGTGTCTCTCTGTGTCTCTCTCTCTGCCTCTGTCTCTCTGTCTCTGTCTCTCTGTCTCTGTCTCTCT
>NW_027185889.1:10354697-10391834 GCF_028583685.1 Petaurus breviceps papuanus | reverse complement strand
TCTCTCATCTATCTTATCTATCCTCCTAACAGCCCTAAGAATGACAAACTTTTTTTATGTATTACAAATATTAGCTTCCCATGTAGGAATATAAATAGTCTAAACTTATTAAGTCTCTTATGATTGCCTTTTCTTCTTTAACGTTTTGTGCTACTCTTGAGTCTTGTATTTGAAAGTCAAATTGTCTATTCAACTCTGGTTTTTTCATCAAGAATGCTTGAAAGTCCTCAATTTCATGGAATGTCCATTTTCCTCCTGAAGGATTATAATCAGTTTTATTAAGTAGGTGTATGGTTGTAATCCTAACTCCTTGCCCTCTAGAATATCATATTCTAAGCTTTCCAATCCTTTAATGTAGAAGCTGCTAACTCTTATGTTATTCTGACTTTGGCTCCATGATACTTGAATTGTTTATTTCTGACTGCTTGCAATGTCCTCTTCTTAATCTGGTAGCTCTGAAATTTGACTATAATATTCCTGACAGTTTTCATTTTGGGATCCCTTTCAAAAGGTGATTGGTTGGTTCTTTCAATTTCTATCTTATTTTCTGGTTCTAGAAAACCCTGGGTTCAAGTCCCAGTTTGATACATGAATTGTGTTAACCTGAAAAATATCATTAACATCTCACTGTCCCACATAACTCTCTAAGGCTATAAACTGCAGAACAAAATAGTTGTCAATTTGTATCAATGGAAAAAATTCCTTTGAAATAATAGGTCTGCTCCCTTCCTGCACAAACATATGTATATAATAATATATATGTATATGCATATACATTAATATATCATCATGTATATACACATATTATATATATGTGTGTGTGTATATTTAGAGAAATAGAAACAGGTGCAGATAATACTGATAGATAAAAATTAGAGATATGGATAGATTGAGGAATATAGATATAGATGACAGATACACATTGATGAATTTGAATATAGATCTAGATGACAAATGTAGATATAGATAGATGGATGTGAATTTTTATAAATGATAGATTTATGAATACATTATATATATTATAATATAATATATATTATATAATATAATATAGATGTATGTAGCTAAAGGTATAAATGTAGATAGATGGATATGAATATAGATATAGCTTACAGATGTAGATAGATTAATGAATATAGATGTAAATGGATATAGCTATAGATGACTGATTAAGATAGGTGGTTATGAATATATAGATTTTTTATTATATCCAGGATTTAAGATCTTGTTGGTGTGGGAACTCCATCCACCAATGGAAATCTTTGACTACTATCATCTAGATTAAGTGAATTTCTCATGTTAACATAGTGATAGAGATTAAATATCATCTAAGTTCTTCCTGACTCCAGACCCACCATTCTATCCCCTACATTATGTTTGCTCTTCATGAGATGTCAATATTTTGAAAGCAATTAATAGGAATCTGAAAAAAAGGCATTAGCTGGCCCTGGTTCCTACCCTGCTTGTCTTTTCTTGGAATTTAGGCTGTTAGGTAAATGTGAAGGCCATACTGATTTGCCCATCACTATAGATGCAATAGTATTTTTGTTTGCTTGTTTATTGGGCCAGCCCTATGGTTTCTTCAACATCAGGATCTCTGGGCAAAGAAATGTGTTTTTCCAATACAGACATGCAATTGTTCTACCGCTTTTATTTTTAGAGAGTTGCCTGCTTCTCTAGGAGATGAAATGACTGGCCCCAAAGTCACAAAGCCAGGATGTTATAGAAAAATGACTTGAACCCAGAGCCTCTGGACCAGACATGGCTGTCTAGCATGGCACATTGCCTCAGGAGACAGTCCTCTCACCACAGATTGTTCCCAAGAAGATCCCCATCTGTTTTCATTTAAACTAGAGTTATTGCCATCTGGAATCATCTTTTTGTAAACATCCCATCCCAATGATTATTCTATTAAAAAAAGAAAGAAAAGAATATTCATGTGCTCTGCAGAGCTTTTCCTGACTGGAAGGAACTCACGCAGTGGTCCAACAAAGACTGCTGAGGCTGTGAAGCTACTGAGCAGCTCTGGCCAACATACTCCTGTGATCTTTAAGTAAGGACACTGTTTATTACTGGTGTTCTCACTAGGCAGAAAAATCAATGCATTGAACCAAAATAGAATTTCCTGTTCAGTCGCTGTGATAACATGCAGTGGTATTTTCCTTGAGGAAAATGGATTTAATTCTTCTGAAAAACCAAGTCTGAAAGACACTCCCAAGTAGAAATTTAGAGAATTAGATCCAACATAAAATATCTCTCTCTCTCTCTGTCTCTCAGAATGTGTATATGTATTATGTATGTACATACATATAAATATAGAGAGATATAGAAATATATATAAGTATATATTACCTAAATGTGTATGTATGTATATATGTGTATTTATTGTATACGTGTGTGTGCTCTGTGTGTAATATGTGTATGTGTATATGGGTGTATGTGTGTGCATGTATATGTGTATATATGCATATACATAAATATATAAATATACATAAACACAATATATATTCTGCAGATGCCGTTGATAATGATAAAAAGTTTCTGAATATGTGTATAGTGTGTTTGTGTGTGTGAGTGTTTAGAGAAGAAGAGAGACAGAGAGAGGGAGAGAGAAAAGGGAGGGAGGGAGGAAACAGAGCCATGTGACAAGTTGTATAGAACATGTGCCTTGAAATTGTGATATATCTTGAAGATTTAGATCCAAGTCCCGTCTCTGACACATACTCGCCATATACCTTGGGCAAATCATGCTACTTTTCAACGCCCTAGTCAACTCTCTAGACTATAAATTACAGTGTAAGTGATGAGCTGCAACATTATAAGATAAAAGTTCTTAACCTTTTTCACATTATGCACTCTGTTGGCAGTTAGGTAAGGTCTTCTAAGGATGATACTATGAAATTCACAAAATAAAATGCATTGGACTATAAAGGAAATCCATTATTTTAAAATTATACATACACACCTATACATGCATATGTACACATACATGTGTGTGCACATGCATATGTATATCACATGTGTATATATGCATATGTAATCATGAATACATATATAAACAAGCTTGTTTATAAGCATGCTTGCATGCACATGTGTATATATGTGCACATGCACACATATGTGTGTGCATGCTATACATTTACATATATGTGTTTATTGTGTATGTGTGTACATGTATATAATGTGCCTGTATGTATAAAATTTCACAGACCTCAGGTTAAAACCTCGATCTAAAAGAACTGATTACTGACCCATACCAACTTTCTTCTATAGGAGTTGCCCACTTTCACAAAAGTACAAATCTGGACCAAAACAGAAAAAGCCCCTCCCCCCCCAAAATCCTACAATTCTTATAGGATTATAATAATAAAAATAAATTTTATTGAAAACAAATGACCTTTTCTTTCAGATGGAAATAAATCATTTTTATCAGAGCATAGATTTCGGAGGGAGTTCAGAATACATCAAGTCCTACCTTCTCATTTTGCAGATGAGGAAACTGAGGCTTAAGGGACCTTTCCAAGTCTCCTGAGGCAACAAGTGACATCCAAGATCTGATCACAGGTTCTCTGACTTCCAGTTCTTTCCAATGTACCATATTCTGGGTAAGATTGATTTGGAAATAGGAAAGTTTTGTTTTTTTCAGCTGTGAAAACTTCACTTTTATCACACAATGCTAATAATGGGAAAATTATATTTTCCCCATTCTACTAATTTAAATTTCTTTAACAATTTGACCCTACCTCAGATATATTAAAGACCAGATGTATCAAGACAGGAATTTAATTTTCTGTTTGGGAAAAAAAATCCACATACTCTCCAGATGTAAAATCAGATGGAATTGTACTAATAAATTATTCCAAGGTTAGCAAGTGGCTTTTTGCAATGGAAAATGGAATCCAGGAGGAAAAGAAAGAATCCTAAAATATTATCTTCCCTTCCATCCCATTCCACTTACATTCCTCTGACTTTTCAAAATACTTTCCTCCTCCTCCACCTCCTCATCCTCCTCCTTCTCCTCCATTTTCTGCATAAGTATAAAATTGCTAAAGATCCCTGCATTCTGCTTAATTTCTTTTTGTGGGTGGTCCTTACAGGAGCAGTTAAAGTGATGTGCTGACAAGCTTTGCCAAGGAGAAAACAAACTGGAACTAACCCATTTGGAGAAGCTGATGATTTGTTGAACATTCAGTCAGCTGTATCTGCTGTGGACTGTTCTCTGCTTAGAGGGGAGAGGTCCTCCAATGACACCAAGAAACTCTTCCCAGTCATCACTCTAATGATATAAAGAAGGAAAAGTGGAAGGGAATCAGCATTTATTAAGCACCACCTTTGTACCAGGTACTGTGTAAAGTGTTTAATAAATATCTCATTTGAGATAGAAAGAAGAGAGACAAAATAGAAATACTGATGATTTTTGCTAGCCTTGCGATGCTCTCTGTGTGTAGAACTAGAACTGTAAGGGATCTCTGAGGTCATCTAGTCCAGGGTCCACAAAACAAACAAACAAACAAACAAACAAACAAACTTGACATCCCCTGCAAAATCCAATCCCCTCTTTTTACAGTTGAGGCAACTAAGGCCCAGATAGTAAGTGTACACTGGTATATGTGTAGTAAGGAACTATGCCAGAATCCAAATGAAAGTTCTCTGAATTCAAACCCAGGACATTTTCCACTGGTCCAAACTTTCACTTTCCATAATCATCTCTTTCATGAAATTATTTGGCTCAAGGAGCATGCACTTACTGTGGTAGGAATGTCAGCTGTTTGGATCAGCTACATACACTCATGCTCTAACTGTACATCCTCTAAGTTTGCACTGCCCTGCCAAGTATGTACTGAGGTGCCAAACACCCTAGGGACATTGTGGGCAACGATAGAAGTATATCTTTCAAATCAAATATTCTGGGCTACCTTCAGCCATCTACTTATGGAATTAATTTGAAGATAGTTAATAATAGTGACTGTACTATACTTATTCAGTAAATCTATTTGGAACTATATTCAAAAAGTTACTGAACTGTGCATACCCTCTGACTCAGCAGCAATACTACTAGACATATTAACCAAAGGGATCAAAGAAAATGTAAAATACCCTTTATACTCAATCATCTATACTTATAGCAACTCTTTTTGTGATGACAAATAAATACCAGGGGGGTTCCTGTCACTTGGGGAATGGATTAACCAACTGCTATAAAAAATAAATTAATGGTTTCAAAGAAATCTGAGAAGACTTACATGAACAGATGCAGCAGAGTGAAGTGAGCAGAAATAGGGGAATGATTTATAATATAGCAATATCATTGTAAACATGAATAATATTAAAAAACTTAAGAGTTCTTATTGATTCAATGAACAGCCATGATTCTAGAGGACCAGCAAGGAACTCCTGACAGGAAGGTGATGAAAGAGTAATTAATATCACACATACACACGTACACACACATGCACGTATGTATGTGTATATGCATCTATGTGTATGTGCATTATGCATGCATGTAGACGTTACACATATCCAATGTAAAGACTTGTTTTTCTTGATTATGCATATTGATTACAAGTGTTTCCTTTGTCTTTTTCCCTCAGCAGAGAAGGGTAGGAAGGAGAGAAAATAAATGGTTGTTGATTGAAAAAATAAATAAATAAACAGATGCACT
The DNA here is from genome assembly GCF_028583685.1 of Petaurus breviceps papuanus. Taxonomy (NCBI): domain Eukaryota; kingdom Metazoa; phylum Chordata; class Mammalia; order Diprotodontia; family Petauridae; genus Petaurus; species Petaurus breviceps. The sequence continues at coordinate 10,386,172 of NW_027185889.1, read as the reverse complement.
GGAGTGTGTCAGTGATAACATTGAAGCATCTCTCCCCCCTCTGCAGGTAGTTGTTTCTTTTCCCATACAAATATACACATTTATTGATTACCTAGTAGAGGGACCTCAGGGTCCTTACATACCCTTATTTCACAAATAAAGAAACTGAGAGCTGATGTGATTTGTCCAATGTCTATGGGTAGTAAGTAGTACAGACAGAATTATATTCTGCTTTACATTAAGCAACTCATTTCACTGCTCTGCGCCTAACTCCTCATTTTTAAAATGAGAGACCTGAACTTATGTGCTCTCATGTCCTTTACATATATAAATGATCCTACTATGTGCAAAGTATTCTGCTAGGTTCTGTAGAGGATAAAGAAATAAAGACAGACTCATCTGTGCTCTAAGGAGAAACACATCAATTAGAGTTCACAGCCAGGGAAGTAAGAGAGATAAAGGAATTTTCACAGGATACTATCTTCCAGGGTAAGAAGGCTGTAGAAAAACAGTCAAGAAGTGTGAAGAGTCAGGAAAGGACCGGAGTCTCCATTTTGAGGAAGCACCCAGGTCAGTCATACTCACTCCTTCACTCCTCTCTTAGCTCAGCTTCTGATTCTCTAAATACTCCTGTATAAGTAGCATACTCTATCTCTCCATTAGAATGTAAGATCCTTGAGATTAAGGACTGCACTTTTTGAATATAGCTGCATTCCCAGAACTACAGTGTCTGAAACATTGTACTTGCTTAATAAATTCTTGTTGACTTCACTTGACTCTAAAGAGTCTACAATGTAGTAGGAGTGAAAGATGTGTACAAATAGTTACCACAAAGTGAAATATGTGTGTAGAAAAATAGATCTGTATGTGTGTACATACATGTGCACGTATACATGTACATGTATGCGTGCATATATAACAACGATAACGATTGCTACTAATATGACAACTAAGAACATTTGTGATACTATAATAATCATATTATTCTCTTAGGATCATAAAGTAATAAAGTATATGTAAAATGCTTTGCAAGTCCTAAGATGTTATAGACAGGCTAGCTATGTTCATGTAATGTGTGTGTGTGCATGCATGTATGTATATACACACGTAAGCGTGTGTGCATATATGCATGTGTGCACATGTGTGCATATACATGTGTGTTATATGTGTATATATACTAGCCATGTGTATATATGGGTATATGTGTATATGTATATTCCCACCTTAGACTTACTATCTTTATGATCCTGGTCAAATCATTTAACCTGTCTTTCTTAGTTTCCTTATCAGTAAAATGAAGGCATATGACTGGATAGTCCCTAACTTCCTTCCAGCTCCAAATCTATGACTATATAAGGTTAAGTGGCTTCTCTGTGGTCAGATAGGTAATAATTAATAGATTTAGAAAACCAGCCCAAGTCCTTTGATACTAAAACCAGCATTTTCCCCACTTATACTTCAAATTAATGTTACAACAAAGGTAAGCATGTATGCACACACACACGCACATACACACATAGAGTTCATTAACACATCATAAGTAAACCCAACTCAATAGGCAGTGTTCATACTCAGAGATAATACCAAAGTTTCAGATCAAATCAGAATCACCCAATCTCAAAGCTTCAATAATTTCAGATTCCATCTAGTCCATTCTAGGTCTGCATATGTATTCACTTTATAATATATCCAAGTTATTTCCCAAACCTTCTTTTAAGGTCATGAATGAACTTGCTACCTCTCAAAACATACCTCTATTTATTAGAAGTTTGTCCAAGCATCTCACCTAAACATGCCTCTATGTAACTTTCACTCATTGTTTTTTATTGTGTCCTCTAGCAACAAGAAGAGAAAATATTAATTCCTCTTTTACATGAAAGCTCTCCAAACATTTGAAACCAGGTTTCATGTCCCAGACATAAGCCTGCTTAATACTTTCAGTTTCTTCATCTCTTCCTTGCATGGAATGATTTTAAGCCTTTAAACCATCCTGATGGCCTTCTTCTGGATGCTCTCTAGTTTACCAATGTCTTTCCTTAAAATTGGTGTTCAGAACAGGATAAAATACTCCATCTGGGGTCTAATTTGGGAACAATCACCACTCACATCCTGGAAATTAAACCCAGCAATGCATAGGATCATGTTGCCCTTTTATGAATCAAATCACTTGCTGGTTATTTCCCTATTTTCTCAGAATCTCAAACTCAACATGCCTTAAATTTAACTTAGCATGTCTAAAATGCAGTAGATGCTAAGCCTACACAATGTGAAAACATAGTTGAAAACAAAGTACAGTGAGTCATTTTTCCAGCCCAGGGCAATTTAGGAGAAATCCGTGGACACTGAGGCAGGAGTGGTGCAGGAGCACAGGACAGTGGCCACAATCAAAAGCAGCAGCAGCCAAAGAAAGTAAAGGGGCTGAATACAAGTATAACAGTGGGAAGAAATGGGGCAGAAGGAAATCTCACAGGACCCTTAATCCTGTGATGGGAGCAGGAATGTGTGCCAGCTGATAACTTTATCCTCTTTGCTCAGTTCTTGGTGACATTTCCAGGACAGAAGGAGGAATTGGCATGAGCAAGAGAGATTCTATGTACATGTCAAGGAACAAGTTCCAAAACTTTAGTTGTGTGGTTTTGAGCCCTAGAACAGAGGGGACTTCAGTTCTAATTTTTAGCCCTGAACATGTCTATGATGGAATAATCAGGGGTGGAAGCCAAGACCAAGGGAGAATCAAGCAGTTCAGTCACTTTGAACCTATGGAACTTCCCAGCAGGCTAACAGTAGCAATCTACTGAAATTCAATCCTGCACAAATTGATAGATTCAAATATGTGTTAGAAAATTTCAGAATTCACACCAGGACAGGAAATAAATTTCTCCCCAAATCATAACACCTTGGAAGGATAAAAAACTTGCAGTCCCTGAAACTGAGCTGTAAAAACAGTAGAAGGACATAAGAAGATAGAATTTCAGACCAAACATATCCTCTACCCCCCACCCCAGAAGTGAGAAGAGTCCAACATTAAAGAGAGTCAAAGGCAAGAAGTGTCAAAGGGAAGAAGTAGGATAGAAAAACAAGCAAGCAGGCTGAGCAGGTAGTGGCGCACAGAGTAAGCCCAGGAATGCAGCAGCACACAGAGGCAGGCCAGGAAGGCAATGGTGCACAGAGGCAGGCTGGGAAGGCAGCATCCCATAATGCACAGAGGCAGGCCGGGAGGAGGCCTGATCAACTCTAGCAGCAAGTCATCCCACCAACCACAAGGGCTACTACCAGGTCTATCACCAAAGGGCTGGGACTGGAAAGAGCAAGGTAAGAACCAAATGCAGGGCCCCTATCCAGGACAGCAAATGCTCCTGGGACTACCACTCCATAGCCCAGAAATTAAAAAAAAAATCCCCATCAGGATCTCCAAGGACCAGGATGGCAGAGTGAACCCTGGATGGTCCAACCCCCTCCCCCCCACCACCCTGAAAACATAGTAACTCTTGCCCCAGGGCAAAACCCTCAAGAGTAAAGGCTTGGGAAACCTAGAGGAAGGGCATGGCTAGGGCCCTACCTCAAAATGGGTAGAAAGCAGACCACAAACACTCTGAAGTCCTACTATCCTCAGAGGGAGGAACCAAACTCAGAGGGAGACAATGTGGACTCCACACCCACAGCTGAAACATCAACAGGAAATGGGTCCCAAGCACAGAAGGCTCACCTAGATGAGCTCAAAAGGAACTTCAAAAACAAAATGAGAGAGATAGAAGACAAAATGAATAATTCTTTTAAAATCAAAATTGCAGAATTAGAAAAAACATTATAATGAAGAAAATAGCTACTTAAAAAGAAAGGTGTATGATATGGAAAAGGAGCTCCAAAAACTAACCAAGTAAAATGATTTCCTAAAAACTAGAAACAACCAAATTGAAACAAATAACTCTATGAGGAACCAAGAATTAGTCAAACAAAACAACAAGAATGAAAAATTAGGAAAAGAAAAAAATCTCAATGGAAAAATAACTGACCTGGGAAACAGATCCAGGAGAGATGATCTGAGAATCATAGGCCTACCAGAAAATCATGACGAAAAAATTAGCCTGGACAACATTCTCCAAGAGTTCATTAAGTAAAATTTCCTTGAGATACTAGAACCTGAGGGTAAAACAGAAATTGACAGAATCCACCAGACAACTCCTGAAAAAGATCCCAAACTTAAAAGTCCTCAAAATGTTGTGGCCAAACTCAAGAGCTACCAGGTAAAAGAGAAAATACTTCAAATGGCCAGAAAGACACAATTCAAATATCAAGGTACCACAGTGAGTTTTGCACAGGATTTGGCAGCTTCTGCAATAAAAGATTGGAGGCAGTGAAATACAATTTTCTTGAAGGCAAAAGAGCTCAGGTTACAACCAAGGATCACCTACCCAGCGAGACTGAGCAAATTCTTCCAGGAAAAGAGGTGGTCATTCAACGATGTAAAACACTTCCAGACCTTCCCGATGAAAAAGCCAGGGCTCAATGGAAAATTCAACCTCCAATTACAAGATGCAGGAGTGACATAGAAAGGTCAACAAGGAAAACACACACACACACACACACACACACACACACACGCACATACACACACACACACACACACAAACCCTGTTATTTAATAAAAGCAAACTGTTTATAGAGAAGTAAAGGGTATTTTTATACAATACACAAAATGACGATTAAAAGAATCTTTTTAAAGACCACAAAGGTACTGCAATTGAAGAAGAGGAATGAATGAAGTGGAAAAAGGTAAATTATGCCACACAAAGGGCATAAAAACAATATAGCAGAGGAAAAGAAGGGAGGGAGATGAGTATTATGTGTGCTTTTCCTCATTGGTTCAGGTGCAAGGTGGGAATAACAACCAGTTAAGCATAGGATTCTATGGAGAAGAGATGCAAAACGTATCATATTAGAGGGAAAGAGGGGAGGGAGAGGAGCTTCACATGAGATTTATTCCTGTCAATCTTGGTGCGAAGAAGAAATAACATACTTCATTAAGTATAAAAATATCCTACAGGCAGTAGGAAGGGGAAAGGGTTATGAAAGGGGGGAGGGGTTAGCAGAGAGGGAAGAAGTAAGGGGGAAAGGGGAGAAAAAAGGAAGGGGTCTGATAAGGGAATACTGAGGGAGGCAGAGGTCAAAAGGAAAACTATTAAGGAGGGGAAGGGAAAAGGGGAAAAATAAGCATTAACAGCGCAGGGAATAGAATGGAGGGAAAGAAATAGATAATAATCATACCTCTAAATGTGAATAGATTGAACTCTTCCATAAAACAGAGGCAGATAGCAGAAGGGACTAAAAATCATAATCCTAAAATATGCTGTTTACAAGAAACACATCTGAAACAGAGGGATAAACACAGGGTAGGTAAAAGGCTGGAGTAAAATATATCATGCCTCAGCTAAAGTGAAAAAAGCAGGGGTAGCAATCCTTATCTCAGATAAAGCAAAAGCAAAAATTGACCTAATTGAAAGAGATAAAGAAAGAAACTATGTCCTGTTAAAAGGCACCATCAAGAATGAAGCAATATCATTACTTAACATATATGTACCAAGTGGTATAGTATCCAGATTCCTAGAGGAGAAGGTAAAGGAATTAGAGGAAGAAATAGATTTAAAACTATACTAGTTGGGGACCTTAATCTCCCTCTCTCTGAACTTGATAAATCCAACCTCAAAATAAACAAGAAAAAAGTTAAGATGCTGAACTGAATTTTAGAGAGGGTAGGTATGGTAGATCTCTGGAGAAAACTGAATGGGGATAAAAAATAATATACTTTCTTCTCAGTGATTCATGGCACATACTCAAAAATCGACCATATTCTAGGGCATAAAAACCTCACAATTCTGTGCAGTAACACAGAAATATTAAATGTATCCTTCTCAGATCATGATGCCATAAAAATTATATGCAATAAAGGGCCATGTAAAGACAGACTAGAAACTAATTGGAAATTAAACAATTTAATCCTAAAGAATGAGTGGGTCAAACAAAAAATTATAGAAACAATCAGTAATTTCATTCCAGAGAATGATAATAATGAGACAACATACCAACATTTGTGGGATGCATTATAGGCAGTTGTTAGGGGAATATTTCTAACCCTGAGTGCATACATGATTAAATTAGAGAAAAGGGAGTTCAATGAATTGGGCAGGCAATTGAAAAACCTAGAAAAAGGACAAATTCAAAATCCCCAATTAAATAGTAAATTAGAAATATTGAAAACCAAAGGAGAGATTAAAAAATTGAAATTAAGAAAACTATTGAATTAATTAAAAAAAAAAACTAAGAGCTGGCTTTATGAAAAAAAGAACAATAAAATTGGTAGACCCTTAGTCAACATGATAAAAAAAAAGAAAGAAAAAAAAATTATGAGAATAAAAAATGAAAAGGGTGAATCTACCTCCAATGAAGAGCAAATCAAAACAATAATTAGGAATTATTTTTCCCAATTGTTTTTTTTCCCAACTGCACAATTTTTCCCAATTGCACATAAATTTGACAGTCTTTTTTTTTTTAAAGCAATTGGGGTTAAGTAACTTGCTCAAGGTTACATGGCCAGCTGTTTCTGGGTGGGTGCTAACTGTCTAAGCCTGGATTCGATCCCCAGGTTATCCCGACACTGTTGCCGGTGCTCTTACTCGCTGTGCTACCTGGCCGCCCTGAAATTTGACAATCTTATGGAAATGGATGAATATTTACAAAAATACAAGTTGCCCAGTTTAACTGAAGAGGAAGTAAATTACTTAAATAACCCAATATCAGAAAAAGAAATTGAAGAAGCCATCAGTCAGCTCCCTAGGAAAAAATCTCCAGGGCCAGATGGATTTACTAGTGAATTCTACCAAACATTTAAACAACAATTAATTCCAATACTCTACATACTATTTGGGAAAATTAGTGAAGAAGGAGTCCTACCAAATTCTTTTTATGACACAAATATGGTACTGATACTTAAATAAGGAAGAGATAAAACAGAGAAAGAAAATTATACACCAATCTCCCTCATGAATATAGATGCAAAATTTTTAAATAAAATATTAGCAAAAAGACGACAGCAACTTATCTCAAGAATAATACACTTTGGTCAGGTAGGATTTATTCCAGGAATACAAGGGTAGTTTAATATTAGGAAAAACATCAGTATAATTGATCATATCAACAATAAAACTAGCAGAAACAACATGATTATCTCAATAGATGCAGAAAAGGCTTTTGACAAAATACAACATCTATTCCTATTAAAAACATTAGAAATTATAGGAATAAATGGAGCCTTATTTAAAATAATAGGTAGCATCTATTTAAAAGCATCAGCAAATGTTATATGTAATGGGGATAAGCTAGAAGCATTTCCAATAAGATCAGGGGCGAAATAAGAGTGTCCATTATCACCCCTCTTATCCAATCTGTTTCTAGAAATATTAGCAGCAGCAATTAGAGAAGAAATATAAATCAAAGGAATTAAATTAGGCAAAGAAGAGACCAAGCAATCACTCTTTGCAGATGTTATGATGATATACTTAGAGAATCAAGTAAAAAACTTCTTGAGACAAATATATTTGGCAAAGTTGCAGGATATAAAAAAAACCCCACATAAATCCTCAGAATTCCTATACATTTCCAATGAAATTCAACAGCAAGGCATAGAAAGAGAAATCCCATTTAAAGCTACTTTAGACATTATCAAATATTTAGGAATCTTCCTGCCAAAAGAAACCCAGGACCTAAATGATCACAACTACAAAACACTTATCACACAAATAAAGTCAGATCTAACTAATTGGAAAAATACCAATTGCTCATGGCTGGGTTGAGTTAATATAATAAAAAATGAAAATTTTACCTAAATTAAATTATGTATTTAATGCCATGCCAATCAAATTACCAAAAAACTACTTTATGGAGCTAGAAAAAATAGTGACAAAATTCATTTGGAAGAATAAAAAGTGCAGAATATCAGGGGAATTAATGAAAAGAAATGCTAGGGAAGGTAACTAGCTATACCAGATTTCAATCTGTATTATAAAGCAGCAGTCATCAAAACTACTTGGTACTGGCTGAGGAATAGAGTAGTGAATCAATTGAATACATTAGTCGCATGAGATTCAGTAGTCAATTCATATTGTAATGTATTGTTGGCTAAACCCAAAGACCCCAGTTTGGGTCACAAGAACTCACCATTTGACAAAAAATTAGTGGTAAAACTGGAATATATTATGGTAGAAACTGGGCATGGACCATTATCTAACACCATATACCAAAATCAAGTCTAAATGGGTGCATGATCTAGGTATAAAGGTTCATACTGTAAGCAGTCTCAGAAAAAAAGGAATACTTTACCTGTCAGATGTGTGGAGAGGGAAAGACTTTATGACTAAACAAGAATTAGAGAGCATTATAAAATGCAAAATGGATCATTTTGATTACATTAGATTGAAAAGCTTCTGTACAAACAAAGCCAACATAACCAAAATTAAGAGGGAGGTGGGAAATTGGGAAAGAATTTTAACAACCTATGTTTCTGATAAAGGACTCATTTCTAAAATATACAGATAATTGAGTCAAATCTATAAGAATTAAAGTCATTTCCCAATTGATAAATGGTCAAAGATATGAATAGGCAGTTTTCAGAGAAAGAAATTAAAGATATTTATAAGCACATGAAGAAATCTTCTAAATCACTATTGGAGATATGCAAATCAAAATAATTCTGAGGTACCACATCTCACCAGTCAGATTGGCTAAGATGACAAAACAGGAAAATGACAAATGCTGGAGAGGATGCTGGCAAACTGGAATACTAATGCATTGCTGGTGGAGTTGTGAACTGATCTAAACTTTCTGGAGAGCAATCTGGAATTATGCTCAAAGGGCTATAAATAATTTCATATCCTTTGACCCAGCAGTACAACTCCTAGGGTTATATCCCAAAGAGATCATATAAGTGGGAGGAAGACCCATATGTACAAAAATATTTATAGCAGCTCTTTTTGTGGTAGCAAAGAATTGGAAATTAAGGGTGTGCCCATCAATTGGGGAATGGCTGAACAAGTTGTGGTATATGCATGTTATGGAATACTATTGTGCTGTGAGAAACGAGGAGCAGATGGACTTCATATTTACCTGGAGAGGCTTATATGAACTGATGCTGAGTGAGAAGAGTAGAACCAGGAGAAATTTGTACACAATTACAGACACAACGCATGTGTGATGACTAGCTTTGATAGACTGGACTCTTCTCAGCAATGCAGTGATATAAATCAATCTCAAAAGACTCATGGTGGAGAGAAATGTTCGCATCCAGAGAAAGAACTAGAAAGAACTGAGTTTGTATCCAGATTGAAGCAATCTGCCTGATCTTTTTCCTTTGTGTGTTTGGTTTTATTTCCGCTTTACTACTTTTTTTTCATTCCATCTGATACAATTCATCTTTATAACCTGACTAATGTCTAATGGGAAAGTATTTACAGATCCTATACTTGATTCTATGCCGCCATGGTGGGGAGGGAAAGGAGTGGGACAGAATGTGTAACTCAAGGAATTGTGGAATTGAATTTTGTAAGCTAAAAGTAAGCAAACAAATTAATAAAAAAATATGAAAAGTTAAAAAAAACAAAAACAAAAAACAGGCAACAAAAAAAATAAATGAAAAATGAGCAACCAATAAAGAACCTGACCATAAAAAGCTATTACATTAAGAGGAAAGATCAAGACACAAAATCAGAAGAAAATATCTTGAAAATATTTACAAGCAAAGCCTCAAAAGAAAAAGATACAAGCTCATCGATAATTCTTAGAAGAGTTAAGGAAAGATAATAATTCTTAAAAGAGTTAATGAAAGAGATTTTAAAAAATCTGCATTTTAAGTATCAAATAAGAGTGGTAAAGGAAAAAAATGGGAAAAGAGAGCCAAGTAGAAAATTGTAAAAGGGAATTAACAGCTATGGAAGAGAAAATAATTCCTTAAAAGATAGAATTGGCTAAATGACAGGTAATAATTATATGAGACATTAAGGAATCTAAGATTCAAAGACTGAAAACATAAAAGGTGAAACATATCCTAGAAGAAAACAACTGACCTGGAAAATAAATCAAGAAGAGATTATTTAAGAATAGCTTTACTAACTCAAAGCCATGAACAGCAGCAACAATAAAAGGCTCAGAAACCATATTCCAAGAAATTATAAAGCAAAACTGTCTTCAAAACTTCGATGTAGAGCACAAAGTGGGAAAAAAAGAATCCATCCATCAGTTTCTGAAAGAAACTCTAAAATGAAAATTCACTGGAATATAATAGATAAAATCCAGTACTTCCAGGGCAAGGAGAAAATATTCCAACCAGAAAGAAAGAAATCATTGGAATACTGTGGAGCCATAGTCAAGATTACACAAGATTTAGCAGTTACCACAATAAAGGAACAGAGTTCTTAAAATAATGATATTTCTAGAAGACAAAAGGATCTAGGATTATAGCCAAGAATAATCTTTCCAGGAATACTGCATACAATCCTACAAGTGGGAGATGGGCATTAATGAAATGAAGGGCTTCCAGAAGAACCTCCCGGTGAAAAGACCAGTGTTCAATTAAAAAAAAAAAAATGACATTAAAAAAAAACTCAAGAGAAGCATAGGAAATTAAGTATGAGCAAGAAATCATAAGGAACTTAACAAGGTTAAACTGTTTACATTTACATGTGAGAAGAAGGCATATGCAACCCATAAGAATTTTGTCATTATTAGAGTAGTTAGAAGGAGTATAATTACACAGAGATCATGGATGTGAGTTCATTTTGTAAGTATGATCACAAAAGAAGAATGGAAGGTTGGGGAAGGGGAAAAGAGAGAATAATGGAGAAAATTATCACATATAAATGGAATTTAAAAGGAATAGTTTATGCAATAAGGTGGTCAGTCAGGGGAACTGGGAGGTGCTTGAACTTCACTCGCATCTAAACTGATTCAAGGAGGGAAGAATAATCATACATACACAGTTGGGTATAGAAATTCATTTTATCAATAAAGGGAAGTGGAAGGGAAAGGAGTTAAGAGGCTGGAGATGAGAGATAATGGATTAAGGGAGTTAGTGGTTAGGGTAAAAGAGAGAATATATATATATATATATATGTATGTATGTATGTATAATAGAATGGAGGCAAATACACAGCTAGCAATCATATCTGTGAATATGAAGGAGATGAACTCACTCATAAAATGGAAAAGAATAGCAGAATGGATCAGCAACCAGAATTCAACAATATGTTGTTTACAACAAATATATTTGGAAGAGAAAGAAAAAATTTGGAAAGAAAAAGAAGAGCCAAAATTAGTGACTAGAAAACAATCTATTATGTTTCAGTTTAATAAATGAATAAACATTTTAAATATACAATTTTTCAAAGTATAAAATATGGAACCTACATATCCAAATCTTAAAAAAACATATTTGAGCAAACCCATGTGAATGTCAAATGAAAAATAATCTTTTTCCAGGTAAATTTGAAATAGAATTCTACCAAAATTTTAAAGAAAACAACAACAATATCAATGCTATATAAACTTCTTGCAAAAAATGATGGAAGTCCTTTGTAAAATATGATTTGTGGGATAAATATGTCAAGACCAAGAGAGGAAATAAAAGAATAAATATCTAGAGATTAATTACACTAGTGACTATTGATGCAAAAATAATGGTAAAATGTTATTGATAAAACTATGGGAATGTTAAAATATTCATCATAATAACATAAAGCATACTGTGAATTCAATAGTGGTGAAAGATTTAGGGAAATAAATATGTAATTGATCACATTAAGAAGAAAATAATTTAAAATTATATGGCTTGATCAAAAGACTCAGAAAAATCTGAAACGTAGCATTCATTTTAAACAAAAAAAAAATCATCATCAAAAGTATGTAGTGAATATCAAAGACTAGCAGTATTTTTACAGAAAAAAAACACTGGGCACATTTCCAGCATGATCAGGAGCAAAGTAAAGATGCCCTCCATCTTTATCATTCAAAAGTGGCAAAAATTATGGGGACAGATGCAACAGAAGGAAAAGCAATAAAGAAATAATCATGGCCAAAGGAAAGGGAAATTTATCTCTCCATATAACTTTAGAGAATCCACATAAAAATAATCAAAGCAATTAACATCTTCAGTAAAGTAATAAAATATAGCTACTTCTTAATTATCATGAATAATGAATATCCTGAAATGCTCACATGTATTTGAATTTGAAATTATAATTATGCAAAATAAGGTCATTGGTTCTAGTCTAATGGAAATAATGATGTGTAAATTTGAATAATGGGACTAATTCAAGGTAATTCTTTATTTGGACTAATCAGGACTTGATTAAAATAGGTAAAAAATATAAATATTTTATATATAAAATATATTTTTTAAAAATCAGCTTTTCTGTATATTATTTGAAGGCAATGATAACTTAAGACAAAATGAATAAAAAATCTGAAACTTAAGGGGTGGCTAGGTGGCATAGTGAATAGAGCACTGGCCCTAGAGTCAGGAGGACCTGAGATCAAATCCAGCTTCAGGCACTTAATACTTATAGCCATGAGACCTTGTCCAAGTCACATAAACCCAATTGCCCTGCCTTCGCCCCTCCAAAAAACAAAAGAAAAAAAATCTGAAACTTGACCTAGTAAAATATGTGAAAGACATATATAAATACTACTTTAAGAATTTTTACACAATAAAAGAAGACCCAAAATGGAGAATAATTAAATGTTCATGACTGAGCTACATTGATCTAGTATAAATGACTATATTACCAAAATTAATCTATGTATTTAGTATGTGATAATAAAATTGACAAAGGGTAACTTTACAGTATCAGACAAAATAATAATAAAATGAATTTGGTGGAATAAAAGGTCATGAACATTAAGACTTTTTTTTAGTGATATAGAAGGTGATTTGGTAATATTAGCTCTTAAATTACACTAACAAAAATCTGTTATAACTATTTCATGTGGTAAAATAAAATAGATCAGTGAGATAAACTTAAATAAGCAAGAACTGGAAACAAATGTATACATAATTTTAGTATTTGATACACTCAAAAATATTAACTACTTTGAAAAGTAATTGGGAGGGAGGGCAGCATAAAGGTATTATTTTTTTAATTTCATGCAATCACAACAATTTCTTTTATTTTCTGTAATATCCTCTTTCTCTTGTTTGATAATAAACACTTCCCTTCCTGATAAATCTGACAGGTTTATTTTTCCATGCTCCCCTAATTTATTTATGATATCACCCTTTATGCCTAAAATATTTATCAATATTGATCTTATCTTGGTATATGATGTGAGATGTTTTACTCTGCCTAATTTCTGTCAAACTACTTGCCAGTTTTCATAGCAATTTTGTCAAATTTTGAGTTTTTATCCCAAAATCTTTGAGTTTTTTCCTTAAACACAATATTATTATGGTAATTTACAATAGGATATTGTATACCTAATCATATTCCACTGATGAATCACTCTAATTTTTTTGCCAGTACCAGATTGTTTTGATGATTACCATTTTTGAATATATTTTGAAAACTTGAATTGCTACACCACCTTCCTTAACATTGTTTTTCAATAGATCTCCTTGATATTGTCTATCTTTTGTTCTTCCAGATTAATTTGTTTACTATGTTTTGTCTCTATAAAATAATTCTTTGGTAGTTTGATTGGTATGGCACTGAAAAAGTAAATAAAATTTGGTAGAATTATCATTTTGTTTTATTGCCTTGACATACCCATGAGTAACTAATATTTCCCCAATTATTTAGGTCCGTTTTTATTTGTGTGACATATTCTATAATTGTGATCATATGATCCCTGGTTTTGTCTTGACAGATAGTCTCCCATGTATTTTATATTGTCTACAGTTATTTTAAATGGAATTTCTCCTATCTTTTCCTGCTAATGATTTCTGAGGTTTTTTTTTGCATCCTGCAACTTTGGTGAAGTTGTTAATTATTTCAACTGCATTTTAGTTGATTCTCTACTGTTCTCTAGATATACCATCATATCATCTGTTAAAAGTGATGGTTTTGTTTCCTCATTCTAATTCCTTCCATTTTTCTTCTTCTCTTTTTGCTATAGTTAGCATTGATAGTACCATACTGAATAATAGTGATGATAATGGAAATCGTTGCTTCACTCCAGAGCTTATTGGGAAGGCTTCAAATTTATCTCTGTTATACATAATTATTACTCTTGGTTTTAGGTAGATACTACTTATCACTGTAAGAAAGTCTACCTTCAAATTTTCCTTAAAATGATGAGTAACAACTACCTAAACCCATCAGCAAGCATCATATGCAATGGGGATAAACTAGAAGTATTCCCAGTAATATTAGTGGTGAAAGAAGATGTCCATTATCATTGCTTTATTGAATATTGCATTAGAAATGTTAGCTTTGAACTTATCAAACTTGAACTATTAACATTCCTACATGGAAAAATGATAATTGTAAATGATGAGAGTTTTCTCAGTATGAAAATAGTTGAAGAGAATATAAATATAAATATATATATATATGTATGTATGTATGTAAGTCTATACCAGAGGGTATACGGGCATATGAACACATATGGGAATATGTGTATATATGTATGCAGGTATACAAAGATAGAGGGCACAGGACCAAGTTAATAGGAAGGTATGATACTTAAAAGGTAAAATAAAGAGGTGAGAGAGGAATATAATGAGAGGAGATGGGGAGAGACAGGATGGGGTAAACTATCTCATATAGAAGAGGCAAGGGAAATGGTTACAATGGAGGGGAAGAATAGGAAGGCAAAAGTGAATGGGTCAACCTTATTCCCACTGAATTTGGATTGAGGAGGGAATGAAACACACATTAAATAGGGTATCTCACCCTACAGGAGAGTAGGGGGTAAGGGGATGAGAGGGGGGATGATGGAAGGGAGGGCAGGTTGGGGGGGAGGGAAGTTGGAAGCACCCACTTTTGAAAAGGGACGGATCAAAGTAGGAAATAGAACAAGTGGGAGGTGGGATAGGAGGGAGGGAAATATAGTCAGTCTTTTACAATATATCTACTATTGTAATGTTTTGCATTAGCTACACATGTACAATCTATACTGAACTGCTTGTCTCCCCATTAAGGGTGGGTGGGTGACAAGGGAGGAAGGGAATGAATCTGGAATTCAAAGTTTTAAAATCAGATGTTATATATATATATATATACATATATGTATATATATATATATATATATATACTATTATTAATACTATTTTACATGAAATTGGGAAATAAGATATACAGACACTGGGGCATAGATATCCACCATGTCCTATTGGAAAAGTCGAAGGGGGTATGGGAGAAGATATGGGAGAGAGCAGATTGGAGGAGGGTATATCCTGTGGGACTGCTATTTTGGGGTGGTGGGTAGGGGAAAAAAGGGAGAAAATGTTTAACTCAAAATCTGGCAGAAATGAATGATGTAAATCAGAAGTTAATAAAGCATTTGAAAAATGAAAAAAAAGAGTTAACTTTAGAAATAAGGGAAGAAAAAGAAAGTGAAGGCATTAGAATGGACAATAAAGAAGGAAAGCTTTGACTCTTTGCAAATGACAAGATGGTATACTAGAGAATTCTACAAAATCAACTAAAAAATACTTTAGCAAAGTTGAAGGATATAAAATAAACCCACATAAATCATCAGCATTTCCACAAATTGCTAACAAAGCCCATAAAGAGATAGAGAAATTTCATTTAAAATAACTGTAGGCAATATAAAATATTTGGGAGTTTACATGCCAAGAAAACTCAGGAACTATATGAACAGAATTGAACTATATGAACAAATAAAACATCAACCATCAAAACTGTTTGGTACTGTCTAAGATATAGCATGGAAGATCAGTGGAATAGGTTAGGTACACAAGACACAGTAGTTCATGAATATAGACATCTATTGCTTGATAAACCCAAAGATTCTAGCTTCTGGGATATGAATCCACTATTGGACAAAAACTACTTGGAAAAGTGGAAAATAGTAGAGCAAAAACTAGTCATATTCAAACATCTTACACAATATACCAAGATAAGATTAAAATAGGTACATGATTTAGACATAAAGGGTGATACCATAAGCAAATGAGGAGAATGATAGTTTGTCAGATCTATGGAGAAGGGAAGAATTTATGACTAAACGAGAGATAGAGAACGTTATGAAATGGAAAATGGATAATTTTGATTACATTAAATTAAAAAGATTTTGCACAAATAAAGCCAATACAACCAAGATTAGAAGGGAAGCAGAAATCTGGGAAACAATTCTTACAGCCAGTGTCTTTGATAAAGGCCTCATTTCTAAAATATATAGAGAACTGAGTCAAATTTATAAGAATATAAGTCATTCCCCAATTGACAAATGGTCAAAGAATATGAACAGGCAGTTTTCAGAGGAATAAATTAAAGCAACTATAGTCATATTTTTTTTTAAATTATGCTCTAAATCACTACTGATTAGAGAAATGCAAATTAAAGCAACACCTATCAGATTGGTTAATATGACAAAACAGGAAAATGATAAGTGTTGGAGATGTGGAAAAATTGGAACACTAATGCATTTTTAGTAGAGCTGTGAACTGGTTCAACCATTCTGGAAAGCAATTTGGAACTATGTCCAAAGGGCTATAGAACTCTGCATACCTTTTGATCTGACAATACCACTACTAGGTCTGTGTCCCAAAGAGATCATAAAAAAGGGAAAATAACCAACATGCACAAAAATATTTATAGCAGCCCTTTTCGTGGTTGTAAAGAGTCAGAAATTGAGGGAATGTCCACAAATGAGGGAATGGCTGAAGAAGTTGTGGTATATGGATGCAATGGAATACTATTGTTCCTTAAGAAATGATGAACAGACAGATTTTAGAAAAACCTGGAAAGATTTACATGAATTAAAGCCAAGTGAAATGAGCAGAACCAGGAAAACATTGCACACAGTAAAACAACATTGTGCAATGACCAATTTTGATAGACTTAGCTCTTCTTAGCAATGCAATAATCTAAGATGATTCCAAAAGATTCACGATGGAATATACTATCCACATCCAAAGAAAGAAGTATGGAGTCTGAATGCAGATCAAAGCATACTATTTTCTCTTTTTTGGTTTGTTTGTTTGTTTGCTTGCTTGCTTTTCTTTCTTTCTCAGGGCTTATTTTCCCTCTTTTGTTCTGATTCTTCTTTCACCAAATGACTACTGTGGAAATATGTTAAATATGATTGTACACATACAGCTTATATCAGAATGTATGCTGTCTTGGGGAGATGATAGGGAAGGGAAGGGGGAAATTTAGAACTAAAAATCTTACAAAAGTGAACTTTGAAAACTAAAAATAAATAAGTTTCAAATAAAAAAATTAAAAATGAAGTTGTCAGCGATCATTTAATTGTCAAAAATAAAAAAGAAAGGCTCCATTCATTCCTATCCTTTCTAGTGTTTTTTTTTTTCTAAAATAGGAATTGGTGTTGTATTTTGTAAAAGGGTTCTTAGGTCTCTGTTGATACAGTTACATGATTTTTGTTGTCAGTGTTATTGATATAGTCAATTATGTTGAGAGTTTTCTTAACATTGAACAAGCCATGCCTTCCTGGTTTAAATCCCACTTGATCAGAGTCTTTGATTTGAATGATTTCTTTTTTGCTGCTTGAATGATTTCTTTCTTGTTGCTTTACGAGTTTTCTTTTTTTTTCCTGAGGAGCTCTAGAATTTGGCTATAACATTCCTGGGAGTTTTCATTTTAGGATCTCTTTCAGGAGGGAATTGGTAGATTCTTTCATTTTCTATTTTACCCTCTGGTTCTAGGATATTTGGACTGTTTTTCTTAATAATTTCTTGAAATATGATATTTATCTTCTTTCTTTGACCATGGCTTTCAGGTAATCCCATAATTCTTAAATTATCTCTCCTTAATCTATTTTTAAGGTCAGTCATTTTTCTAATGATATATTTCACATTTTCTTCTATTTTTTAGTCTTTTTACTTTTAAAATTGTTCCTTGTTATCTCATAAAGTCATTAAGCTTCCATATGTCCTATTGTAATTTTTAAGGAATTATATTTGTCAGTGAATTTCTGTAACTTTTTTTCCTTTTGACTAATTCTGTTTTTAAGATTTTTTTCAGTATTTTGTGCTTTTTTCCCCCTTTTTAACCATGCTGTTATCTTTCCATAATTTACTTGTTTTGCTTTCTTCACCTAATTTTTTTCTCTACCACTCATTTTATTTTTTAAATCATTTTTAGTTGTTCTAGGAATACTTGTTGGGCATGTTTCCAGTAGTTTTTCTCTTCCTTGCCATCATAGTAGCTTTTTATGGTCAGGTTCTTTTGTTGCTATTATTTTCTCATCTTTCAATTTTATTTATTGATTTGGATTTTGTTATCCCTTTTTGGGGGCGGAGGAGTATATGTCATGTTTAGGCTTTATTTTTTGCACTACTGTTTTCAGAACTAGTTCTGGGGGTTAGGAAGTTTTCAGTGCTTCCAAGGTGGACTGATCTGGAGAAAGGTTTGTTCACTGATGTCTCTGTTTGAATTCTTCTCTTTCTCAGAAAGGGCCCCAGATCCCTTGGGATTACAATGAATACTCCTCCTCAGGGCTTTGACTTCCTTGGAATTGGAAACATACTGATCCTTGGGGTTGTTTCAGCAGTAAGTGATACTATCCTTCAGGGCTTCTTCTCCCTCTTGCTGAAAAATATTCCTTTCCGCCCATACTGTATGTCACATAAGAGGGTATAGTTATCAAACAGCATGTGGTTGTGCATCCAGTGCTAGCACAATGGTCCCTGTAATCTCTTTATGAACAGTTAGGTTATTATACCACCTCTGCCTTGGGAGTTCCTAAAGCTATGACTGTTTCTGTTTCTACAATTTAGTCACACCATTGGTGGGCTATGGGCTAGCTTCCAACCCTGTGCCATAGATCTCACTTTCCATTATCCTAAGTTGTCTTGGGCTGGAGAAATGTCTCACTCTCATCTTTAGTTAGGTGCCACTCTATAATTTGATATAAAGAATTTGGATGGCAATGCTGGGAGAGTTCAGCTGACTGTTACTTTATTCTGCCATATTTGCTGCTGTTTTTACTTTTTTAATCTAAGCTACTAAGGAAGCTGAAAAATGGTCAGATGGAAAATAGGTTTAGATCTGCATCTCGTTGCTTACATCTAAACAATTATAAATAAATAAATCATCGAAATTATAAAAATATCTCTCCTTAAAATATTTTCAAAGAAGGAAGTTTATAACTTTCACAATTATGAATAATAGAAAATTTTACCATCAGGTACAGTGTACAAATGATAATATAAGATAAAATAAACAATCTCAAGTGTATAACCTTTAAAATTTCATAAGTAAAACCAATATTGCTAAAATGAAAAGACTGAGATTGGGAAAAAATGTATATATTACATATGATTGATAATACTGTGACATCTAAAATTTGCAGAGAAATTTCTGAAATCCACATGATTCAGTAATTCCCCAATGGAAGAGAAGGAAAAGGATATGAACAAAGTTTTCAAAATAAGCTATTATTTAAAAATAAAAATTACTAGTTACCAAAAGAACTGAAAATTAAAGTAACCCTGAAGTATTGCTTTACATGCTTCAATACAAGAAAAATGTTAAAAGATGAAAAATACTTCAGGAAGATAGATTGCTAATTCAATTTTGCTAGAGTTCTAAATAATCCAATCAGTCTGACAAAAAAAAATGACACTAAGTAAGAAAAATTACTAAATTGCTCATACTTTTTAACTCAGAAATTTTATCATGGAAGCTATAGTTAAATGTGTTTGTTGATGCCAGGGAAAGACCTATATGTAAAATATATTCTTAGGAGAATTATGTTTGATAAAGAAACACTGGAATAAAATAACCATCTAATGATTAGAGAATGAATGAATAAATTATGTTATATGAATATGGTGGTATTAGTATTATTAGTATAGTATTATACACTAGTATTAGTATAGTATTATACACTAGGGAATGAAGAATTTAAAGAATTAAGAGAAACATAGAAAAACTTGAATGGAGTGAAGCATATTGAAGGAAACAGAATGCAAAAAAACTATAAACAATGACTGCAACAATGTAAAAAAAGTTAATATTGAAAAGCAACAAAACTTTCCTCTTTCCCTTTCATTCCATTTGCTAAAATCCTTCTTTATGACATGACTAATGTCTAATGTGAAAGTATTTGCAGATCCTATACTTGATTGTATGCCAGCATGGGGGGGGGGGAAGGGGAGAGAGGGAGAGAAAATTTGAAACTCAAGGAATTGTGGAACTGAATCTTGTAAACTAAAAGTAAACAAATAAATTAATAAAGACCAAAAAAATAAAAAAAAAGAAAAGCAACAAAACTCTAATAAATATGTAGTCAATATTAGCACCATACAGGCAAATTAAAGGACAGTCTTCCTTTCTATTATTAATCAATGAAATTTTGAGATAATTTTCTTTGTAGTAGAATATATGTTTAGGAGCTTGAGGTGGTATTTTTTATTGCTGCCATTGTTGTGTTATTTTCAGTGTTGGTATTGGCCTTGGTTGCTAGTGTTTGTAAGCCAGTCTCTATCTCAAACAGGCTGGATGTCTGAAAGGAAAACTGCCTCTCAACCCCTGTCCCAATGCTGATTGACAGGAAAGATTTGATTTGCTCTATATCCAATCTAGCCCATGTTATCCTTTCCTTAATCATTCTAGATCAACACTACCACACCCAGGACCTGGGAACTCACCATATTTGCACCATGGTTTACTCCCAATTAGCATAGCGCATTGTAGCTCAGAACTTCTGCATTCCAGAGATCCTTCAACCTTACACTTAGAACTGGGATAATAGGCAAGTGCTACTACAAACAGTCTTAAGAGGAATTATGCCAAAACAAGGTCTATAACTTTTTTTTTTAAGCAATAGGGGTTAAGTAACTTGCTCAAGGTTACATGGCCAGGTGTTTCTGGGTGGGTGCTAAGTGTCTGAGCCCGGGATTCGATCTCCAGGTCATCCCGACACTGGAGCCTGTACTTTTACTCACTGTACTACTTGGCCGCCCCAGTCTATAACTTTTAAAAGAAAATATTTTAAAATGTGGTAATCATAAAATGTATTTTCATATATCCTAGGATATGAAAAGAAAAAAAATATTTTTGCCCCCAAAACCATTGATTTTTTAAAATTCTCATCTATCCATTAATTCATTCAACCAATGTTTATTGTACAGGATGTTTAACATGTGTGAATGCATGAATGTATGTATGTACGTATGTCCTATGTACATATACACATATTTATCTGGAGGATGCAATCTGACCACAAAGTCTAACTGCTTCCTAGTTGGAAGTGAGAGTTTTGTTCATTGGTCCTTTCAAATCATTTTTTCACACTTTTATTATGTGTTTACCATATTCTCTTGTATTTTATACTTCTTTGTATCTATTATTTACTCAACTGCAAGCTCCATGAGGGCAAGATATGTACCATTTATTTTTCTTGTTGGTGTGTATCCCCAGAGTATAGCAAAGTACTCAGCATAGAGGATAGATTTCGAATTTTTTATCTTTTTCTTCAAGGTTCTTGCAATTCAGTAAGAGAAAGAAGCCACACACACGAAGTCAATAAGGTAAGTGATTATACAATTACTATTTTCGGTAAGTAACAATTTAACATTTGAATGACAATCTAAAGCAGTATTACAAGAAATGCCACAAAGTAGTGTGGCGTAATTGCTTAATAATGGCACAGACAACAAGATTTACAAGAATTAAGAGAAAAGAAAGATTACCCTGGGCTAGAGTCATCATGCAAGATTTCTTGGAAGAGAGGAGAACAGAATCTTATAATGTGGTTAATAATTGGAGAAGGATAGATGAGGGAGAAAATTTTTTTAATGCTAAATTATTGCTTTTTACTTTCACAAACTCCATGATGCTTTTTTAAAATGAAATCATGCTATTTTTAAATGGCATTACCCAATCTGATATACCTGGATGCTTCCAAAATATGGAGTTATAACAAATCTATACAGAATTAAGAGCATCTTAAAATGTATTTGACTAATTCTCCAATTTAAAAAGTCAATATTTCATATCATTGGTTTAATTTATTAAAGAGTATGGAAAGATAATTGCTTTGCTTAATCCTTGAAGACTTTCAGGATTTCAATTATGAGTTCAACCAAAGCAAGGTAATCTTGTGTTTGTTACATGTTTTGTTTCAACCTGAATTGACTGCCAACAATCAGTTAAATGCTTCAATAGGCAGTAACAGCTAATAAAAGAGATAGACTAATGTCAATCATGGTGATTCTAGTGCTTAATTATGAAGCAGTTCTATTGTTATAGCTCAAGAAGTATAGATGATTTGTGCCAAATAAGAACCTATGTTCCTCTTTCACTGGAGACCTATCCACATTTACTAGGGTAGAGAGTATTGATTTGCAGCCATTTTCCTTTTCAGATACAAGTCTTCATCAGGTGAATGGTGAAAGGACTGAGAATAGGACTTTTAATTGGTATGGGGAAAGGAATCCAGCAGCTCTCTGATTGTCTTACTTAACCTTGCAGCTTTGGGTAGCATTTCAGGATATTCTCCAGAGTGCCATTGATTCATTCATTCAGAAACTTTCAGTTCAATTCACCAAACATCTATGAAATTACTATGTATCAGGAACTATGTTATGTGATGATTATACAAAGACAAAAATAAAATGGGAAATGTTTACATAACAAACCTTAATCATGGCATTTTAAAATTCTTCATGCCCAATAATCCTAGTTTTGGAATATTTTTTTTTTCATTTCTCTCCACATTTTTACCCTTTAAATAAAAAAGCAATGAGTAAGGAGTTTTAAAAGACTTGAAGAAATTATCTAGATTTCTTATTCCCCTTCCCCACAACAATCTCCTAATCTGAATGCAGGTGAATAGATAACAATTGAAGGGAAGGATTTCTAGTGAAATGCAGAAGCACTCTTTTTTTTTTTCTTTTGGTCTTTATTAATTTGTTTGTTTACTTTTAGTTTACAAGACTCAATTCCACAATTCCTCAAGTTTCAAATTTTCTCCCCCTTTCTCCCTCCCCCATGACAGCATACAATCAAGTACAGGATCTGTAAATATTTTCACATTAGACATTATTCAGGGTATAAAGACAAATTGTCTCAGATGGAATGAAAAAGGGGAAAGAAGAAAAAAAACAAGAAAAAGAAAAGAATCCGGGAGTTTGCTTGAATCTGGATTCAAATTCAGTTCTTTCTAGTTCTTTCTCTTGATGTAGACATCACTCTCCCTTATGAGACTTTTGGGATTGACTTATATCACTGCATTGCTGAGAAGAGTGTTTTCTATCAAAATTGCTCATCACACATATGTTGTGTCTCTAATTGTGTACACATTTCTCCTGTCTCTACTCTTCTAACTCAGCATCAGTTCATATAAGCCTCCCCAGATAAATATGAAGTCCATCTGCTCCTTGTTTCTTATAGCACAATAGTATTCCATTACATGCATATACCACAACGTGTTCAGCCATTCCCCAAGTGATGGCCACCCCCTTGATTTCCAATTCTTTACCACCACAAAAAGAGCTGCTATAAATGTTTTTGTACATATGGGTCTTCCTCCCACATCTATGATCTCTTTGGGATACAACCATAGCATTGGTATTGCTGGGTCAAAGGGTATGAAATTATTTATAGCACTTTGGGCATAATTCCAGATTGCTCTCCAGAAAGGTTGGATCACTTCACAACTCCACCAGCAATGCATTAGTAGTCCAATTTGTCCACATCTTCTCCAGCATTTGTCATTTTCCTGTTTTCTCATCTTCGCCAATCTGACTGGTGAGGTGTGGTACTACAGAGTTGTTTTGATTTGGATTTCTCTAATTAATAGTGATTTAGAGAATTTTGACATGCTTATAGATATCGTTAATTTGTTCCTCTGAAAAGTGTCTGTTCATATCCTTTGATCATTTATCAATTGGACTTGTATTCTTATAGATTTAACTCAATTCTCTGTATATTTTAGAAATGAGTCCTTTTTCAGAGACATAGGTTGTAAAAATTCTTTCCCTATTTCCCACTTCCCTCTTAATCTTGATTACATTGGCTTTGTTTGTACAGAAGCTTTTCAATTTGATGTAATCTAAATTATCCATTTTGCACTTTATAATGCTCTCTAATTCTTGTTTGGTCATAAAGTCTTCCCTCTCCACAGATCTGACAGGTAAACTGTCCTTTGCTTTCTGAGACTGCTTATAGTATCAACCTTTATACCTAGGTCATGAACCCATTTAGACTTGGTTTTAGAATACAGTGTTAGATAATGGTCTATGCCCAGTTTCTGCCATAATATATTCCAGTTTTTCCAGAAGTTTTTTGTCAAATATTGAATTCTTATCCCCAAAACTGGAGTTTTGGGGTTTAGCAAACAATAGATTACAATACGAATTGACTGCTATATCTCGTGTGCCCAATGTATTCAATTGATCCACTACTCTATTCCTCAGCCAGTAGCATGTATTTTTGATAACTGCTGCTTTTTGATACAGATTAAAATCTGGTATAGCTAGTCCACCTTCCCTAACATTTCTTTTAATTAGTTCCCTTGATATTCTGGACTGTTTGGTCTTCCAAATGAATTTTGTTACTATTTTTTCTATCTCTATAAAGTAGTTTTTTGGTAAATTGATTGCTATGGTGCTAAATATATAATTTAATTTAGGTAAAATTGTCACTCTTATTATATTAGTTCAACCCAGCCATGAGCAATTGATATTTTTCCAATTAGTTAGATCTGACTTTATTTGTGTGAAAAGTGTTTTGTAGTTGTGATCAAATAGGTCCTGGGTTTATTTTGGCAGGTAGATTCCTAAATATTTTATAATGTCTACAGAAACTTTAAATGGGATTTCTCTTTCTATGCCTTGGTGTTTAATTTCATTGGAAATATATAGGAATTCCATGGATTTATGTGGGTTTATTTTATATCCTGCAACTTTGCCAAATTTATTTATTGTCTCAAGTAGTTTTTTACTTGATTCTCTAGGATTCTCTAAGTATATCACCATATCATCTGCAAAGAGTAATAGATTGGTCTCTCTGCCTAATTTGATTCCTTTGATTGCTTTTTCTTCTCTAATTGCTATTGCTAACATTTCTAGTGCCAGATTGAATAAGAGGGGTGATAGTGGACACCCTTATTTCACCCATGATCTTATTGGAAATGCTTCTAGCTTTTCCTCATTACATATAATGCTTGATGATGGCTTTAAATAGATACTACCTATTATTTTAAAGAAGGCTCCATTTCTTCCTATACTTGCTAGAGTTTTTAATAGGAATTGACGTTGTATTTTGTCAAAAGCCTTTTTACATCTATTGAGATAAACTTGTTGTTTCTGCTAGTTTTATTGTTGATGTGATCAATTATACTGGTTTTCCTAATATTAAACCATCCTTGCATTCCTGGAGTAATTTCTAGCTGATCAAAGTGTATTATTCTTGTTATAAGTTGTTATAAGTCTTTTAGCTAATATTTTATTTAAATTTTTTGCATCTATATTCATGAGGGAAATTGGTGTATAATTTTCTTTCTCTGTTTTATCTCTTCCTTATTTAGGTATCCATACCATATTTGTGTCATAAAAAGAATTTGGTAGGACTCCTTCTTCACTAACTTTCCCAAACCCAAAATATATAGTATTGGAATAAATTGTTCTCTAATTGTTTGATAGAATTCATTAGTAAATCCATCCTACCCTGGAGATTTTTAACTAGGGAGTTCACTGATGGCTTGTTTGATTTCTTTTTCTGAGATGGGGTTCTTTAAGTAATTTACTTCTTTTTCAATTAATCTGGGCAATTTGTATTTTTTTTTAAATATCCATCCATTTCACTAAGATTTTCAAATTTATGTCCATATAATTGGAAAAATAATTCCTAATTATTGTTTGGTTTCTTGTTCATTGGAGGTAGATTCACCCTTTTCATTTTTGATACTCATAATTAGGTTTTTTTCTTTCTTTTTTTATCATATTGACTAATGTTCTATCAATTTTCTTGTTCTTTTTTTTTCATAAAATCAGCTCTTAGTTTTATTTATTAATTCAATAGTTTTCTTAATTACAATGTTATTAATCTCTCCTTTGGTTTTCAGTATTTCTAATTCAGTATTTAATTTTGGGTTTTCAATTTGTTATTTTTCTAGCTTTTTCAATTAAATGCCCAATTCATTGACCTCCCTTTTCTCTAATTTACTCATGTTTGAACTCAGGGATATAAATCTTCCCCTAAGAACTGCCTTTGCTGCATCCCACAAATTTTAGTATGTTTTCTCATAACTGTCATTCTCTTGAATGAAGGTACTGATTGTTTCTATAATTTCTTCTTTGACCCACTCATTCTTTTTTTTTCATTTTTCAAATGCTTTATTAACTTCTGATTTACATCCCTAATTATCACCAGATTTTGAATTACGCATTTTCTTTCTGTTTTTCCCCTACCCACCACCCCAGAATACCAGTCCCACAGGATATCCCCTCCTCCAATCTGCTCTCTTCCATATCTTCTCCCATACCCCCTTCAACTTTTCTAGTAGGGCATGGTGGAGCCCCAGGGCCTGTATATCTTATTTCCCAATTACATGTAAGATAGTATTAATAATTGCGTATATGTATATATAATTTTAAACATTTGATTCTAAAACTTTGAATTCCAGATTCATTCCCTTCCTCCCTTGTCACCCACCCTTACTGGGAAGATAAGCAGTTCAGGATAGATTGAACATGTGCTGCTTATGCAAAACATTAACATAGTAGATATATTGTAAAAGACTTATTTCCCTCCCTCCTATCCCATGAACCAATTTTTCTATTCTCTACTTCGATCCTGTCCCTTTTCAAAAGAATGCTTCCAACTCCCCTCCCCCCAGCCTGTGCTCCCTTCCATCATCCCCCCCCCATCCCCTTTCCCCTACTCTCCCGTAGGGTGAGATACCCTCTTTAGGGTGTATTTCATTCCCTCCCCAAGCCAAATTCAGTGAGAAAAAGGTTGAACCATTCCCTTTTGCCTTCCTATTCTTTCCCTCCATTGTATCCCTTTACCCTTGCCTCTTCTTTATGATATAGTTTACCCCATTCTGTCTCTCTCCATGTCCTCTCATTATATTGCTCTATCACCACTTAATTTCCTCTTTTAAGTATCATTTCTTCCTATTAAATTGGTCCTGTGCCCTCTATCTTTGTATACCTATAAACATATATACACACATTCACACATGTACTCATATGCCCGTATACCCTCAAATATAGATTATATATATACATTTTTTTTCTATTTCCTTCAACTATTTTCATACTAAGAAAAGTTTCATCAGTTACAATTATCATTTTTCCATGTAGGAATGTTAATAGTTAAACTTTGATCAGTGGTTTCTGATTTCTTTTCCCTGTTTACCTTCTCATGCTTATATCTGGATGTCAAATTTTCTACTCAAGTCTGGTTTTTTCATTAAGAATGCTTGAAAGTCCTCTATTCCACTGAATGACCTCAGTTTTTCTAGGTAGGTGATTCCTGCTTTTAATCATAGCTCCTCTGCCCTGTGGAATATCCTATCCCAGGCCCTTCAATCCCTCAATGTAGAGCTGCCAGATCCTGTGTTACCCTGATTGTGTTTCCACAATATTCAAATTGTTTCTTCCTAGTAGCTCATAATATTCTCTCCTTGATATGGGAATTCAGGAACCTGGGTATAATATTCCTAGGAGTTTTCTTTTGGGGATCTTTTTCAGGATGTGATACATGGATTTGTTCAACTTCTATTTTGCCCTCTGGTTCTAAAACATCAGGGAAGTTTTCCTTGAGAATTTCTTGGAGGATGATTTTTTAGGTTCTTTCCCTGATCATGGCTTTCCCATAGTCCAATAATTTTTAAATTTTCTCTCCTGGATCTATTTTCCAGGATAGTGGTTTTTCCATGAGATATTTCACATTGCCTTCTATTCTTTTATTTGTTTGGATCTGTTTAACATCATCTTGATTTCTCTTAAAGTCACTAGCTTCCCTTTGCTCCAATCTAAATCCGAGGGAACAATTCTCACTGAGCTTTTGAGATTCTTTTTCCATCTGACAAATTTGGTGTTTCAAGGCTTTCCTCTCCTCATTGCCTTTTTGAGCCTCTTTTGCCAATTGAGTCAGTCTGTTTTTTTTAAAGTGTGATTTTCCTCAGTCAGGCTGTTGACTCTCATTTCATAATTTTCTTGCATCATCCTCATTTCTCTTCCCAATTTTTCCTCCACTTCTCTTATCTGCTTCTTAATGTCCTCTATTTCCTGTAACCAGCTTATATTTTTCTTGGAAGCTTTCGGTGCAGGAGTTCCGACTTTGCTTTCTTCTTCCTATTCCATGCTTTGCTCCTTTTTGTCCCCAAAATAGGAGTCTAATGATAGAATCATCTGTTTATTTAGCTTTCTTTGTCTGGTCATGTCACCCCTCAATCAGCTGACCCCTGAAGTTTTTGCCACTGTAGGACTCTGCCACCAGACAGGGGAGCTTTTGTCCCAAATGTTGGGGTTTTCTCAGCTGCCGGAGTTATTACTTGGGTGCCCTCTCTGAGGTCCCCACATGCTCTGGCAAGTTGGTCATGCACTCCAGGACCTCCACCCTAGACCAAAATCCAGATCCAAGTAGGTTAAAGCAAGAGCAATTACCCCTCAGTCTTGTCACTTGGTCCCCCTACACTCTTCAGGCACAGAGCTGAAGCTGCAACATGGCGCTGCCAGAGCCATGGTTTTTGGACTTGGTCCCAAAGTCCAGACTGCACTGACCTCTCACTTTGTCCTTCATATCTATGTGTTGATGAATCTGGAAACAGCCACAGCTGCTGGTGATCTTGAGTCCCTCCAGATGGCAGCTGGTCAGTCGTGTCCTGGGGCAAAAACCTCTGCTTGCAAGTGGCTTCCTTAGCTCCCAGAGCACTGAGCTGGACATTTGCTGCCAGCCTGCTGGGCTGTCCTCAGTGGGAGGTTAGCTTCTCTGTGTCATTTTGTCAGTTCCATGGCTCCAAAGTTTCTTTAGAGTCCCCTTTTACATGGATTGGGGAAGGTGGAAGCTGGAGCCTGGCAGAGGTCCTGCTTCTACTCTGGCATCTTGACTCCCTGACCCACTCATTCTTTAGGATTAAATTGTTTAGTTTCCAATTAGTTTTTTAGTCTGTCTTTCCATGGTCCTTTATTGCATATGATGATTTTTATTGCATCATGATCTGAGAAGGATGCATTTAATATTTCTGCCTTTCTGCACTGAATTATGAGGTTTTTATGCACTAGTACATGGTCAATTTTTTAGTATGTGCCATGAACCACTGAGAATACAGTTTATTCCTTTTTATCCTCATTCAGTTTTCTCAAGAGATCTAATATATCTAGCCTCTCTAACATTCTATTTGCCTCCTTAACTTCTTTCTTGTTTATTTTGAGATTGCATTTATCAACTTCAGAGAGGGGGAGATTAAGGTCCACCACTAGTATAGTTTTGCTATTTATTTCTTCCTCTAATTCCCTTAATTTCTCCTCCAGGAATTTGGACGCTATACCACTTGGTGCATATATGTTAAGTAATGATATTGCTTCATTCTCAATGGTGCCTTTTAGCAGGATATAGTTTCCTCCCTTATCTCTTTTAATTAGATCTATTTTTTTCTTTTGCTTTATCTGAGATAAGGATTGCTATTCCTGCTTTTTTTTTTTTTTACTTTAGCTGAGGCATAATATATTCTCCTCCAACTTTTTACCTTTAACCTGTGGGTATCCCTTTGTTTCAAATGTGTTTCTTGTAGACAGCATATTGTAGGATTGTGGTTTTTAATCCATTCTGCTATCCACCTCTGTTTTATGGGAGAGTTCATCCCATTCACATTCACAATAATGATGACTGCCTGTCTGTTTTTCTCCCTCTTATTCCCTCCCCTGCCTATGTTTTTGTTTCTTCCTTCTCCCTTCCTCTTCTTAAAGGTTTTCCTTTTGACCACCACCTCCCTCAGTGTTCCCTCCCTGTGACCCCCCCTTTTTTACCTACCCTCTCCCCTTACTACTATTTTCCTCCCTTTTTTTTTTTTTTAAAGCAATTGGGGTTAAGTAACTTGCTCAAGATTACACAGCCAGTTATTTCTGGGTGGTAAGTATCTGATCCCAGATTCAATCCCAGGTCATCCCGACTCTGGGGCCGGTGCTCTTACTCATTGTGCTACCTGGCCACCCCATTTCCCTCCCTTCTAATCCCCCTTTTTTATCAGCCACACTTACCCTCCTACTGCCTATAGGGCACAATAAATTTTTATACTTATCAGAGCATGTTATTCCCTCTCTGACCCCAAACCAATAAGAGTAAATTTCATACAGTATTCCCCTCCCTCCCTCTTTTCCCTCTGTTTAATGAGTTTTCATGTCTTTTTACATTAGAATCTTAAACTTAACTGATTATGTGGATGCCTCTTTGAACCAGAACCAGTGAGAATAATGTTCAAATGATGTTACTCTCCCTTTCCTTCCCCTCTACTATAGTGTATTTTGTGCCTTTTTGTATGGCATAATTTGTCTTTTTCTGTCTCATCCTTTCCTTTTATCCCATTATAGTTCCTTTGAACTCCTTAATAAGGTTTTTTTTTATCATCAGATTAGTTCCTTTATACCCACACCCCCTATCTATTTCTAATCCTTTTAAAGGTTATGATAATCATATAAATTTTGATATTGACAGTTATCAGCTTTTCATATAGGGATGTAAACATTTTCCTCTTATTGCATCCCAAGATATGTGCATGTGTGCATGAGTGTGCATGTGTGCATGTGTATATGTGTGAGTGTGTTTTTTCCTTGTTTACCTTTTTATGTCTTTCTTGAGTCTTGTAATTGGAGATCAAATTTTCCATTGAGCTCTGGCTTTTTCATCAGGAAAGTCTGAAAGTCCCTTATTTCATTAAATGACCATCTCCTTGTCTGAAAGATTATGCTCAGTTTTCCCGGGTAGTTAATCCTTGGTTGCAGTCCTAGCTCTTTTGCCTTATGAAATATCAAATTCCAATCCCTTCAATCTTTTAATGTAGAAGCTGCTAGGTCCAGTGTGATCCTGACTGTAGTTCTACAATGTTTTCATTGTTTTCTTTTGGCTGCTTGCAGTAATTTCTCCTTAATCTTGTAATTTGGCTACTATATTTCTTGGCATTTTCAATTTGGGATCTCTTTCAGGAGGAGACTGGCGAATTCTTTCAATAACTATTTTACTTTCTGATTCTAGGAGTTCAGGACAGTTTTCTTTGTCAATCTCTTGGAGGATGTTGTCCAGGCTGCTTTTTTCATCATGGCTTTCTGGTAGACCAATAATTCTTAGGTTATC
>NW_027185889.1:10338965-10354297 GCF_028583685.1 Petaurus breviceps papuanus | reverse complement strand
CCTTTAACCTGTGGGTATCCCTTTGTTTCAAATGTGTTTCTTGTAGACAGCATATTGTAGGATTGTGGTTTTTAATCCATTCTGCTATCCACCTCTGTTTTATGGGAGAGTTCATCCCATTCACATTCACAATAATGATGACTGCCTGTCTGTTTTTCTCCCTCTTATTCCCTCCCCTGCCTATGTTTTTGTTTCTTCCTTCTCCCTTCCTCTTCTTAAAGGTTTTCCTTTTGACCACCACCTCCCTCAGTGTTCCCTCCCTGTGACCCCCCCTTTTTTACCTACCCTCTCCCCTTACTACTATTTTCCTCCCTTTTTTTTTTTTTTAAAGCAATTGGGGTTAAGTAACTTGCTCAAGATTACACAGCCAGTTATTTCTGGGTGGTAAGTATCTGATCCCAGATTCAATCCCAGGTCATCCCGACTCTGGGGCCGGTGCTCTTACTCATTGTGCTACCTGGCCACCCCATTTCCCTCCCTTCTAATCCCCCTTTTTTATCAGCCACACTTACCCTCCTACTGCCTATAGGGCACAATAAATTTTTATACTTATCAGAGCATGTTATTCCCTCTCTGACCCCAAACCAATAAGAGTAAATTTCATACAGTATTCCCCTCCCTCCCTCCTTTCCCTCTGTTTAATGAGTTTTCATGTCTTTTTACATTAGAATCTTAAACTTAACTGATTATGTGGATGCCTCTTTGAACCAGAACCAGTGAGAATAATGTTCAAATGATGTTACTCTCCCTTTCCTTCCCCTCTACTATAGTGTATTTTGTGCCTTTTTGTATGGCATAATTTGTCTTTTTCTGTCTCATCCTTTCCTTTTATCCCATTATAGTTCCTTTGAACTCCTTAATAAGGTTTTTTTTTATCATCAGATTAGTTCCTTTATACCCACACCCCCTATCTATTTCTAATCCTTTTAAAGGTTATGATAATCATATAAATTTTGATATTGACAGTTATAAGCTTTTCATATAGGGATGTAAACATTTTCCTCTTATTGCATCCCAAGATATGTGCATGTGTGCATGAGTGTGCATGTGTGCATGTGTATACGTGTGAGTGTGTTTTTTCCTTGTTTACCTTTTTATGTCTTTCTTGAGTCTTGTAATTGGAGATCAAATTTTCCATTGAGCTCTGGCTTTTTCATCAGGAAAGTCTGAAAGTCCCTTATTTCATTAAATGACCATCTCCTTGTCTGAAAGATTATGCTCAGTTTTCCCGGGTAGTTAATCCTTGGTTGCAGTCCTAGCTCTTTTGCCTTATGAAATATCAAATTCCAATCCCTTCAATCTTTTAATGTAGAAGCTGCTAGGTCCAGTGTGATCCTGACTGTAGTTCTACAATGTTTTCATTGTTTTCTTTTGGCTGCTTGCAGTAATTTCTCCTTAATCTTGTAATTTGGCTACTATATTTCTTGGCATTTTCAATTTGGGATCTCTTTCAGGAGGAGACTGGCGAATTCTTTCAATAACTATTTTACTTTCTGATTCTAGGAGTTCAGGACAGTTTTCTTTGTCAATCTCTTGGAGGATGTTGTCCAGGCTGCTTTTTTCATCATGGCTTTCTGGTAGACCAATAATTCTTAGGTTATCTCTCCTGGATCTGTTCTCCAGGTCAGTTGTTTTTCCAGTGAGATATTTTACACTTTCTCCCAATTTTTCAATCTTCATGTTTTGTTTGATTGACTCTTGGTGCATCATGGTGTCCTGAGCTTCAATTTGACTGATTCTAATTTTTAGTGAATTATTCTCTTTGGTTAGTTTTTGAAGGTCTGTTTTTAGGGAATTATTTTCTCCAATTATTTCACTAATTTTACTTTTTAAGGATTTGTTTTCTTCAGTGAATTTTTTTTTTCCAATTTGGTCAGTGTAGATTTAAATTTATCTTCTACCTCTCTAATTTGGGTTTTTAAATCTTTCTTGAGCTCCTCCAAGAGTGCTTCTGGGGCTTGAGACCAGTTCATATTTCCTTCTGTGGTCCCAGAAGTGAGTATAGAGTCCATGCTGTTGTCTGTATTTGGTTATTCTTGCTCACTATAATAAACTCTAATTGATTTTCTTGCCTTCCCCTTCTCCTTCTCAGCTTCCTTCCTTCCCATTGCAATTTCCTATTTCCTAATTTCTCAGGCTGGGAGCTAAAGGCCTGGTGGTTGACTTTGTGTGCCTCTGGGTATCTAGATTGAGGCCAAGGCCTGGACTCAATGTTTCCCTTGAGATATGCTGAGCCTCACTGAGTAATCTATGGGGGAGGGGTGCTCTGGCCACTTCAGATTTCTGTCTCTATGCCTCTGGGCATATAGCTCAAAAAGGCTTTTG
Organism: Petaurus breviceps papuanus; assembly: GCF_028583685.1. NCBI lineage: Eukaryota > Metazoa > Chordata > Mammalia > Diprotodontia > Petauridae > Petaurus > Petaurus breviceps. The sequence continues at coordinate 10,351,972 of NW_027185889.1, read as the reverse complement.
CTGGTCAGGTGAGATGGGGCTTGTTGGGACCCCTGCCCCTCTTCTTTTCAGATTCCTTGCTGCCTCAGTTACACCCATTCTCAGTGAATTCTAAGCCTGAGGCTATTCCCCTATTTCAAGATTTTACTCTGGGTGGGATATTATCTCTGGGTTTTCTAGGTCAGGGAGGGGGAACTGGAGAAGCCAGAGTTTAATTTGCCACCCTGGCCCCTGAAAAATCAGGCAGGTGATTTTTAAACTTCCAGGCTGGGGGCTGATATCACCAGGAGAAGCTGCTGTCTCTGCTTCAGGCCCTGTGCTTTCTCTTACCCAGCTCCAATGGATCCTCCTATCCCATTCTGAGATGCTGGTGAGACAGCTGCAAATCGCCCTTGGGGTGGGTGAGTCTGCTGGCTGGGGCTCCTTCTCTCTCTGCTGTAGTCTGCTCTCTAGTCCTAGCTGCTGAATCCACCATGTGCTATGAGCTCCCCCTGGCCGGACCCACGTGGGAACTTTCCTGGGCTGGATTCTGCCACACTCTGTCTCAAAGTGGATTCTGACACTCCAAAATCTGTTTATATTCATTTTTTAAGGTTTAGTGATGGGATTCACAGAGGAGCTTACTGTTTCCATTCCACCATCTTGGCTCCACCCCCTCAGAAGACTCTTGAAGTTTGTTTTATCCTATTTAAGTTTCATATCTCAGAATGATACATTTTATACCATAAGAAAAAAAAATTTTTTCTGATTGGGGAGGAATTGTTTTATATCCCTGATCCAATGATTAATTACAATTTTTTTTATTGTTGTGTTCTATTTAACTGAGGCATAAAATGATGGTAGAAACGATAGATATATATATAGAGAGAGAGAGAGTGATATAGATACATCTAAAGAAAGACATGTATGTCTATATATATATGAATGTGTGTATGTTTGTACATGTGTATATATACATACACATACATATGGATGTATTTACCCATATAATGATATAATGTCCTATAGGTTGTATAAATTCAGATTAAGGGAACCTATGGTTCTTGCTCATTTCTTTCCAGGAGAGACTTCAATCCTGTTTTCAAAACAGAAACATACTTGAATGGGATTTTATCTATCTTCTCTGGTAATTATTGCTGACCTATGGTAATGATTGTTTTTACTTTCAAAAATTTAATGGCCTCCTTATTAGTTATACTCTCTTGAAGGTGGAAAGGGCACTCCTTAGCTTATACCCACTGGCTTAGCTCCCTTCCTTCCAAATGTTGGTTATGCAAAAGATCATCACAAATAGACAATACCAAGCAAATACACTTATCTAATGAATAGCAAAGAGAAACTGAAAAACTTATGTAGATAAGAATATATCAGAATAACAAAAGTGAATGATCTTTTCATATTTTTGTCTCTACTCAAACCAAGAAAGAGAAACCTCTATCTTACACATGGAAAATCCTTGCAGTTTCTAGGAAGATGAGAGAGAGAGAGAGAGAGAGAGAGAGAGAGAGAGAGAGAGAGAGAGAGAGACAATAAATATGTCTCTCAAAGAAGAAACTAAGAATTTCTCTCTTCTGCAAAACTCTCATGCTAATTATGACCCTCACACAAGCAGACAATTTCTAGTCAGTATTCTATCCACCAATTAAGAAAATTTCCTGTGAAATAGTCCAGGCTTGAAACCCAGGTTATGAAACTCTAGTTATAGATAGATTAGATGGATAACTACTTAGAGAGTCAGATAAAGAGATAGATAAATAGATAGATACTTCTACATAAATAATCATGATATATAGTTAAAAATAGCTATCTTCTTAACTATTATACTTATATGTATATTTATATTTTTATTTTCCTGCCTTCATTCTCCCCTTCAGTTACATAAATAGCATATGGGGAGAAAAAAAGAAATGTCATTAATCATTTTATAACCTAGAAAAACTAATTCCTCCCAAACAGGAAAACCATTCTTATTACAATAATATAGTCTAGCACCTAGCATAGTACTTGGCTCATAGTTGAAACTTAATAAATAAATGCTTTAGGATTAATTGAAATATAAACTTTGTATTATTTTATCATCTTTAAGAAAGCTATATATGTGTGTAGGTATAGAATTCTTACAGTAGTAAATAGGATCATAGATTTAGAACACAAAATGACTGGAGAGGCAATCCAGTCCAAACTCCTCACCTCACAGATGAATAACTTAAAATGAGACAAAGCATTGGGTTGTGGTGGGTAATCCTGTAGTGGCAAGGGGCTAGACAGGATAATAATGAGGGTGGAAAGAATAATGTTTTTCTAAGTTTAGAATCAACCCAAACTTTGTGGATTCTGAGTTTCAGACCAAATTCAAACTGCCATTTGGGGTTTGTTTATTCTTGGGCAGACATGACTTCCTGTTTCTGCAGGAAAATGGGCTTTATGTCCTCCTAAAATAGTCTCTGATGTCTCTTTGGACTTCTACTTACTCTTACAAAAGAATATTTTGGTGAGCTGAGCATGAGGGAATCAGGGACATAAGGATCAAATTTCCCTTCCAACAACATGGATTTTAATAGTTCTTTGTTAAATTCAAAACATCTGAAAACCGATTGGAGGTATTTGAAATCAAAATACAGTTTATGCCTGGTGGATCTCCAGTAGTTGTGATTCCTGACTTCTGATTTAAACATATAAACTATATGGAAACATACCTGCCATTCCCCTTTGGCTTTTGTCACTATTTTGCAAAACAAGGAAAACTTAAATCTTCCCCTATTTGATATGGCTTTGGTTGTTTAACATGAAGTGGCCAAGAGGCCTTAGGCCAAAAGTGAAGTGGACATCAAGAATTAGATAAAGGTGGGGCCAGCAAAGACTAAAGAGAAAATCTATTGAAACAATCAGAAATGTATCTGGCCAAACTTGAATCAATGCAAACTATAGAAATTTTGCTCAAGATTAGATTCTCTAGCAATAAGAATGAAATACTGTAGAAGGAATTAAATCATGTATTTGTTGTAATCTGAAAGCAGAGATAACTAGAATAGAAGTAAGGAGAATAAGCCTTAGATATCAGTATGGAAGTTGATTGTTCAGTTATGTCCAACTCAGGTCCTTCACTCCTCCATTATCTCTCTAAGTCAGTTCAAGTTTATGTTTATTATTTCCATGACATTATCTATCTCATCCACTAGCATCCCTTTTTCCTTTTGCCTTCGATCTTTCCCAACATTTGGGTCTTTTTCAATGAGCCCCATCTTCTCATTATGTCAAAGTAAGCTTGGAAGTATAGTACACACCAATAAAGCCCTGTTCATTATTAATTGATTGAATTTGAAAGGGGAAAATTGTTCCATGATAATCTCAACCTTGCCATAGGAATGAGACATTTTCAGAATGGATCTGCCACACAGGAGTACTAGAGTGAAAAAAGGAGGTTCATTGAATTTTACTGTAAGCTCTATGAAATCTCCTTGGAGAAACCTGGTCCTTAGTTCCCTCATATGACAATTGAGAAGGTTGAACTAGTTGGCTTCCAAGTTTCCTTCTAGCTTTGAATCTATGATACTAACATCACATGATCAATATCTCTCTCCAATTCCATAGTCACGTATCTATTTTCTATCCCAGGTACAGTCCTATTTGGGACTAGACAGTTTTGTCTAGAGCCTAGTCTACTTTTGTTCACTGAAAAAGATTTTTTTTTAATTAGCATTCTTATTTATATCTCAGTCTCCTCTGGGTCTCTTTAGTCTAGAGTCTGATGAAGACTGGCAGAATTGATTAACTGAACTCAAGAGCTAGGATATCAAACCTTTCGATTTATTTCAATTCAATAAAAATTGACTCATATTTAGTAAGCATTTACTATTTGCCAATCATTGTGGTAGGTATTAGGGTTTCAAATGCAAAAAAAAAATAGTAATAAGATTATATATCTGGGGAGGTCAAAGGTAATTCAATCCAACTACATCATTTTGCAGATCATAGAGCAGGGACATTAAGTGACTTGTCCAAATAACATGGGGCAATTAGGTGGCTAAGTGGATAGAGCATTGTCTTAGAATCGGGAAGACATATCTTCCTGAGTTCAAATCTGGCCTCAGATATTTGCTATCTGTGTCACCCTGGGAAAGTCATTAAACCCTGTTTGCCTTAGTTTCCTTCATTGAACTGGAGAAGGAAATGTCAAACCACTCCATTATATTGGCCAAGAAAACCCAAAAAGGTCATGAAGACATGACCACTGAATGACAATAACATTTTATATAGCTATCTAATCAAGATATAAATTTATATGTATGTACATAAACACATGCTTATATACATATATGTTATCTACATAGATACATCTATTAAAATTGATGCAGACATGATAAATTGAAGGTAATCTCAGCAACATAAGATCTTAGGTTTTAAGGAAATTGGGAAAGGCTTCCTGCAAAAATTGGGCTTTTAGCTGATATTTAAAGGAAGTAATGGAAGCCAGGAGATAAAGATGAGGAGCTAGAGAATTTCAGGCATGAGAGACAGCCAGTGAAAATGCCCAGAACAGGAGATGGAATGTCATGGAAGAGGAACAGTAATGGCACAAGTGTTACTAGATTTCATAATATGTGGAAGGGACTAAAGAGCAAGAAGACAGAAAAAAGGCAGAGGCAGGTCCGGAAGGCGAGCGGCATGCAGAAGCAGGTCTGGAAGGTGAGTGGCGCACAGAGGCAGGCACGGAAGAGGCCTGATTAACTCGGGGGGCAAGTTGTCCCACCAACCACAAGGGCCACTACCAGGACTATCACCAAAGGGCTGAGACTGGAAAGAGCAAGGTAAGAACCAAATGCAGGGGCCCCTGTCCTGGACAGCAAACACTCCTGGGGCTACCACTTCATAGCCCAGAAATTAAAAAAAAAAAAAGCCCCTATCAGGATCTCCAAAGACCAGGATGGCAGAGTGAACCCTGTATGCTCCAAGCCCCCCCCACCACCCTGAAAGCATAGTATCTATTGCCCCAGGACAATACCCTCAACAGTAAAGGCTTGGGAAACCTAGAGGAAGTGTATGGCTAGGGCCCTGCATCAAAATAGGTAGAAAGCAGACTACAAACACTCTGGAGTGCTATTATCCTCAGAAGGAGGAACCAAACTCAGAGGGATTCAACACCCACAGCTGAAACATCAACAGGGAATGGGTCCCAAGCACAGAAAACTCTCCTAGATGAGCTCAAAAGGAACTTTGAAAACCAAATGAGAGAGATAGAAGACAAAATGAATAATTCTCTCAAAACCAAAATTGTAGAATTAGAAAAACATTATAATGGAGAAAACATCTCCCTAAAAAGAAGAGTGTATGATATGGAAAAGGAGCTCCAAAAACTAACCAAGGAAAATGATTTCCTAAAAACTAGAAATAACCAAATTGAAACAAATAACTCTATGAGGAACCAAGAATTAGTCAAACAAAACAACAAGAATGAAAAATTAGAAAAAGAGGTAAAATACCTCAAAGAAAAAATAAATGACCTGGAAAACAGATCCAGGAGAGATAATCTGAGAATCATAGGCCTACCAGAAAATCATGATGAAAAACTGAGCTTGGACAACATTCTCCAAGAGATCATTAAGGAAAACTGCCTGAGATACTAGAACCTGAGGGTAAAATAGAAATTGAGAGAATCCACTGGACACCTCCTGAAAGAGATCCCAAACTTACAAGGCCTTGAAATGTTGTGGCCAAACTCCAGAACTACTAGGTAAAAGATTAAATACTTCAAGCAGCCAGAAAGAAACAATTGAAATATTGAGGGTCCACATTGAATATTAGGTAAAGAAGAGACCAAGCTATCATACTTTGCAGATGATATAATGATATACTTAGAGAATCCTAGAGAATCAAGTAAAAAACTACTTGAGACAATAAATAAATTTGGCAAAGTTGCGGGATATAAAATGAATGCACATAAATCCTCAGAATTCCTATATATTTCCAATGAAATTCAACAGCAAGAGATAGAAAGAGAAATGCCATTTAAAGTTACTGTAGACATTATAAAATATTTAGGAATATACTTGACAAAAGAAGCCCAGGACCTATATGACCACTACTACAAAACATTTTTCACACGAATAAAATCAGATCTAACTAATTGGAAAAATATCAATTGCTCATGGCTGGGTCGAATTAATAAAATAAAAATGAAAATTTTACCCAAATTAAATTATATATTTAATGCCATGCCAATCAAATTACCAAAAAACTACTTTATAGAGCTAGAAAAAATAGTGACAAAATTCATTTGGAAGAATAAATGGTCCCGAATATCAAGGGAATTAATGAAAAGAAATGTTATGGAAGGTGGACAAGCTATACCAGATTTCAATCTGTATTATAAAGCAGCAGTCATCAAAACTACTTAGTACTGGCTGAGGAATAGAGGAGTGGATCAATGGAATAGATTGGGCACACAAGATTTAGCAGTCCATTTATTTTGCAATCTATTGTTTGCTAAACCCAAAGACCCCAGTTTTGGGATTAAGAACCCACTATTTGACAAAAACTAGTGGGAAAACTGGAATATAGTATGGCAGAAACTGAGCATAGACCATTATCTAACACCATATACCAAAATCAAGTCTAAATGGATACATGATCTAGGTACATATGTTCATACTGTAAGCAGTCTCGGAAAACAAGGAATAGTTTACCTGTCAGATTTGTGGAGAGTGAAAGACTTTATGACTAAACAAGACTTAGAAAACATTATAAAATGCAAAATGGATAATTTTCACTACATGAAATTGAAAAGCTTCTGTACAAACAAAGCCAATGTAACCAAGATTAAGAGGGAGGTGGGAAATTGGGAAAGAATTTTTACAACCTATGTCTCTGACAAAGGACTCATTTCTAAAATATACAGAGAACTGAGTAATATCTATAAGAATACAAGACATTCCCCAATTGATAGATGGTCAAAGGATATGGACAGGCAATTTTCAGAGAAAGAAATTAAACATATCTATAAGCACATAAAGAAATGCTTTAAATCACTATTAATTAGAGAAATGCAAATCAAAACAACTCTGAGGTACCACATCTCACCAGTCAGATTGGCTAAGATGACAAAACAGGAAAATGACAAATGCTGGAGAGAATGGGGGCAAATTGGTACACTAATGCATTGCTCGTAGAATTGTGAACTGATCCAACCTTTCTGGAGAGCAATCTGGAATTATGCTCAAAGGGCTATAAATAATTTCATATCCTTTGACCCAGCAATAACACTCCTAGGGTTATATCCCAAAGAGATCATAGAAGTGGGAGGAAGACCCATATGTACAAAAATATTTATAGCAGCTCTTTTTGTGTTGGCAAAGAATTGGAAATTAAGGGGTACCCATCAATTGGGGAATGGCTGAACAAGTTGTGGTATATGCATGTTATGGAATACTATTGTGCTATAAGAAATGAGGAGCAGATGGACTTCATGTTTACCTGGAGAGGCTTATATGAACTGATGCTGAGTGAGAAGAGTAGAACCAGGAGAAATTTGTACACAATTACAGACACAACGCATGTGTGATGACCAGCTTTGATAGACTGGACTCTTCTCAGCAATGCAGTGATATAAATCAATCCCAAAAGACTCATGATGGAGAAAAATGTTCACATCCAGAGAAAGAACTAGAAAGAACTCAGTTTATATCCAGATTTAAGCAAACTACCTTATCTTTTTCCTTTTCTTGTTTGGTTTTATGTCCTCTTTACCAGTTTCATTCCATCTGATAAAATCCATCTTTATAATATGACTAATGTCTAATGTGAAAGTATTTACAGATCCTATATTTGACTGTATGCCGCCATGGGGTGGGGGGGAGAGGAGGGAGAGGAAAAAATGTGAAACTCAAGAAATTGTGGAATTGAATCTTGTAAACTAAAAGTAAACAAACAAATTAATAATAAAAAAAAGGAAATAAGGCAAAGTGAAAGAGATGTAATGTATGCGTTTCAGAAATCTATTTAAGAGAAAACTGTATAGAAAAGATCTTCTAAGTGCTCATTGTTTCTGCTGAGTTACAGGGAAATACACCCAGTATACTCAGATTGCTCAACCATGTCTATCTAAATAAAGATGAAAAGAAAAAAAAAAGACAGAAAAAAATAAAACAGGGCCAGATTATCAAGGATTTAAAAGCCAAACAGAGGATTTTATAGTCGATCTTGGAGGTTACTGAATTAGGTCATCTGTGTCAAATTGATCTTTATCTCTCTAGTACTTCTAATGATAATCTAACAGTTCTGTAGGTGTTTAATCCATGTTTGTTGAATTGAATTCCGTAGTTGTCAAGAGGCTTAGCTGCCTGTGCAAGGGACCAGTGAAAATGGCAACCCGTAATAGGGTAATGATATATTTTAAATGGCTCATTTAAATTTTCATAATTTTAAAGATGCTTTTTAATCCTATGCTTATTTTTCTCATAAGCTTTCATTTCCCTGGGGTAAATTAAATTTTATTAAAAACTCCAAGGACATCAGACTGTGCTATGTGAATCAAAAGATCATTTCCATGTTTACTGGAAAATTTTAACGAGCCTTCTTGTTTCCTCTCTGGGTAAAGCAATAGCAAAGTCTAAATTCCTTCTTTGTCTATATATACAAAATGATGTCGCTATAACCTTAAGATTGAGTCTAGCAACCAAATCTACATTTTTACGAACTTATTTTGAGGCCAGTTCTGAAGGTTTTTTTCCCCACCTTTATAGCTGTTCAATAATCTCAGAAGAGGAGTATTCTAACCATATCCCACTGCACAAACCAAACCTTTCATATGTGTAAAGTGGCAAAGGAAAGAAATGCAGAAATTGATGCTTTGTATGTGGAATAGAGAAATTAATGAATGTTCCTGAATTTTTGAAGGCTATTTGGCAGCTTTTCTATCATTTGACATAATAAACTCCTTACCCTTTTGTTTTTTTTCTGGGCAATTGATGTTGACAAAGGAGCCAAAAACATAATTCTGGCCATCTTTTACCACCTAGAATGACTAGTGGTTGAAAAGTATGGTTTGTTGTCTTAAAAATTAGGGAAGATAAACCAACTCCCATCCACTTTCCTGATTTCAGAAATTAATCAACAAACATTTTATAAGTGCCTATTGTGGTTTTGTTTTGTTTTGTTTTGTTTTGTTTTGTTTTGCTTTTTGGAGAGCAATTGGGGTTAAGCAACTTGCCCAGGGTCATATGGCTAGTTTTTGTGTTAAGTGTCTGAGGCTGGATTTGAACTCAGGTCCTCCTCACTCCAGGGCCAGTGCTCTATTCACTGTGCCACCTAGCCACCCGTAAGTGCCTATTGTATACCAGGCACTTTGACAGGTGCTCGAAAATAAAAAAGAAGGTCTCTTCCTTAATGGAGAAAGTCCCTCCTTCAATTTATATCAGAGGAGAAACATGTACACACATAGTCATGTAAAATATATTGAAAACAATAAAGATAATTTTCTTTTGAGGGGGACACTAAGAGTTGTGGAAATCATGTAGATCTTTTAAAATTTTAATTTTGAATGAAACCATGATCATATATTAGAGTTAAAATGGGACGTTAGAAAACATTTCTCAAGGTTCTTAATCCAGGGCCTGAATTTGGCTTTTTTTTTTAAATTACATTTTGATAACTTTATTTCAATATAATTGGTTTCCTTCTAATATTATGGATTTTGTTTTAGCAATTTAAAAACATTATTATGAGAATGGGTCCACGGACTTCAGAAGACTACCAGTGGTACAAACAAAAAATGGGCTTTTCCCTACAACAGAACTCCATTCTGCCTTTCTCCTCCTCCCTCTTGTACAGAAAACCAAAGATAGAAGCTTGTGCTGACAGAGACTACCATATAACAGTTGTCTAAATTGCAACAATACTCAGCCAGAGAAATGAGGAACAGAGGGAATTTTGGAAAGATACTAATGTGAAACTCATCTAAGGCTGAGATAAATGGGACTAACATCCCACATATCTAATCCTGCCCCCCCTCCCCAAGAAACAATTTGGGGAAAATAACCAAGTAGTGAAAAATATAAATATTATAAAAATATAGGTACCAGAGAATGAGGGGCAGCCAGGTAGCACAGTGAGTAAGAGCACCGGCTCCTGTGTTGAGAAGACCTGGAGATCAAATCCCGGGCTCAGACACTTGGCACCCACCCAAAAACACCTGGCCGTGTAACCTCGAACAAGTTACTTAACCCCGATTGCTTAGGAGTTAAGGCCAGGTGGCTCAGCGATTAAAAGCACTGGCTCCAGTGTTGGGATGACCTGGATCAAATCCGGGCTCAGATACTCAGTACCACACCCAGAAATAACTGGCCGTGTAACCTTGAGCAAGTTACTTAACCCCGATTGCTTTAAAAAAAAAATATATATATATATATATATGTCCTAGAGAAATAGACTTTATACACATAATTTTATTTTTAAAAAATTCATGGCTCGCATGACCACTACTTCTTTAGAATGGAGATTGAATTCATATTTTAGAAATAAGGTTAGGGTAGATGAATTCTGAGGTAGTTTTAGCTCTGAAATTCTTTCAGGATTTAGGCAGGGGAGGTCTTTCTAGGCATTCAAGGTCACAGTCCATGCAAATGGACAGAAACAGACATGGAATGCCACGTGTATTTGAGGAACAGCAAGAAGATCAGTTTGTCTGGAATACATGAATGCATGAAATGGAAAAATGCCTAATAAGGTTGAGAAGGTAGGTTGAGATCAGGTTGTGAAGGACCCTTAAGAAAAAATAAAATATTACTGTCTTTCCCCATCCAAAATCATCATAGTAAGCAGTCAGAAAAATCAAGAAGGCCTTCCACCAGAAAGCAACAAGAGTTAGGGAGAAATGTCTAACTCTAATTCTCACTTTGCTGTACCTTTTTTATATTTTTGAGGGTCAAAGCATTTAGAGAGCCACCCTCATCCCTAACCCCCCTCCACTTAGCACACACACACACACACACACACACTCTTAAACAACCAGTCCATCACTTGTAAGAACCTCAACATAGTAGTAGATAGGGCGAACAAGGAAGGGAGTTTGAGGGATCAGAAGTAGAGGAAGAGAAAACTAGAAGCAGCCCCAGGAGAATGACAAGCACATTCTCACCCTTACTTTTCCCCTTAATATCACAGAAGAGTTGTCTGGCTTTGTCAATCCAGTGTCATCCTCAATGACCTGATATTTATACCAGCTCAGTCACCAAAAGCACAAAACAAACTTCTACCATGGAGATCATCTACCAGGGTTTTGGGAACCTGAAGCCTCGAGATCACATGTGGTCTTCTAGGTCACAAAGTGTGGCCTTCTGACTGAATGCAAGTTTTACAGAAAAAATCCTTTTATTAAGATGATTTGTTCTGTGAAGTTCTGTCAAGTTCTAAGAATTTGAACCCAAGAAAACATGGCCTAGCTAACTAAGTAAAAACAGCTTGGGAGTAGGGCTATAAGGATATGTGTTGGAAGAAGGCTATTAAGGAATAAAAGGACATTGACTGTAGAAAAAAAAAATAGGAAAAAATCTGTTTGGATCATTGAGATGACCTGAGTAAGAACAGGCAGAAAAGATTGCTTCATTAATTTTTCTTCTTGCTGATGTTAATTTTTGCAGGTGAAAACTTAGTGTTTTGGGGTTTTGGGGCAAAATTTCACATTCTTTCATCCACCATTTCCCAAGGGGAGAAAAGGAACAGTTTTTTTTCACATCTAAATGTAAATGCATATTTTAATACCAACTCAGGGAGGTTGGAAATATCAAAAATCCTACTCAGAAAAAGGCAACAATCTTCTTTATTTGCCATGGCAGAAAAGTCCTATTCATAGCCCCAATGTTGAGGAGAAGGGAGGGAGAGGGGGCTACCATGGAAGTTTGCAGTTCTTGATTCAACCTTTGCTTTCTATATCCTCTAAATTCAAAAGTTTGTATATAAGTGTGGATACTGAATCACTAGTCTTGGAAAATGACCCATGCTTCCCAGGAGAGAACTGTGATGGTTAAGAAGATTATAGATATTTTATATTTATATTTTGTTTTTTATTTATATTTTATTCATATTATATTTTTAATATTTATTTTATATTTATATTAGGAAGATTATTTATATATTTAGCAAAAATACAGCACAAGATGGGGCAGGACCACAAAGAAAGTGAATCAAGTAAATTTGGGGGATAAAAGGAGGTATAGATATTTATATGGTGGATTGACAGTGAGGGAGGATGGCCACAATATAGTCCTCTGGAATTCTGGATGAGGTATGGTATCTTCCATTGGTTAAATGAGATAGGATTTATAGCATTCTTCTGTGGGTCAAAGAGGGCCAAGTATTAGAGGCAGAGAATAGAGAGTATGGACCTGGGATGTAGATCAAAATTTAAATTTGTTGCCAACTCATTCTGGAGGAAAATGCAGAGGGAAATTGGTGACTAGGTACTATTTAAACTGCTGTCCAGTGGGCAAAGGAGACTTTAGCTGGTATTGCGTGTCTTACTGAGGAATTATTTTTAATTTTCCTTATTTTTCCCTTTTGTTTTCTTCCAGCAGTGGGGTTGAGATGCCACTGTTTTAGTTACAACACTCAAATCTGCACCCTTACTTTCCTCAGATGCAGGGGGTGGGGGAGAAGGAGAGAGACTGAGAGATACAGAGATAGAAAAAGGAAGAGAGAGGCAGATGGGATGGGGGGAGAGAGAGAGAGAGTGAGAGATTCTTCCTTGATTATGAGTCTGAACACATTTTGTCTGGGTGAAAATTTCTCATCGTCTCAAAAACAACAATGTTATACATTGGGTGGAATGAAAAATGTAAATCACCTCCATTAAAGAGGAACTTTCACCATTGTGAGTGTGTTGGGAGAGTATTCACATTATGTTATGTTTGTGTTGTGTTACATTGTTATGTTGTGTTACGTTGTGTTACGTTATGTTATGTTGTATTATATTATATTATATTATATTACATTACATTACATTACATTACATTACATTACATTACATTATATTATAT
>NW_027185889.1:10300849-10333965 GCF_028583685.1 Petaurus breviceps papuanus | reverse complement strand
GGACAGTACTGTTGTTGCAGGGGTCTGGAGACTGTCCTGCAGACAGAATGAATACTGTCCACTGGTGAGGGACAGTACTGTTGTTGCAGGGGTCTGGGAGCCTTTCTGTTGGTTCAGAAGCCCTGAAGAAGGATTTTCTTGTTGTATGTTTACAGAAATCCTGGGAGAGGGCTTTGCTAATGTGTTCAGGGGTTCTAGGGCTGTTCTACAGACAGAGGATAAATTCATGAAGGGACTGGCAATGTATCTTATGGCCTTGCTAAGCCTTGTCTCTCCAGGAACTAAGATTGCTGAGAACTTGCCTCGTGTCAAGATGAAGAAAAGACCTCCATTTGGGTATTAAGTGCTGTGTTTAAACTTGATGTAACTCTGGGGTAGATTCAATTGTGATCCAGGGGTGGGGAACTTTTGACCTTTTTGTGTTCTATGGTTGAGCAAATGAATGTATTTTACTTATGTTTGGAAACTAATCTCCATTTGAGAAGAGGGGCTTTGTGGTGGACTTAATTAAGGTATAGCCTAGGGGTGGAGAAGTATTTGGAACAGAGACTTTGTAATTGATTGAATGATTGGAAAGTCCTGGGGTGGGGTAGGCCTTGGAGATTATTTAATCACACTTAGTAAATGCTGTATTTTGAATGATGTCATGTTTTGATCTTCTCTGTTCTGGGTTTGTTACTGAATAAAATAGAGAGCACCTATGCTGGTATTTTGAACCTGGGAAGTTGCCTTTGCTTGATATTACATTACAGGAGTCTCCCCAAACAAACCCCAAAACCAATACACGAACTCAGATCTTCCCAAAAGAGAGGTCAACTTACAATATTATAGATAGAATAGGAACTAGACTCGATTGCATCTGGTATTGGGAATTCCCAAGGGAAGAAATTCCTTCTGTTAAAGGTGGGTTGGCACCTTTCCTGCAAATTATAGTCAGTTATCTAGAACACTGAGAGTTTTAATGATTTACATTAAATCAAGGCCACACACATAAACCAGCACATGTCAGAAGCAGGTCTTAAACCCAAGTCTTTTTTAACTTCAAGGTCAATTCTTCATTCACTAGCCCCCACTATATTAAACTTAGAGCTAGCTATATTTGCTCTATCTAGTCATGCTTTGTTGAATTGAACTGGATTAAACTGTGTTTTGCTAGAAACTAATGACCCAACATGAAACTTTAAAGTTGTCTATACAATACTAATCTTTCCTTTTTTTAGAAATAAATAATTAGAGACTTGCTATTAATCAGTTAGGAATGTGGAACTCATCACATGAGATAAACTTGCAAAGAGAAAGGCTGAGCCATTTACTCTACCAGACAACAAATGATCTTCAGGGTCCTGGGACCCTGAAATTACCTTGAAACTGATAGCACTAATCCCCATTGTAAGAACAAAGCTTCATTTCTTTGTATTTTTTTGGAACTGGGCATCCCAAGGTACCATTTCTGGAGATAAACAACTCCTAGCAGCAAATGAAGAAAAAGGTTCCTCAGCCTCTAGGTGGGTGTTATTCACATGGAAATCTGAGCCCTAATTGAAGCCCCACATTCCAAGCCTAGGGCCTCAGGCTGAATCAGCATCATAGTCCATCTGTCATCCTTCACAGACACTAATGCCATGTTTCAGGTACAGTACATCAAACCATTATAATGCAATTAACAATTCTGTCTTTCCTAGGAAAGGTACCCTCCTGAGTAACCACAGCCTTGCTCCCAGCATTATTGTCAAAGATCCATTAGGGTTTCTGATTAGTAGAATAGCTTGGGGTAGAAACATGGTAGTTAAGCTTTCAGCTTTTTTCTTTTTCTTTTTCAAATGCTTTATTCACTTCTAGTTTACATCATTTATTTCTGCATTTATATCCGTTATAAATTGTCTCCCCGTTTTTCCCCTACCCACCACCCCAAAATAACAATCCTAATCCTCCAATCCAACAATCCCCTCCTCCAATCTACTCTGTCTCATATCTTCCCCCATAACCCCCCCCCCCCAACTTTACAGTAGGGCACAGTGGATCTCTATGCCCCAGTGCCTGTATATCTTATTTCCCAGTTATATGTAAAATAATATTAATAAAAGGATATATATATATTTTAAACATTTTATTTTAAAACTTTGAATTCCAGATTCATTCCTTCCTCCCTTGTCACCCACCCTTACTGGGAAGATAAGCCGTTCAACAAAGTCTGTACATGTGTAGCTATGCAAAACATTTCCATAGTGGATATATTGTAAAAGACTGACTACATTTCACTCCCTCCTATCCCACCTCTCACTTGTTCTGTTCTCTACTTTGATCCTGTCCCTTTTCAAAAGTTGGTGCTTTCAACTTCCCTCTGCCTCAGCCTTCCCTCCTTTCCATCATCCCCCATCTCATCCCATTCCTCCCTACTCTCCTTGTAGGGCAAGATACTATATTTAGTGTGTATGTCATTCCCTCCCTAAACCAAATTCAATGAGAATAAGATTGACCCATTCCTTTTTGCACTGTAACCAGAGGTAATCCTTACCTCTTCTATAGGAGATAGTTTACCCCATTCTGTCTCTCCCCATCTTCTCTCATTATATTCCTCTCTCACATGTTGATTTGACCATTTAAATTATCGTCCATTCTATTAAATTGGTCCTGTGCACTTTATCTATGTATACCTGTACACATTAATACACACATTCACATATGTATTCATACGCCTATATACCCTCCTATATAGACATACACACACATTTCTATTCCTTTCAACCATTCTCATACTAAGAAAAGTTTCAACAGTTACAATTATCATTTTTCCATGTAAGGATATAAATAGTTCAACTTTGATAAGTTCCTTATGATTTCTTTTCCCTGTTTACTGTCTCATGCTTCTCTTGCTTCTTGTATCTGAATGTAAAATTTTCTATTCAACTCTGGTGTTTTCATCAAGAATGCTTAAAAGTCCTCTATTCCACCAAATAACCTTATTTTCCCCTAAAACTGAGTAGGTAATTCTTGGTTTTAATCCTAGCTCCTTTGACCTCCGGGATATTATATTCCAGTCTTTTGATCCCTCAGTGTAAAAGATGCCAGATCTTGTGTTATCCTGATCGTGTTTCCACAATATTGAAATTGTTTCTTCCTGGCTGCTTTTAATATTTTCTCCTTCATCTGGGAATTTTGGAACCTGGATATAATATTCCTAGGAGTGTTCTTTTTGGGATCTTTTTTTCAGGTGATTTGTGGATTCTTTCAACCTCTATTTTGCCCTCTGGTCCGAAAACATCAGGGCAATTTTCCTTGAGAATTTCTTGAAGGATGATATCTAGGTTCTTTCTTTGATCATGGCTTTCAGGTAGTCCGATAATTTTTAAATTATCTCTCCTGGATCTATTTTTCAGGTCAGTGGTTTTTTGCATGAGATATTTCACATTGCCTTCTATTTTTTCATTTGGTTCGATCTGTTTAATAGTATCTTGATTTCTCATAAAGTCACTAGCTTCCATTTTCTCCAATCTAATTCTGAAGGAATAATTCTCCTCAGTGATCTTTTGAGATTCTTTTTCCATCTGGCAAATTGGGCTTTTTAAGGCATTCTTTTCCTCATTGCCTTTTTAAGCCTCTTTTGCCATCTGAGTTAGTCTATTTTTTAAATGGTGAAATTTTATTCAGTCAGGTTGTTGACTCTCATTTCATAATTTTCTTGAATCATTCTCGTTTCTCTTCCCAATTTTTCCTCCACTTCCCTTATTTGATCTTCAAAATCCTTTTTAAGCTCCTCTGTGGCTGGTAACCAGCTTATATTTTTCTTGGAAGCTTTTGGTGCAGGAGTTCTGACTTTGTTGTCTTCCTCCTATTGCATGCTTTGATCCTTTTTGTCCTCAAAATAGGAGTGTAAAGTTGAATTGCTCTCCTTGGTTTGCTTCCTTTGCCACTCAATAACTTGACTTTTGGGCTTTTTGCTACAGTAGGATTCTGCTACCAGACAGGGGAGCTTTATTCCAAATGCTGGGGTTTTCTCAGCTGCTGAAGGTATTACTTGGAATTCCTCTCTGAAGGCTCCACATGCTCTGGCAAACTGGTAACACACTCCAGGACCTCCACCTTAGACGGCAATCCAGATCCAAGCAGGTTAAAGCGAGAGCAATTACTCCTCAGACTGGTCGCTTGGTCACCCTACAGTCTGCAGGCCAGGACCTCAAGCTGCCATGTGGTGGCAGCAGCATGGCTGCAGCACCTCAGTGGCTTCTCCCTCCAGGCGATAAAGGCCAGACCACACTCCCAAACTACTGGATCCCAATGTCCACACTTCACTGACTTCTCACTTTGTCCTTGGCATCTATGAGTTGATAATTCTGGAAACTGCCACAGCTGCTGGTGATCTGAAGTCCTTCCAGCCTGCAGGTGGTCAGGCTGCCCTGGGGCTAAAACCTCAGGCTCCTGTAGTGTTGTTCTTGCCTCCTAGAGTGTTGTGTTGGCCGCTTACTGCTGGACTGTGGGGCTGTCGTCAGTGGGAGGTTAGCTACTCTGTGTCATTTTGTGGGTCCTTTTTTTTTGCTTTTTTTCTGGAGGGCAATTGGGATTAAGTGACTTGCCCAAAGTCACACAGCTAGGCCTTTTTTTGTGTGTGTGTCTGCGTTAAGTGTCTGAGGCTGGATCTGAACCCAGGTCCTCCTGACTCCAGGGTCGGTCCTCTATTCACTGCGCCACCTAGCTGCTCCTATTTTGTGGGTTTTGTAGCTCCAAAGTTTATTCAGAGTTACCTTTTTCATGAATTGGGGGAGGTAGAAGCTAGAACCCCATGGAACTCCTGTTTCTACTCTGCCATCTTGACTCCACCCCCGCTTTCCTGTCTTTATGCTGTAAGTTAGGCAGTTCTGAAGTTACAAGAGTTCACAACACTGAGCTCTTAAGTTAGGGATTTTCAGAAGCAGCTCTCAATTTTCAGAATACCAAGAATCCTATTACCTTTATTAAACTAGGCCAAAAATATTAGTCATTCTTGGGGCTTCATAGGATTTATTGCTGCAAGGGATTCTGGAGATCATAGGAATGATCATAAGCTTTCTGGAGATCATAGGAATGAAAGGATGAGCTGGAAGGAACTTTAAACGGTATTAGTTTGACCCCCTTGTTTTAAAGGGGAATAACTGAGACTTACTTAGAAAGGTTATGTCATGTCCAGATTCACATGACTGGGAATTATCTAAGGCAGGATTCAAAGCTGAGGTCTCACTCACTCTAAGGCTGACACTCTATGTAGGATACCACATCCTTATTTTTATAGGTGAGAGCATGGCACACTGGAAAGAACATTGTACTTTGAGTCAGAAGATTTGAGTTTTAATCTTGGCTCTCCTACTTATTGCCTGAGTGACTTTAGCCAAATCTTTTCACATTTTGCAACTCATCTGTGAAATCAGGGAACAGGATTATATATGGTTTCCCAGACCTCTGTCATCTGTATTTCTGTTCAGTCATTTTCAATCATATCTAACTCTTCCTGACCCCATTTGGGGTTTTCTTGGCAAAGATGGAGTAGTTTGTCATTTCTTTCTCCAGCTCATTTTACAGATGAGGAAACTGAGGCAAACAGGTTAAGTGACTTGCCCAGGATCACACAACTAGTAAGTGGCTGAGGTCAGGTTTGAGCTCAGGTCCTTCTGAGTGCAAGACCAGCACTCTATCCATTGTGCCATCAGCTGCCCCATCTGTAGGAGTGTTTAAAAATGAAGATTAGAAAAGTGAAATGAATTCTTATAGGTGAGAGAAGTAGTGCATATTGGAGCTATAACTTGAACCCAAATGCAGTACTAACTCCAAATTGAATACTTTTTCTATAGCATCGTACAGGGACAAGATTACTCATTGACACTGGAGTGAGAGGATTTAGCTTCAAATTGCACTTCTGAAAATCATCATATGTATGACATGAAGCAAGTCACTTAATTTTTTCTGAATCAGTGTCTTCCACAATGAGGGGGATAGATTGTATGGCTTCTGGGAACTCAGAATATTAGTCAGTTCAAATAATTTCAAAATCTAGAAATCTGTGACATCTTGCATTGGAAAATCTTGTGAAAATTAAGAAAATATATATGCCACCTAAAATCAAGGAAGTGCTGCTGATAAATGTTTAATACCTGACTGTGTGTGCATGGGGGAAGTATATAAAACATGTTAATTTTAATCTGCATTGCTAATATTTTCTCCATTATTTTTTTAAAGTCTAAATAATCAATAAGATAATAAATCAAACCCTTATTTGTATTATTTGGTAATTTCCAAGGTGTAAATGATTATACTGAAAATTTTCCAATAAGCTCTCAACAGCTAGGAGAAGCTGGCTCTAGCACACCCCTGCTAAAACTGACACTATACTTTGGTCTACCTGAAATATCTATTTGCTGCCCTGCTTTCCCACTCCCTTCCTGAGAGACTAAATTATTTTTTCTCAGTATGTTACTGAATTTTTTCTGTTAGTTATTTCAATACTTCAGGTGTTGGTGATTTCATCAGAAGGCATTCCCTTCTGTGATGTTGATTTCAATGCTCAGATGACGTCATATATTATAGGTCCATGGATCTAGAGCTCGAAGGAACATGAGAAGTCTTTTGTCTAACCTACTCATTTTATAGATTAGGGAACTGAAGTCCTGAGAGGTCATAGTTATTGAGAGTTTCTGGGGCCAAAAATAAAATTATTCTGTCATCAGCCAAGCAATGAACATCTCTGAATTTTCTTACTTTGTTCAGATGATAGAGAGAATTAATCTCTAAGCCCAGAAAAGAAGCTTTTCTGATTTAATAAAAGCAATGAACTTGAAGTCTTTTGCTCTAACCTTCAAGAATCCAAAAAATTTTCACACCTTGATCAGTCATAAAGAAAAAAGATTTTAATGCAGCTTCTGTATTTATAAAATCACAAAATCAGAATGAGAAAAATACAGTGGAAAAGGACCTTTTGGTAGAAATAAGCTGACTTTTACCCTGTATTCGCTCATCAAATGTGAACTAACTAAACCCAAGTTCATCTTGACATTAGTGAAAATATATAAACCTCTCTTCCCCTCAGTCATCATCAGTCATCCAAGGGCAGACTCAAACCTACATAGAATCCCTGTAAAAATCCCTCTCTCTGTCTCTGTCTCTGTCTCTGTCTTTCTCCCTGTCTCTCTCTCTCTTTGTCTCTCTGTCTCTTTGTCTTCTCTCAAGCTTTGGAAACTTAAAAAAATGCATTACATTATAACATCATAATCCATTGTTTTGTTTTTAATTTTGACATCTTTCCCACTATCTGTGCTCCTTTCCCTGGGGCGGGGGGAGGGGGATAAAAAGAACAAACACTCTCAAAATAAAACCATCAATATTCATCTACATAGTCCCGCAAAACAAATTTCTACACTGGCCAGGTATAAAAATATGTATCTCAGGGCAGCTAGGTGCCATAGTGAATAGAACACTGGCCTGGGAGTCAGGAGGACCTGAGTTGAAATCTAGCCTCACACACTTACTAGCCGTGTGACCTTGGGCAAGTCAATTAACCCCAATTGCCCTGCCTTCCCCCCTTAAAAAAACAAAAAAAACTATCTCTTTCTGCATTTAAAGTTTATCATTTCCCTGTCAAGAGCTAAGTGACATGTTTCATTTTAATTCTTTTAGAATTTGGGCTTATTATTACAATTCATCAGAGTCCTAAAAGTTTTTCAAAATTATGTTTCTCTAATAAGCTGATATCTGTATAAATTGTTCTCCTAAGTCTGCTCACTGTGCTTTATTTCAGTTAATAAAGGTCTTCTAGATTTTCTCTGAAACTGTCCCTCTCATCATTTCTTATGACACAATTATATTTCATTGCATTCATATATGACAATTTGTTCAACCATTCCCCAATGAGAAAATACATCCTTGGATTCCAAGCTTGGTTACTGCAAAATGAGTGCAGTACCTTTCCTTTGAAAATTCAGAGAGAACAGCATTAGTAATGCTCTGTTTGGCCTTCAATGTCCTTTGTAATCTAGTCCCCTTCTAGCTTTCCAGTCTTTTTACACTTTACTCCCCTAACACATACTCTTTGATTAAGTGATACTGGACTCCTGGTTTTTCCATAAACAACACACCACATCTCTCAGCCTGGTGAATTTTTTTTTGCTCTGTATCATACCTGGAATGCTTTTCCTCCTCCTCCTATCTGACTACTGACCACCCTGGCTTCCTTTAAGTCCCAACTAAAATCCCACCTTCTACAGAAAGCCTTCCCCAACCCCTCTTAAATCCAGTGCCTACTTACTGCTAATTATTTCCTATTTATCTTGCATATAGCTTGCTTTGTAAATATTTGTTTTCATGTTGCATCCCCCATTAGATTATAAGCACCTTGAAAGTAGCTGTATTTTGCCTCTTTTTGTATTGGTAGTGTTTAGTGCCTGGCTTAGATTAGGCACTTAATAAATGGTGATTGATTGATCTTTTTTTTCCTCTATGGGGAAAAACATCCTGAAATCTAAAAATGTAAAACTATTCATGTGAGCTACACAAGGAATATGTTTTAATAACATTCTCAAATTTTGGTATGCATTTTACATATGTAACTGAATTTCTACAAAACAGCCTGGAGCATTTTGTTTACTGCTGTGTTTGTGGAGGGAGATGTGACTCCGACATGGTGACGAATATTCTAACAGGACTATAGACTTATGGTCCATTGTAATGTAATACCAAAAGAAGGCAACTTCCCAGGTTCAAAATACCAGCATAGGTGCTCTCTATTTTATTCAGTGACAAACCAAGAACAGAGAAGATTAAAACATGACATCATTCCAAATACAACATTTACTATGCGTGATTAAATAATCTCCAAGTACTACCCCACCCCAGGACCTTCCAATCATTCAATCAATTACAAAGTCCCTGTTCTAAATACTTCTCCACCCCTAGGCTATACCTTCATTTAGTCCACCACAAAGCCTCTCTTCACAAATGGAGATTTGTTTCCAAACATAAGGTCAAAAGTTCCCCACCCCTGGATCACAATTGAATCTACCCCAGAGTTACATCAAGTTTAAACACAGCACTTAATACCCAAATGGAGGTCTTTTCTTCATCTTGACACGAGGCAAGTTCTCAGCAATCTTAGTTCCTGGGGAGACAAGGCTTAGCAAGGCCATAAGATATATTGCCAGTCCCTTCATGAATTCATCCTCTGTCTGTAGAACAGTCCTAGAACCCCTGAACACATTAGCAAAGCCCTCTCCCAGGATTTCTGTAAACATACAACAAGAAAATCCTTCTTCAGGGCTTCTGAACCAACAGAAAGGCTCCCAGACCCCTGCAACAACAGCACTGTCCCTCACCAGTGGACAGTATTCACTCTGTCTGCAGGACAGTCTCCAGACCCCTGCAACAACAGTACTGTCCCTCACCAGTGGACAGTATTCACTCTCTGTCTGCAGGACAGTCTCAGGCCTTCTTAGCCAAATGCCAGGTTCCAGGACTTCTTCAACAGGACAGTCTTTCACCAGTGGACAAATCTGGCAAAATAACATCAAAACAGACAGACAAAGTACCAGCAAAACAGCCATGTCTCCTCAGTCCTTGGCAGCTCAGGGGGCAGGTCTCAAAAGTCCAGGGCAATTCAAAGCGGCCACCAGCAATCCTCTTAGTCTCTCTCTCTCCACGAGGTGCTGCTTCCAAAAAAGATCTTCCGCCTCTCTCCAGTGTCTCTCCAAATCTACGTCACCAGCTCCTCCCACTTCAGGACTTTCTTTTCACATCAACAAGCCCATCCCACAGGTGGGATTAACAAACTCTGGGTTTTAATACAATCAATTTGAAAACCAAGCCAATACAGGGGAATCTTTAATTGCAATTACTATCACAACTCCTTATTTTGGGGGATGTTTTGTTAATCAACATCACTCTGTAAGGAACAGAGTTGAAATTGAAACCCAGATTTTCTTACTTCATATCTAGTGTTCATTTCCCTGTAGTAGTTAATAATTTTCAGTGCAAATGTTTTACAGCTTTGATTATCTAATACTGCTGTCCAACCCTGCTAACATTTTTATTTTAACTGGTTTTTTACTAAAAACCTCCTCCTCTCCCACAAAGGACTAAAAAATTCCTTCTGTGTGTTGATTATTGTTACTTACTTAGTCAATCAATCAAAATGCCTTGATTAAGTGCTTATTATGTGTCACACACTGTGAATTATTGGGGTTGGTAGTAGAAATAGTAGTAGTAGTAGCAATAGTCATCATGGTAGTAGTAGTAGCAGCAGCAGTAGCAGTAGTAGTAGTAGTAGTAATAGTAGTCATCATAGTCATAGTAGGCAGTTAGGTGGTGTAGAGGATTGAATGTTGAGACTGAAGTCAGAAAGACTCCTCTTCCTGAGTGCAAATCTAGCCTCAGGTATGTACTAGCTGTGTGATCCTAGGCAAGTAATTTAACTCTATTTGCCTAAGTTTCCTCATTTGTAAAGTGAACTGAAGGAGATGGCAAACCACTCCAGTATCATTACCAAAAAACAAAAAACAAAACAACAAAAAAAAAAAACCCAGCAACAAGTAGGGTTAGGAAGAGTTGAATATGACTGAACAATAACAAGTAGTGGGAGTGGTGGTGGTGGTGGTAGTAGTGGTAATAGTAGTAGTCAAAGAAGTAGTAGTCTAGACCAGTGATTTCATGACTGTGGAGATTTCCCAACAGGAAAACTCCCTTCATCAATGTAGCTCCTTTGTAATTTAAAGGCTTTGAAAGTCTCTTGGGGAATTTAGAGGTTAAATAAATTATCTAGAGACAAAGCAACAGTCTGTGTCAGAGCCAGGATGTGAATTCAGATATTCCTGACTAAAGAACTAGCCATCTACATACTTCTTCACTTCCTTGATGGTTTACTATCCTCACTGATAGTGTCAAAGATTTCTATCAAAGATGACTTTGGAGTCTATTGAATGTCTGTTTGAATTTCCACTAATGCCTCTTGTCCTGCCTACTTTCCATCAAATTATATATATAAGCACTTGGAAATAGATTTTCTATGCATACATTACTGATACTTATAATTATCAATTATGGGGGTGGAGGTTTATGATTTCACTGGCTTAGTGTCTTCCCAATAAGGAAACTCCCTCTGCCAATGAGGGCCAGCACTTTCTTTGTAACTTATTACAGTCCTATTATATTATGCAGGGATATAATGACAAATGTTTAGCAACCAAAGGATACAATTCTAAATTCAATCTACAATATTAATGTTTTCCCATTACATTTTTAACTCTATACAATCAACAGAATAACAAACCAAGCCTTGATTTTTAACTTTTGATGATTTCTGAGGATTACATGCTCACACTGAAAATGAACTATAGGCTTGTGAGAGGTGGTTTGAACTGGCTCCAGAATGCCACTACACATCTATTCTCTCCCCTGATAGAATATAAGTTCCCTGAGGGTAGGAATGGATCCACTGTTTTTGTTGTTTTATCCCCAGAATTAAGCATGGTGCCTGCTCCATAGTATTAACTTACTAAATGCATTGATTAGAGAGTTACCTGGCACTATTTTTAATATCAATCCAAACCAAACAAAAAGGCATGGATGTATCAATTAAATCTATCATGACTACTTACTAAAGTGCATTTCTTATTACTGGGAGGTTGGTAGAGTTCTTACTCCTGTAAAAGGGTAATACCAATGCTTATAATACAAACTTTTATCTGTTTAAAATCAGTTCAATTTCATTTAATGCCTCTAATATGAACTTCAATGATTTGATATCAATTCATTTTAATTCAACAATTATTCATGAATATATCAGACTATACTAGATTCTGGAGATGCAAAGAGAAAAATGAAAGTGACTCTTTCCTTAAGGATCTTATATTATGATAAAATGTGTATATGTATATGTACACACAGGTATATATGTAGCTATATATAAATGCAAATAGATGTAAATAGATGTAAATGAAATAAATTGATAGGAATAGAGATAAAGAAATAAATGTATCTATATCTATATACATATATAAATCTCCCCTTATTGGTGGAGATCAAGATATGCAAGTAGGGTGGGAAAGAAGTGGAGGAAGAGAGATGCTGAGTTTTTCTGACTTCAAGATTTAAGAGAGTAGATCTGCAATGCCAACCTCTCTTCAGGTCCCTGAAAGGATTAAAAAAAAACTCTCTGGGAAGAAGTCAGCATTAGAGGAACCAGAATTCCTACCATGGCCTTAGCATTTCTAGCTTGCTATTGGGTGAGATCTAGGAGTTTCTCTCTCATACTTGAACTGAGATATCTTGCTCCCAATCAAAGAGTTCCTTCAATCTGTCTTGTGTATTATATATTTTCTCATATGTATACTTTTCCAGCCAGTGCTAATTTTGCCCTACATACATATGTTCACATATATTCAATGCATCTAGACATACATGTATAAATACAATACACATGTATACACATATGCACATATATGTCAGGAGTCATGTGTGGTTTTCAGGGAGGCAAGAATAGTAATCTCTAGTATCTTCTCTCCACTACCATTCTCCAAGGAATACTTTGATTACTACCAGAAGGGGAAGTAGGAGTTTATAGCAAGAGGCTGGGCACTCTGCTCTCCTCAGAAAGAAGACACTAGGCTAGAATTATATCTTTCTGTTCTCTTAAATACTTTTAGTCTTGGGGGGTGTAATTTTTAGGTTCAATCTAACCCCCTGATCACTATACCTTAATAGGGATCGATGGACCAAGCTCTGTATCCAAGGCTTGACTCCTTTCCAAACAGATACCAGTTCCACAATGAACAAGTAACAAATAGAAAAGAAACCCATGTGTCCAAGTTGATACCAAAAGAGAAATCAGAGAATTGGAGAAGGTAGAAGTGGGAGCCCTGAGGAAGTCCTGTTTCTACTTTGCCATCTTGACTCCACTCCTAAGGTCCTTTCTTTAACTAAACTTCCAAATATTCAAACTCTCCTATAGAAAGTACAACTCTGGGGCGGAGTCAAGATGGCGGAGAAGAAACACGACCTCCCCTAGGCTCCAGCTTCCACCTTTCCCAATAATCCATGTAAAAAGGGGACTCTAAACAAACTTTGGAGCTGCAGAACCCACAAAATGACACAGAGAAGCTAACCTCCTGCTGAGGAGAGCCCGGCAGGCCAGCAGGAATCGGACAGCACTGTGCTCTGGGAGCTGAGCCCAGCCCCACGCCAAGGCTTTAGCCCCAGGGCTGGCCTAACCAGCCACCAGCCGGAGGGACTCCAGATCAGCAGCAGCTGTGGCCATTTCCAGATTTATCAACACATAGATGTGAAAGACAAAGTGAGAGGTCAGTGCAGTCTGGACTCCAGTAAGCGGGAGTGCATGGCTTTTGCCCCCAGGGCGAGAAACCACTGAGATGCTGGCACAGCCAGCCAGCTCTACGTGGCAGCTTCAGCTCCTGGCCTGCAGAGTGTAGGGGGACCAAGCACCAGTCTGAGGGGTAATTGCACTTGCTTTAACCTTCTTGGATCTGGATTGCAGTCTAGGGTAGAGGTCCTGGGGTGTGTGTCCAGCTTGCCAAAGCATGTGGAGACCCCAGAGAGGACACCTATCTAATACCTCTGGCAGCTGAGCAAACCCCAGCATTTGGGATGAAAGCTCCCCTGTCTGGTGGCAAAGTCCTACTGTGGCAAAAAGCCCAGGAGTTAAGTGACTAAGAGGTGACATGACCAGGAAAAGGAAACAAAGCAGACAGAAGATTCCAACATTACATTCCTATTTTGGGGACAAAAAGGAGCAAAGTATGGAACAGGAGGAAGACAGTGAAGTCAGAAGTCCTGCACCAAAACGTCAAAGGAAAATACAAGCTGGTTACAGGCCATAGAGGGCCTTAAGAAGCAGATAAGAGAAGTGGAGGAAAAATTGGGAAGAGAAATGAGAACAATGCAAGAAAATTATGAAATGAGAGTCAACAGCCTGAATGAGGAAAATAACACCTTGAAAAATAGACTAACTGAAATGGCAAAAGAGGCTCAAAAAGGCAATGAGGAGAAGAATGCCTTAAAAAGCCCAATTTGCCAGATGGAAAAAGAATCTCAAAAACTCACGGAGGAGAATCATTGCTTCAGAATTAGATTGGAGCAAATGGAAGCTAATGACTTTATGAGAAATCAAGATGCTGTTAAACAGATCCAAACAAATGAAAGAACAGAAGGAAATGTGAAATATCTCATGGGAAAAGCCACTGACCTGGAAAATAGATCCAGGAGAGATAATTTAAAAATTATTGGACTATCTGAAAGCCATGATCAAAGTAAGAACCTAGAAATCATCCTCCAGAAAGTTCTCAAAGAAAACTACCCTGATGTTTTAGAACTAGAGTGCAAAATAGAGGTTGAAAGAATCCACTGATCACCTCCTGAAAAAGATCCCACAAAGAAAACTCCTAGGAATATTTTAGCCAGGTTCCAGAATTCCCAGATCAAGGAGAGAATATTACAAGCATCCAGGAAGAAACAATTTTAATATTGTGGAAACACAATTAGGATAATCCAGGATCTGGCAGCTTCCACACTGAGGGATCGAAGGGTTTGGAATATGATATTCTGGACGGAAAAGGAGCTGGGATTAAAACCAAGAGTCACCTACCCAGCAAAACTGAGTATCATGTTTCAGGGGAAAATATGGTCATTCAGTGGAATAGAGGACTTTCAAGCATTCTTGCTGAAAAAACCAGAGTTGAATAGAAAATTTGACATTCAGATACAAGAAGCAAGAGATGAATGAGAAGGTAAACAGGGAAAAGAAATCATAAGGAAATTATCAAAGTTGAACTATTAACATTCCTACATGGAAAAACAATACTTGTAACTTATGAAACTTTTCTCAGTAGTTGAAGGGAATATATATATATATATATATATATATATATGTATGTATATAAATATATATATATATGTCTATATATGAGGGTATATGGGCATATGAATACATATGTGAATGTGGGTATATATGTTTACAGGTATACATAGATAGAGGGCACAGGACCAATTTAACAGGAGGGGATGATACTTAAAAGGTGAAATTAAAAGGTGAGAGAGGAATATAATGAGAGGAGATGGGGAGAGACAGAAGGGGGTAAACTATCTCATATAGAAGAGGCAAGGGAAAATGGTTACAATGGAAGGGGAGAATATGAAGGCAAAAGGGAATAGGTCAAACTTATTCCCATTGAATTTGGCTTGAGAAGGGAATGAAATACACACTAAATAATGTATCTCACCCTCCAGGAGAGTAGAGGGGGAAGGGGATGAGAGGGGGGATGATGGAAGGGAGGGCAGTCTGGGGCGAAGGGAAGTTGGAAGCACCCACTTTTGAAAAGGGCTGGGATCAAAGTAGATAATAGAATGAGTGGGAGGTGGGATAGGAGGGAGGGAAATGTAGGTCAGTCTTTTACAATATATCTACTATGCTATTGTTTTGCATTAGCCACACATGTACGACCTATACTCAACTGCTTATCTTCCCAGTAAGGGTGGGCGTCAAGGGAGGAAGGGAATGAATCTGGAATTCAAAGTTTTAAAATCAAATATTCATATATATATGTATATATATATACTATTATTAATAGTATTTTACCGTATTTGGGAAATAAGATACACAGTCACTGGGGCATAGAGATCCACTGGAAAAGTCAAAAGATGTATGGGAGAAAATATGGGAGAGAGCAGATTTGAGGAGGGAACATCCTGTGGGACTGCTATTTTGGGGCGGTGAGTAGGGGGAAAAGGGCGAAAAAATTTGTACCTCAAAATTTGGCAGAAATGAATGATATAAATCAAAAGTAAAATCTACTACTCAATCATTCATCCAACCTACTAATAAATATTTCCTATTTGAAAAAAAAAAGTACAACTCTGATGGGCTGGCCACATTGTATGAATGACAAATGTATGCTTTCCTAAAAAAATTTTTATGAAGAACTCACACAGGGCAAGTGTTCACATGGTGTTCAGAAGAAGTAGTACAGATATACTCTCAAGGTCTCAAGAACTTTGGAATTGATTTGTGACACATGAGACACTGCCCTAGGACCACCTAGCATGGCATGGTCTTATCAAAAAAGGTGCTGTGCATTATGAGCAAAGCAGCATTGAAGTAGCTCAAAAGAAATACAATATGTGCAAATTTAGAGAATCTGCCAAATGTTCCTATGGACTATTTGTGCCTGACCTGTGGTAGAGCATTCTGAACTCATATTGGTCTGATCAGTCACAGTCAAATGCATTGTAACTTGACTCTAACATAGCATAATTTTGGTCCTCTTCAAGAATGAAGGACAATAACCAACCAACCAATCAACATATGTATATGTATGTGAACAATTCTTGTGTACATACATATGGTCTACTTTAACAGATTGCAAGCTTCTTGGAAGCAGAGACAGTTTTATTTTTTAATCTTCCTAACACTAGCACCACTTAACAAATGTTCAGTTGATTTTGTGTGTGTGTGTGTGTGTGTGTGTGTGTGTGTACAATCAATAAAGCTTTTATTAAGTTGGTGCTTGTGATGGAAAAACAAAAATATGAGACGATCTCTGCTCTCAAGAAGCTTACAAATAATTAAAGTTATGTGTGCGCATGAACACATATATGTATGTGTATGTATGTATGTATGAGAGTGTATGTAAATGTGTATAGGTATATGTGTATGTTCATATGTATGTACATAAGCATTGTTTTTGTTTGTCTTCACTGGACCTGTGATTTCATTTGTATCAAATTCCCAGTGACAACATTATATACAATATATGTATGTATACATATATATACATATTGTGTTAGCTTATATATAATATATATATATACAAATTAAATCTAGAAAGAATTGATACATAATAAAGGCCAAAGGCTTAGATATAGTGCCTAGGTCATGTTTATTTATTTATTTGAAAGCTTAAAATGCCAAAATCAGTGAGAAGGGAGAGAAAGAAATGAGTGGAAAAGCAGAAATGGCACTAGCCTAATTACAGTTTCACCATGTATTCCATAGCTTTTCAATATTAATTACGGTTACTATTTCAAAAAAAGCTCAGTTGGACACTCAGTGAAATTCACAGAAGCAGCAGTTTTCCAAAAAAAGGAGTTAGCAGACTTAAAGGAAATGGGAACGAGATGGACAGGATGTATTACTATTGGTCATTTGTTCACTTTCTAAAAATAGCCCACAGAGTCAAATACCAGTCTCAGTTACTCACAAGCAATTTTGGAGTCAAATCCTACTCCCAGTCATTCAGATTTAACTCCTGCTGAGTTGTACATGAGTCAGGGTCTGATTATCCAAGTTGGGTCTTGATATTTCATCCAAAAAAAAAAAAGACTATATCCATGTTTCTATATCTGGAGTTATTCTACAAGCTGTGGAATTGTGAATTTGGAATCATAGAGCATAGAGTTAGAATTGGCCTCTTTCTATGGATGAGGAAACTGAGATCCCAAGAATTCAAGTGACTTGCCCGAGTTTGGCCAGGGAGTGAGCATCAGAGATTGGATATGAACTAAGGTGTTCTGACTCTAAAATCAGTGTTCTTTCCAATATACTTAAGCTATTCTTACCTCTAGAGAAACAAAGAGTAGTTTTTCTCCCTTAATCTAGAAGCAAGTAATAGCATCTCCTGGGATTTCTTGCTCCCATAGATAACATTATGTTTATTGTGATGGTAGCCTCTAAAGAGAATGTCTCTTACAGCAAACTAAATATAATAGCTATTGGGACCCCCAGAAGCTGGGTCACTGTCAAGCTTGGCTTAGCCCCTGGGATATCTGGGTAATATTGTGATGTGTTGTGTCAACTATGTCAATAAATACAACCTGAGTTTCCAGTTTGGCCTGAGGAATTGCATATGATTATGGAAATGTGATCCACTTAGGGAAGAGGGTTAAAGATTGAAGGAGACGCAATGGGACTGGGAAAGATATAAGTATTAAAGGGTTCAGTTTCCAATCCAACTCTACTTACTGGCAAACTGTACTTCTCTAGCAACATTATTGCCTTACTGATGAAATGAGGAAGTTTTTGCCTCCTTCTTAGACCCTTTGTATAAGGTGAACTGTAAATATGTTTTGGAAAAAAATATTAAAATACTAGTTTGACAAGATACTGCAGGAATATGCTCATCTGTCTCCATTCAGTGAGAGAAGAGCTTTTTTCTTTAATGAGCTAATATTATTCCTGGTTAATATTCTTTTTCTTAGGAAAAAAATATTAGTCTTGACTAATACTGTTTCTCTCAGAAAAAAAAGCTTAAGTTTCTGAAAGGCACTGGGGCTTCACTACAGCACAACAATTGTCTTGTTACCAATCCTTATATTATACACACATATGTATGTATATATACACATACATAAATACATATATATAATCCAAATGTTCAACTTTTCCTTGATCTCAGTAGGATAGCCGTTTCTCCCCCTCCTCTTCCTCCTCAGAAACAACTATTTAAAAGTATAAAATATCTTTTGGAAAGTACTAATCTTCAACAGTAAGTTGTCACTTCATTCACTATACTGATTTTTAATGCAAATTTTATGAAATCTTGTTCCTATTTTGTTTGATTTAAGCAAAGTCTGAATGTCATTCATGTATTAAGTTATGTATTTCTTATTAATGGCAAAATTAATCATAATTAGTTTTATAAATGAACAAACAGTAGTGTAATTGCGACTGAAATAGTAATTTTTTTCTCTTGTAGGGTTGAGAAGGCTCCAATTCCTTTTTTGCAATTCCTATTAATATGGAATGCTACTAGAAAGAATGACAGAAGACTGAGAGAATTTTGAACTGACTTACAATGATGGAGAGAGAGACAGACAAATACAGAGACAAAGAGAGACAGAGAGAGATGAAGAGATGAGATAGACAGATAGAGAGAGACAGATAGATGATAGATAGATAGATAGATAGATAGATAGATAGATAGATAGATAGATAGATAGATAGATAGATGATACAAAGATAAACAAATGAATAGATCATTTAAAAAGTGCTTTCTGGATGCCAGACAATGAGTGCGTGTTATCATTTTGCTTTGACCAAGTGATTGGTATATATAATCAAAATATAGGTTAGTTTCCCTCCTACCCAAGAAGGTCAAATAATTTAAAGAACATTTTAGAGATTATAATGGATAATGAAACACTTCTTCCACAAAACAAATAATTAAAATAGAGATAAGGCTTTAATGTGAAAAGGGAAAAAAAAAGTTCTGAAGAATCAGAAAGAAATCTTGATCTGGTTCCAGATTTTGGAAGATGGAAAGGTGTAACAGAGAAGAGAAAGAAAAGAATGACAACCAAATATTTTGAGCCAAGCAAAAAATAGTAGATTTTTCCAAGATAAGAGAGAGCTGAACTCTCGGGGGGGAGACTTTCTTCTCCTCCAAAAAATGATGATGTAGATTCATAGGAAGCATCAGGTGAGAGATTATCCAGGCAACATAATAATAAGAAGAAGAGAGAAATATTGGTAACAGTTGGGCCCTGCTGAGAGGTACTAAGGCAACTATTTTCCAAATGCATAAGAACATGGAGAAGTTTGATATCTTTCTAGGGCATGTATCCTGTAAGTGAAAATCAACCTCTTAAGATTAAAGAATCATTTTTAAATTAAATAAATAAATTAAATTAATTAATTAAAAAATTTAATTAAAGAATTAAAGACATTCATTTCTTGTGATTCATATATGGGAAATTATATTGCCAGAAGCAATCTAGAAAATATTACTAGAGAAGTTTTCTATATATTGCTATTAAAGGCCAAAAATAAGAGATTTAAAAGAAAAATTTAATGAAAATAACTACAAAATATATAATATACATATCTATATCTACGTATCTATATAGGAGATATAAAGAGATTATAGATATAGGTATAGATGATATATAGATATAAATAGATAGATAGGAGTTAATCTACCATAGCACATTCAAGACATGTTACCTATAATATAATTATTAAACATTATTTATGAAAGTAAAGTAAGACCCAAAAAATTAGAAGTTATCCATTACTTATGTCTGAGGTTCATCAAGATAATAAAACTGTTAATACAACCTAAACTAATATTCAGATTTAGTTTTATGCCAATTTTGCTATTGATCAACTTTATAAACTGCACCAATGGTGTCAAACTCAAATAGAAATGGGGGCTACTAATCTATATAAAAGGATCCCTGTAGATTTCATATTGATTTACTTTTAAAATCTTATCATTTTAAAGAATTTATTTTATTAAATATTTCTGAATTACATTTCAATCTAGTTTGGCAGTTCATAGAAGTAATGGAACTGCAATGGGACACATGAGGCCAATGGGTCATGCTTTTCACACCTTTGAACTAGATAGAACAATCAAATTAATTTTTAGGAACAAAAGCTCAAGATTTCCAAGGGAAGCAGTGGCCAAAAGTCATAATGAAGGAGATCTAGCATTGCCAGATTTCAAAATAGATTATGAACTAGTAATCATCAAAATATCTAGGTATTGATTTAAAAAAAAGATAAAAAAGTAAATCATAAAACCATCCATCCATCCTCATCTCCATCTTTTTGTTCTGAATCAGTATGTTGTTTTATGAATATAACGTCCTTCTTTAATATTATTTAAATGTTGTTACAATCCAAAAAACATCACCAAATCTTGAGGGCCTCAGGGTTGAAGAAAAGTACGAAAAAATGCTTTTGTGTTTGCCTTTGGAAATAATTTCTGATAGTAGCAACAGCAGTAATTTTGTTATTGACAGGACTGCAAGAAAAAATAGTCCTCAGTCTCATAAAACTTTTTTCAGGCTTACTAAGGGGAGATCCCAGGGTGACCTGCATGTATCTTGTGGGGCACAATAGGGTTGGAAAGGAATCAAAAGAACATGTTCTCATCCTAATTCAAGTAGAAAACTTAGATAAAGGAGTAGGTTCCTTAAATTGTCTGCTGAATTTTTAGTCAACACTTCTATTTCCACACTTGGTGAATATATTTCTCCAACTTGCAAGTACATAATCCTGCCATGTTAAATTAGTGCTATAAGAAACGAGAAGATGGACTTCATATTTACCTGGAGAGGCTTATACGAACCGATGCTGAGTGAGAATAGTACAGCCAGGAGGAATTTGTACACAATTACAGACACAAAGTATGTGTGATGACCAACTTTGATAAACTGGACTCCTCTCAGCAATCCAAAGTCATAAATCAACCCCAAAAGATTCATGATGGAGAGAGATGTTTACATCCAGAGAAAGAACTGAGTTTGAACCCAGATTGAAGCAAACTACCTGCTTTTTCTTTTTCTTGTTTGGTTTTGTTTCCTCTTTCCCATTGTTCATTCAATCTGATACAATCCTTCTTTATAACCTGACTATTGCCTAATTTGAAAGTATTTGCTGATACTATACTTGATTGTATGCCTCCATGGGGGACAGGGGGAAGGGAGAGAAAATTTGAAACTCAAGGAATTGTGGTAATGAATCTTGTAAACTAAAAGTAAACAAATTAATGAAGACAAAAAAAGAAAGCACAATTAATTTAACTGAAATATTCCTTTGTCCAGTTCTAATATTGCCATATTTAAGGACCTTCAAAATTTCAAGAGATCATTATACAGCCTGAGGAATGTAAATTATATAAATGATAGAGGTGTGGGATATTGTATTGAATGTACACTGATTCCTATGTTATATTCTAGGATTTGCTGTTTTGGATATATTTTCCACATCACCTCATTTTCTTGTCAGTTCTCCCATTTTCTTAAAAGTATGTGTTTTTTAAAAATAAAATTCCAATTAATTTAGGGTTTTTGATTAACCAAGATTTTACTGTAAAATTTCTTCATGACAGGCTCTCTTTTATATTCTACTTACAAGTTGGGAACTTGGTTAAAAGAGAAAAAGGAGAATCAGCTTAGGGTTGCTCTATCTATTCTAATTCTACCTCCCTTTCCATTGCCTTTTGTGCTTTCCTTATGCAAGCCAGAATTGAGTAATTTAATTTAAAATAGTGTTTATTGATGCTTTTTAAAAACACCGTCAATCATTTCTTGATTCCTGTCCCCCACCCCTTGACACCAACCCCTTTGAACCAGAGCTTATAATGAGAAAAAAAAACAGTTAATGAAAATTACAAGATGGCTCCAGCTGGCAGTGTTCATACATCCAGTAGTCTCTGATCTTCTTATTATGTTGTGTTTCATTATTTACTTCATGAATAATTTTAATCTTCAACAAGCTACTTAAAATAAAATCTTTAACAAGTAGATAGTTTCTGTAGATTTTGATGAACATCTGCTAAAGCTGTTAGAAATCAATTAGGACAGCCAACTCCCAATCAAACAGGGATCTCCTCCATGAAGTGTCCAACAAGTGATCATCCAACCTCTTCTTGAAGATTTCCAATGAGGGGAAACTTGTCGTCTCCTAAATTTGCCTTTCCTACTTTTGGATGACTTTATCAGAAAATTAAAATCTATCCCTCACTAACTTTTACCTTAGATTTCTAGTATTGTCTTTTGGCCTCAAGCAGACTAAGTCTTCATGTCTTCAAAGATAGCTAAGTCTTCTCTTATTAGGTGAAACATCTTCACCAGATCTTCACATGGAATGATTTTGAATCCCCTTTATTACCTTCCTTTGCATATGCTCCAACTCATCAATTTCCTTCTAAAATGTGACCCAAACTATAATCTTGATGATGTAATTAAGGTGAAATACACAGAACTTTAGCTCCCTTCAACCTGGTAATTGTATTTCCCTTAATGCCATCCACGAGTTGACTTGCTCTTTTTCTTGTTTGGCTTTCACATTACACTGTTGACTTAGATTGAATTTGTAGTTCACAAGGACCCCCAGATGTTTTTTCAAAAGGATCACGAATTCATGTTTGTTTTATCCTTTTATCATTATATTTGCTTATTTCCTTAATCCAGATGTAGAGCTTTACCTCTTTTAAATTGCATCTTAATAACATTGTACTGATCCTTGCGCAAATTCAATGGAGATAAAAAAAAAATATCACTGTTCCAGGTTTAAAAAACAAAACCCAAAAGGAAATTGGGACTTAGAGCAATTGTATGACTTTCTTGGGGTGTCACAGCTGGTAAAGGACAAGAACAAGATCTGAACACAGATCTTTTTCTTTAAATTCTAATTTTAAACTGTGTTCTACTATACAACCAGCCTCTCCAGATTTGACTTACAGTTTTAGTCTCTTCCAGAGTCAAGGATGGCTATTGGTGTTTTCCCAATGCACTCAGGGCCATCCTTTTCTATGGATGACCCTACTGCCAGAGTGCATCCTGGGTCCTCTCCAGCTGTCCTTACCACCAGACTCTGATGACTCTGCAGCACTGAGGGAGGCTTTACACATTTCTACCTCACTTAAATTCAATTCACTTGCCAGTTAAGACATCACCCTGCTGATGTCATTGGTCCTTTTTAAGAACAAAGGACAAACAACAACTACCAGTATCAGAACTTGATTGGTATAGAACTATCTCTATAAAATAACTTATTGTATACAGTATTATCATGTTTATTATCTTCATGAAATCTAACACTTTATTAGCAGCACATAGAAGACTTCATAACCCAGGTAATCTCTGTGGTTAAGACACGTGTGTGAAGAGGGAACTTTACGCTCAATGCTTCTTGTCCCTGTCTCCCACACATGTCCTGACATTGTTGCTTAATCTGACAATATACTAAGGTA
This sequence comes from Petaurus breviceps papuanus, assembly GCF_028583685.1. NCBI lineage: Eukaryota > Metazoa > Chordata > Mammalia > Diprotodontia > Petauridae > Petaurus > Petaurus breviceps. The sequence goes on along the minus strand of NW_027185889.1, from coordinate 10,310,245 downwards.
TATTATATTATATTACAGGCTGCTGTGCTATGCAATAAAGTGGTCATGTGGTTCTGAATAGTATTGCCTTATCTGCATTATTGTGTTCAGGTCCTTTTCTTGCCGATTCCATTATCTACTATTCTTTTCCTAATTATAGCTAGTATTTATCCCTTTTCCAAAAGGAGGGGCCTCAGCTCTCAGGCTAAACCTCAACCTTTGGCTATATTTGTTCTTTTTGTGAGTTCCAGCCCATCACCACATAAAACCAGCTAACTGGCAAAGGCTAGAAAAGGCCATAAGAGCTACATTAATACTTTCTTTTGAATGGAGTGCAGAAGCCATCTTATCCAATCTTCTCACTTTTCTCACTTCTCACAATGAAACCAAGACCCAGGGAGATTAAATGACTTGGTCAAAGTCATACATTTATATGCACCAGAAGTGGGATTTGAATTCAGTCCTCTGATTTCAGAGCCTGTTCTCTTGCCTAGGGCATTGGGAGGTTTGGTGATAAAGGGTCAGATCAGAATTGAGAGAGAAAGAGAGAGAGAGAGAGACAGAAAGAGAGAGAGAGAGAGAGAGAGAGAGAGAGAGAGAGAGAGAGAGAGAGAGAGAGAGAGAGAGAGTATATGTGTGAGAAAGTGTGTCTGGTGGGATGGGAGGAGGAATCATTGCTGTGACTATTCACCATCTTTATCACTCCCAAACCTCCTGCCCCGAGATTCCTTAAGAACAATTTTCCCTGTGTCTTAGCTGTGCTATAACATGTTTTTCTGCATAATTTCATTTGCTCTTGGCATCTCAGGCCATCTCCAGAGACCTACCCTGAAACTTTGATCTCACTCTGACTTCTCTATAGCCTTTCTCCAGACCTTAGGTATTCCTGTCAATGCAAATTATCCTAATTGGCATTCACTATCACAGGTGGCTGGGCCAAGGAGGGGACTAGGAGATTCATAGAATCAAGGAAGAAAGCTGAAAAGTTTAAAGAAAGAAGGAAAAAATTAAGCCCAAGATTCATCAAAGAATATGCCAGATGCTCTCAGATCATACACTCAGTTCCTTCTACTGCAGTTTTGGTACAATCTGTTGCTGGCAATGAGCCTTTTAACAATGTTCCTCTGAGAAGTGTTATTAGATCAGCACTACCATTGACTGTAGAAACTGCTGAGCAGCTAGGTGGTGCAGTGGGTAGAACCCTGGACCTGGAGTCAGGAAGAATCATCTTTCTGTGTTCAGATCTTACCTCAGATACTTACAAACTATGTGACTCTGGTCACTTAGCCATGTTTGCCTCAGTTTCCTCATCTTTAAAATGAGCTGGTGAAGGAACTGTCAAACCACTTCAGGATCTTTGCCAAGAAAATCCCATATGAGGTCATAAAGAATCAAACGTGACTGAAAAAATGGCTGAATAACAGCAACATGAAAAGTACAGATCAACTGACTGCTCTGCTCTAATCACTAGCCCTGTGCCTTCCCAGCTGATACTTTTATTTCCTGGCCACTACTCTCCTATATAGATTGCCTTTCCCCTTAGAATGTAAGCTCCTTGAGGGCAGAGAATATTTTACTTTTGTATCTATATGCTCAAAACTTGGAGCACACAAAAATCATTTAATAAATGTTTTTCACCCCTTTATTCATTCATTTATGACAGTTTGGGAATTTGTTAAGGATTACTTCAAAGGGAGGAGACTGTGATGGGTTCAACCCCAGATACAAAGTGGCTAGGTCAGTATGAAATGCATAGAAAGTATGTTCAAAGGACCTAAGTGTGATTTCTGATTCTGTCACTTAACTGACTAGGTGACCTTAACCTCTTTGGCTCCCATTTCATTCAGATGTTCGACTTGAGACCCTATAAAGTGTCTTCCAGGGATAATATGATAGATAGTTAAATAGATAGATAGATAGATAGATAGATAAAAGACATAGGGAAAGAGATAGGTGATAGATCATAGATAACATGTATATAGGTGCATGTAACTGTATATTTTGATAACTGTATTTCAATATAATGGTTAACCTTTGTGATTCTATGCATTTTAGTTTATGCATTCAAAAACACTATTATAAGAAGGGATCCACACGCTTCATCAGACTGCCAAAGGATTTCATGACATGCTCTGTATTACCAAGATTTCTCCAAACCAAGTCTGTCCAACATTTCTCAATCCCACACTGGGAGCATGAAAAGCTTTTGGTTATATACCCAGAAATTCTAGCTTTTAGAAAGTGAGCTCTAAGTGGGAATGGGTCAGTAAGTATTTAACAGCTATTCAATACCAGCTAAACAGTCCCATTAGTATACAAATATGAAGTGGGCAGCCCATAGATTAATACCAACCAAGCAAAATGAGGAAATCCATTAGAAGGTTGTTCGTGAGGTATTCACAGAGCCACCATCACCTAGAGAAATAATTTACTTTCTACATATCTAAAATCAAAGTTAACAATCCTATGCTTTTTATTAGGAGAAAGAGGGAAGAATTATCTTGGCTGTGATGGAGAGAAGGATGGCCTTGAACTCAGGAAGACCTGGGTTTAATTCTGCCTTGGACTCATATGGACTGTTTGACTGGAGGCAAGACACAACCTCTCAGTGTTCAGAACACTTCTCTAAAATGAATTACTGACATGTTGGGTGAAGGGAGTTTTTGCCCTGGGTATGCATCACAAGGATTATATGGCAGATCCAGACTTCAAAACAAAATAAAGACAAAAAAATAGCTGATATTTGTGTAATGCTTTAATATTTATAAAGTGTTTTTCTCACAATAATCCTGATCTTAAAAGATATATCTATGTAGATAGGTAGTAACAGTCTCTCTCTGTCTCTGTCTCTCTGTCTGTCTGTCTCTCCCCCCCTCCCTCTCTCTCATATATCAATATCTCTATCTATCTAATTGCCTACCTAAACATACTCACTTTCCTCCTCAGAAGTATCAAGTTAAATTAACATCTGCAAATTATCTAAGAACTCTAGAATTTTTAATGCCCTTTATCCCATTTTCAGTCATTCCATGCCTTCACTGTGAAAGGAAAAAATGGCTACACACTGTCAAAGGCCAGTTTTAATTTTTGTTCATTTCATGGTTTGCTATGGTAAAAAAGAAAAAATCAGTCGAGTATCAAAATCTACTCATGAGATTGTATTGCATTTGTAAATGTCTATGAATTCTCCTAACATAAATTCTGACTGGGACAAGCAGGACTTGTTTATTAATACGCATTGAGAGAAGATAATTTCCCTATATTGTGTAATTTATCAACTTTCAAAATGTCTATCTGTTGCTAAAAAGAGTAAAAAAGTCTACATTCCAACAAATAATATATGGTGAAAGAGATGGATTGTGATGCATCAAAATGCTATACTTGGTTATTTGGTAAACGAGGTGGTGCAGTGAATAAGGTATTTGGCCTGGATTCAGGAACACCTAATATCTAGCCTCAGATATTTCCTATCTGTGTGGCCTAGGCAAGTCACTGAACCTCTGTTTCCCTCAGTTTCCTCATTTGTGAAATGGGGATGATAATATTAGATAATATTAGTACTTACATCCCAGAGTTGTTATGAGGATCAAATGAGACAAGAATCGTAAAGCACTAAGCATGGTGTCTGGGACATGAGCTATGTAAATGTCACTTTTTATTGTGTAGTTCTGTATCACTGAATGTAGCAATGAGCACAACGCAAAAGAAAGAGCCTTCTTGGAGTCCAGGCTTTTGCTGATTCATTGCTTATTATTCCCAAAGTTCTTGTTCAGAACGATAGTTCTGACACTCAGGAAATGCTAGTTAAGTTGAGGATTCAGAATCCAGACATCTTGTTGGTGTTGGTTTAAACACAGTTGTGTCACTTGAGGCAGAAGCCAGCAATGAAGATAAAGAGTATGGAGAAATTGCTTCTTTCTTCTTGCTCTGTGATGGTCACCAATATTTCCCTGGCTGAAGAATTCCTGGGAACTAGAACACTTTATCTGAAAGGTTGAATGAAATCATAGATTTCCATTGTAATCACCTGAATCATCAATGCCATGCAGAAAGAACCTTGAGTCTAAGTCACGTTTTATTCCCAGTCTCAAAGGATTTTCAAAAGAATAATTGTGTTTTTTCTTACTGTTTCAATAAACCTTGCTTCTACAACTGAAGTATTGGTTCTTTTATTCAGATGTTAGGGGCCAACTAGGTGGCTGCTGGGCCTGGGGTCAGGAAGACTCCTCTCTCTGAGTTCAAATCTGATCTCAGACATTTATTAGCTGCATGACCTTAGACAAGTCACTTAATGCTGTTTGCCAAAGTTTCCTCATATGTAAAGTGAGCTGGAGAAGGAAATGGCAAACCACTCCAGTGTCTTTGCCAAGAAAAAAACAACATAGAGTCATAAAACGTCAGACACAACTGAAATAGTTGGATAACAACATCCAGATGTAAGGTTTTAAAATCAATTGCAATGTTTACTTTTTTTATTCCACTGAAATATATGTTTAAAACGAAAGTACTTTTTACATCCTACTACCTTCTTCTCTTCCCTCCAAACATAAAGTTGATGCTTTGCACCTATTTCTTCTTTTTTTACATTTTTCTCAAATACATGGAAACAAAAATTGTTAGAATTTAAAAAAAATTTAGTTCCAAATTCTGTCCCTTCCTCCTGCTCTGCCTTAAGAAGGCAAGTGATTTAATATAGATTAGACATATTCAGTAATGCAGAACATTTCCATATCAGTTATGTTGCAAAACACCACTTAAAAACCTAAGAATAATAAAGTTTAAAATGTCTGCTTTGATCTTCATTTAGACTCCATCAGTTCTTTCTTTGGAGTTACATGGCATTTTTCATCATAAGCCATTTGGAATTGCTTTGGATGACTGTATTGGTGAGAAAAGCTAAATCATTCACAGCTGATCATCATTATAGTATTGTTCTTACTGTGTACAATGTTCCCTTGGTTCTGCTCACTTCACTTTGCACAATGCCATGTAAGTTTTTCCAGGTTTTTTCTTGAAAGCATTCTTTTCATTATTTTTGATATCTCAATAGTATTCTACCACAGTCATATACCATAATTTCTTCAGTCATTCACCAATTGATTGGCATCCCCTCAATTTCCAATTATTTGCTACTACAAGAAGAGCTGCTATAAATATTTTTGCATATAAAAGTCTTTTTCCTTTTCTAAATCTCTTTGGGGGTACAGAGTAGTGGTATTGTTGAGACAAAGGGTATCTTCACCTATTTCTGACACACAAAAAAGGAACTGGTTGGTAAAATAAAAGAGAGGAAATGTTGGAAGAATGAGACTTTGTCACCTTAATATTCATGATAACCAAGGAAGGGAACATTAGAACTAGTCATTCTTGAACTATAGATTCCTGGAAAATGAATTTTGAAAATCTCATAAATTTATAGGCATGATTTCATGAGCTGAGACTCTAAATGAAAAGATGATTCAATAGGAATGGGAGATGCTTAAAAATGAAATTTTAATACTATAATCTTAAGGGCAGCTAGGTGGCACAATGAATAAAGTGCTGGCCCCAGAGTCAGGAGGACCCAAGTTTGATTCCGGCCTCAGACACTTAACACCCACACACAAAAAAACTAGCAGTGTAACCTTGGGCAAGTTACTTAACCCCAATTGCCCTCCAAAAGGCAAAAAAAAAAATACTATAATCTTAAATGGTCCAGCAGAAAAAGGAAAAGGATAGGGGGAATCCAAAATGATCCACCAGGCTGCTAAGGAAGCCATCTAAAGACTTCAAAACTAAATAAAAAATGAAACATGGCAAAAAAAACTTTGAAAGCATATCTCAGTTCCTTCCATTTATAAGTGATTATTGGTTTATTGATACTAAGTCTCCATATCCAACCCAGGTTGTAGTCAATCATGGCTAGGCCCCACTGTATATTTGCAAGGATGTTTTGACATGTCCAGTTTTTTTTTTTAACCACAGCCAGGTCCTTGGTACCCTTCCTTATGCTGCCTGATGCTCTCTCCCAGAGGATCACTATATTGACGCCAGAGTTAGTCCAGATATTCAATTTACTCTCACATCTCAGAACTCCTGAATTCAAGCAATTCATCCACCCCAATAGTTGGAGCAACAGGCATGCACCACCAATTTCCATTCAATTTAATATTTATTAAGTGACTGCTATGTTACAACAGGGTGTAAGGCACTAGAAGAAATACAAAGACTGAAAAGGTAGGGTCCATGTCCTCATAGAATTTATGGTCTACTTGGAGATTACAATAAACACAACTTTGATGCTTCAAATGGAGCAAGGATCTCCCTGACATAGGAAGCTCCTCTTATGCTATAGCTCAAAGTCGACCCATGCCTTCTAATATTATTTAAGTCTTGTCCACATCAATTAATCAACAAGCATTCATTAATCACCTACTACATACTAGTTATTATGCTAGGCAGCGGAGAAATGAAGACAATATTAAAATAATCCCTATCCTCAAGTAACTTACATTGTGGAAGGGGGGATAAATTATTTTGCAAATATTATATTTAAAATAGATAGTAATTTGGGGAGCGACAAACTGGGAGGAAGAGAAGATGGATCCATAAAGGTCTCATGTTGTTGTTCAGTGGTTTTAGCCTTTTCATGACTCTATTTTCTTGCCAAAGATACTGGAGCAGTTTGTCATTTGTTTCTCCAGATCATTTTACAGATGAGGAAACTAAGGGAAACAGGTCTAAGTGACTTGCCCAGGGTCCCATAACTAGAAAGCATCTGAGGTCAGATTTGAGTTCAGTTGCTTCCTAATTGCAGGCCCAGCTTTCTATCAACTGTGCCACCTAGCTGCCCAAGGTCTGCTGTGGGAGCTAAGCTTTGAAGAATCTAGATATTTTAAAAGAAGGTGGACTGCAGAGCATGCATTTTAGGAAAGATAGGAAAGTCAGTGCATAGGCAAAGAGGGAGGAGATAGACAAGTGGAACTGTGAATAGGGCCCAGGGCCTGGAGCTAGAGTAAGAGTTGAGTTCAACATCTGGCATCAGTTACTAGGGCAAGTCACTTAACCTCTGCCTGCCTCAATTTTCTCAACTGTAAAATGAGGGTAATAGTAACACCTATTTCACAGGGTTGTCAGGAGGATCAAGCCCTTCTCTTAGTGCCTGGCATATACTAGGTACTTGATAAATGATCAATTCCTCCCACTCTTCCTGTAGGCCCTCCAAATTACATATACTCTATATAATAAGATCCTTCCTCCACATCTCTTGATAGGCAAATAACTCTAAAAACAGAATAGTTCCTGATAAGCACATTAAAAAGACCGAATTATAGCCAGAGTTCAAAGAAAGTTCTGGAGTGACTGGGAGATCAGTAAGAACTTCCTAGAAGAAGTGGTACTTGGTTTGAGTCTTTTAGGATAGGTAAGGAATTTTTTTTGCTTTTTGGAGGGGGGAAGACCGGGCAATTAGGGTTAAGTGACTTACCCAAGGTTACACAGTTAGTTAAGTGTCTCGTGTCTGAGATTTGAACTCAGGTCCTCCTGACTCCAGGTTTGGTGCTCTATTCACTGTGCCACCTAGCCACTCCAGTAAGGATTTTAATAGAGATTGTGAGAGACAATAGGGCAAATGTTTCAGCCAGAAGAAATGGTGTGAGAAAAAGTAAAGAAACAAGAGAATATCATGTATGATTTTGAGGAGGGTAAGTAGTTTGTTTTGATGGGAGTTCTCATGACCTGGAAGGGAATGGAGTTAAATAATTCTGGAAAGGTAAAGTGGAGTTAGGATGAAAAGGGCCTTGAATACCAGACCTTCTGAAAAATGTAGAAAAAAATTACAGAGAGTTTAGATTTTTTCTTAAGTATGCAATAAGAAGTTAATGAAGGATGTTGAGCATAAGATTGGAAAAGGAATACAAAATCATTGAGGATAGGGACAGTGTCATTTTTGTCACAGCCTAAGACACTGATTGGAATATAGTAGGAACTTAATAAATGCTTGATTGATTAAAGGAAGAGTTCCAAAGAGTCTATAAGGGCATGTGGAAATATTTTTAGGTAAACTAAGGTTAAGAATAAGCTTAGGCTTGCAAGACCTGGTAAGGACAGTGACGAGTGGGTGGTTTTATTTGCTTATGTCAAGGTTTTTTGCTTTATTTTGTTTTTAACTATGTTAAAGGCAAAAAAAAATGTCTAAACTAAAAAACGCAACAAAGTCATTCTATTTTCCCCTGCCCCATTCCATTTCTTTTATTCTCTTCATTTTTCAAATATTTGTTATAGTTCCATCGTAGCATACTGGCTACGGTACAGGGCTTGAAAACAGAAATACCTGGGTTCAAACTACATCTCTGATACTGAATGATTGTGTGACTCTGTGGAAGACCCTGAACCTGCTCATGCTCCCATTTCCTCACCTGGAAAATGAGGACCTTAGGGTGTGTAGGCTCAGAGGTCCCTTCTAGTTCCAAAGCTATGGTCTTATGAATAGAGAGAAAATGCAATTACTCACATACCATTTTGCTCTCAACCTTATCATATCATAAGGTTTTTAAACTGTTTTGTATTATGGAGTCCTTTGGTGGTTTGATGAAGTCTATGGATTCCTGGAAGTAGTATCTTTATAAAATATATATGTGAATATATATTTATATAATATATATAATACTCCATGTATATGATAAAAAACATAGAATTTCAAGAAAACCAATTATATTATATACTCATAATTATATATAGTTGTCTATATAGTATATATAATTATAAAATATAATTATAGATAATAATTATAATACAACACATTATTACATATAATAATTATAATATGTAATTGTATAAAATATTATTTATTTTATACACGTATTTATCTATTTTTTTAAGTTTGCAGACCACAGGTTAAGAACATCTGAAATAAGGAAAGTAGTGGACAGACTGGAAATGTAAGGGGCAGAGAGTTGAGAAATTTGAAAACAAAGATCAATTGCAGAATCATAAACTTAGAATTGGGTATATCTTCAGAGGCATTCAGTATAAATCTCTCATTTTATTGATGAGGAAATTGACATCTAGGGAAGAAGAATAACTTGCCCAAAGCCACAAAGGTGGTGAGTTAGCAGAGGTGAGATTTGTACCTGCAAGATATTTGTAAGCAAACAATCAATAAGATACTGCAAATCTAATCTCCCAGCAGTGATATAGTTAGGGATTCCACTCCCAAAGTCCTGAGAGAACTTGAAAATGTGATGGTTGAAACATTGGTAGTAATGAAAGAGTCAGAGAATGTCAGAGGTGAAAAAGCTTAAAGTTTATTTTGTCTTACCCCACATTTTATAGATGGTGATATTGAGGGCCAGAACAGTAAGGGATTTACACAAGAAATGATAGATAGATAGATAGATAGATAGATAGATAGATAGATAGATAGATAGATAGATAGAT